>NW_028327175.1:113220648-113523678 GCF_987537825.1 Furipterus horrens | reverse complement strand
CTTGCCTGTCTGGATTAGTATTTCTTTATATCTTTGTTGGACTTCCATGCAGCTAGATTTTCTGGAACTTCTGGTTGCCTCTAGTTTTGAGGTAATTGTGTTCCTCCTTAGTTGTGGAGGGAGACACAGCATGTCTGTCTAGGCCTCCATCTTGGCCAGAAGTTGTATTGTAAGGATTTTGATAATTCACCACCAATCATTTGGAAGTAAGATAAACAGTCTTATTTTTTACTCTTATCCCCTGAACTTAGAAAACTTTGATTAAAAAAATGCATATATGAACCAATAGTTCTTTTGGTACCTAGTAGAGAACTCTACAGAAGCAGAGAATCACCCAGCCATGGAGGACAGGCAAACAATGGATGATGATGGGATGTTATTTTGGGAAAGAGCCCTAATGTCTGCACACTGAGATCTAGGGTAAACTAGTCTCTTTCACCCACAAAACATACTCTCGAGTCAGAGGTAAAGTACCAGGCTTGCTCTGAATCTGCAAGCATAATCTGCTACTATTACAGATATGAGCTTTATAAATTTCCCTGCTAGCCTCTTTATCCAAATAGAGAAATGGCAACATAGCAGGAGTCTGTCTCAACCTGTGTAGCTGGTTGACTGACACCTTGTGGGGGGCATTTGTTACAAAGAATCTTCTCAGCAAAAACAGGATCCTAATTTAAGTTCTTGGTTGGTTTCTGACAAGCCACTTTATGGAAGGGAGTGATGATGTATGGTTTTCACCAGCTCCATTGCATGCGTTTTGACATCACCCACAATTCTGCATATTCAGTTTGCTCTGATCCAGAAATAACTGTTCTCCCTTCACCTTTAGTATTCAAGGTTGTGTCCTGCTCCCAATACATCTGTGTTTAGGGCAAAACTGGTGGGTCGTCAATTAATCTTATGCATGACAGTTAATTACTCCTTAAAGCTTCCTTTTCTCCTTTCCAGCTGGACGGAGATGTGGTGAGTTCTCATGTCTGATACCAGTATCTCCCATCTCCTGAGTGCCTTCATTTGGGCAATGTTTACTATTCCACCTCCACTGCTGAAATGGGAGGGGATTTGAAGGTTTATATTCAAGGAGAATTTAGATATGCCTTGTATTTCAGAGATTGCTTTGCCTGGGTGTTTAACACCTGTGACCCTTAAGATTTCCCGGATAGGGCTCTGTTACTGCACTTTCTTCTTCCCCATTCTTGATTATAAAGCCTGCCCTTGCCCATATAATGGACTCAATTTTAAAATTATCCTCCCCATCTTCTCCCACACCCCCTTATGCCCAGGATTTTCTTCAAGTAGCGGAATTTTAGCTTTTCTTCATTAGTTCCTGCTTTATTTTCCAATTCTTAAAATAACATGACTGTGAATTTCTCATATGAGAAATACATTTCCTGTAGGGTCTTGGGTCCTCATATTGACCATGACAGTAATGATAACGGTGATGATGAGCATTTTGCATTTAGGAGAAATGGGACCTACTGGTAAGTTCATGTTTGTGTATGTCGAACCAGTTCAAATTGTAGATTTTCTTATAGTTGCTATTTATCCCTCATTCCCCACCCCCGAATGTTGCTGTTCCTGCAATGGATAAAAATATGGATTTATCTGTTAGGATATCTGAATGAATGAGATTGATAGCCTGCCATATGGTTGGTACTTGATAAGTGTCTTGATTAAAGTGAGAATCGTCTGGTTCAAATGCATGCACAGTATAAAAAGAAAATGGTAGTTATGAGAGGTCTTCATCTGACTTATGGAGGACAAAAAGAAACCACTGTAGGATAATACATCTGGGGAAAGGGAAAGCTGACAAATCCATTTCAATCTCAAGACTTACAGAGGGTGTTAATATGGGAGTTACTCGGGGAAAAAAGAGAACTTGTCATGGACCGGGAGGTTATTCTATTATTTAATTAATGGTTTCATTTTATAGTTGGGGACACAGAGGCTCAGTGATTTTATGCAGTTGTCCCAGGGTGGCATAGACCTGGTCCAAACTCAAAATCATATTCTATCTTCTCAAAAACATTAAAACGTTCTGGGCCATTCATCAGGGAGTTGGAATTCAACCCACTTTCATTGCCTCCAATTCTTAAAAAAAATTTTTTAATTCTCACCTGAGGACATGCTTATTGATTTTTAGAGAGAGAGAGAAAGAGAAACATCAACATGAGAGGGAAACATTGGTCAGTTGCCCCAAGTATGCTCCCTGACCGGGGACCAAATCTGCAACCTAGGTATGTGCCCTGAATGAGAATCGTACCAGTGGACTCTCAGTTTTTGGGACAACACTCCAACCACTGGACAACACTGGCCAGGCCTCATCACCTCCAACTCTTGATCTTCTTGACATTGCCCTAGTCTTACTTCAGGGGTTTCCCAGAGCCCCTGCTCATTAGAGACTATATAGCCTGTATGTATGTGTATATTTGTGTATGTGCATGTGTTTAATTTATATTTATACAGTTGGCAGAAGTAGTAGGAGTACCCCATTTTCCCCTGAAATAGAAGAAGCTAGAGTTCAACCTTTACTACCCAGAGGGGCCAGAAAATGAAAGGAAAACTTTTTATCCCACATGTTCCCAAGAACTGGGAGAAGATAAATGCTTTATTCTAAATACTTTTCCCCTTCTCAGTGCAAGATGCTGCATATCATATGCAGGAGTAGAGTGGAAAACTTGATTTGCCAAACCAGCCAAACATTGCTGTAGTCAAGAAGGGAAGAAGGCATCTGGTTATTTATTTCTAGAAAGGGATTGATAATGCCTGCTCTGCCTAGCATACTGGGTTGAATGAAGATCAAAAGGCAGTATATGTGGGGGCTCTTTGTGAACTGGAAAGGGTAAAATGAGATTAGACTGGTGGTGTTATTACATCATGTTGTCATTATAGTTATAACCAACTTTGTTTGAGAGGAAACTCTTTTAAATGGGCTGCATGTATCCCAGCCTTCCATTCAATTCCCTCTTTAAAATCCCCAAAATATTCCTTTCTTATGGCAATTCTGCAAAAGCTACCAATTACCCATCACTCATTTTGTGCATGAATCTGTATTAGCAACTCAGTATACATTTCTCATTGAATCTCTACAAGGATTTGTTATTAGCATTTTGAAAAGTCTGAAGTGTAGAAGGATTAAAAGATTTGCCCAAATTCAGGCAACTAATTTGTGCTCGAGCTGTGGATTTGAACCTCTTCTTTCACCCCCCCTGATGCAAGGATTGAGGATCTGCCTTGGATTAGTAGGAATGATAGTGAGCTACTAGTCTTGCTTCTTTGGTGTGAGAGGAACAAAATTAAATATTGAGAACCGATTTGGGTGTTTCTGCTGTTCATTACTAAGGTTTCTGTGACCAAAGACCAGCCATGTTCAGTGGTTGACTTCATTTGTGGGGTACTTTATGGCTGTGCATTGCAACACGGAGACTGTAAACAACTTTTCTAAATTAAAAGCTTCTCAAGTTGTGGTAGAGCATGCTCTTTAAACTGATGATGCATAAAGATTTTTTAAAGTATATTTTATTGATTATATTGTTACAATAGTTCCAATTTTTCCCCTTTCCTCCCCTCCACCCAGCATCCCCCTCCCCCAGCAATCCCCCCCTCAAGTCCATGCCCACGGTTCGTACATATAAGTGATGGTCATCCAAGGGTTTTAATACTGTATTGTAGATTATAAAAACTGCAGAATTAGATAATGTGTTTTGTTGTTGTTTGTTTTGTGTTTTTTTTTTTGTTTGTTTGTTCTTATTTTTAACTGCTAAATCCTTCTGAGGAACTCATATTTGTCCTCTGAGGTCTGGAATGAGGCTGTGTTAAGAAATACTTTGTAGAGGGAACCTATAAATAAAGAAGTCATAACTAGCTGCTCCAAAAAAAAGAAAAAAAAATACTTTGTAGGCTATCAAGATATGATCGTGGGAGAAGGGATGGGCTGGGTGGGGGGAGCAAAGGGGGAAAAATGGGACAACTGTAATTGAAAAACCAAAAAATAAAAGAAAAAAAAAACCCGTAAAAAATAATAATAAAAACTATCTGTTTCATTCTACCAGGATTTCATTTGCCACATAGTCTAGGTACACTTGGTAAAAGTTCTAAAAGAATTACTTGACTTAACTGCAGGTCAGTAGGACTATTTGATTACAGGCAAGAAAACCTGTCTCTGGGTAACTTAGGTGAAAAAGATGTTTGGACCCTGGCAGACTAAAGAGAAGAGCCATGACCAGGTTAGAAAGGGCAGAAGCCAGGGCAAATCCAGGGGTCTCAGAGGGAGGGGTCCTCCTGAGTCTATCCTGATGCCTTCAGAGGGAAGTGTGAACTCCATCAATTTTCAGTCTTTGTGGCTAGTTTGGGTCGAGTGCCTGCCCCTTGATTTGAGAAAACCAAGGCATCTGATTAACAGTCCCACCAAACTGAGTTCAGGGTGTTGGAGGGAATTCCCCAAAAGGAGGCTGGGGTGCTGTTACTAACAGAAAGTAGGCACATATTGCTCAGGGAGCAGGGGAAACAAACAAAAAAAAATTACTGGATACATAGTGTTGGTAAAATTGTAAGAAAAAAGTAATCCCAAAATCACTAGAGAAGAGGTGTAAGTTGTTATACATTTTCAGAAATACAATTTTTCAGTTTGTATCAAAATCTTTTTACAAGGTTTAAATCCTTTAATCTAGTGATTCCACATCTAGAATACAGATTTATGGCAACAATCAGGTAGGTGGGAAACGTAAGTCTGTCAGATGTTGAATATGGTGTTTTTCTATAGTAGTGAATAAATGGGGATAGAAAATAATATCTAACAATGGAGTACTGGTTAAATTATAGCAAGTAGAAATGGTGACTGGGAAACTTAAAGGATGTCTTGGTGTCACTCCTAGGTTGAGGAAAAGGCACATTTTTAAAGAATAGATATGTTAATTTCTAAAGCCAAAGACAGCACTTTCAGACATTCTGTTATTAACTGCTTTTTCCTTTGCTCATTTAATTTTTATTAAACTTTTCCTTGTTTTCTTCTTTTCTTCTTCCCCTCCTCCTTCCCTGCCTTCCTTTCTTCCTCTTTCCTTCCTCCTTTCCTTTCTTCCCTTCTTTCTTCTCTTCTTTATCTAAAACATGAGCAATCATGCATGTTAAGGCCCTGTTGTGTTTCAAAGCGGTACTTGTGGTCTAACCTAGGAACTTTCTGGCAGATTATAGCCATGTTTGGCTCCCTGCACTGCCCCCCTCCCCTGATTTCTAAGACTTGACTTCAAATATGCTATCTTAAAAATCAATCATCTTTATCTCCTAATAAGTTATGATCCCTAAAACTATATAAATAGTGAGGAATCCTGATGTAGTCTGAAAATAAAGGGCTTAGAGTTGGAACTAGGAAATGAAATTTTCATTGCTAGCCCACTTTCATTCTGTGTTTGGGTCTTGAATTTGAGCTACTGAAAGGGGAATTAATGGGCTCTCAACACCCAAGCCCAGGAATTAAAAGTTTAACTCTCACAATCTCATCAAGGTTAGCAACTAGCTTATACATAGCCAAATATTTATTTCCTAGTGAAGGTGTAAGGACATTCGGCAGAGTAAAAGTGTCCTTGCATTTAGAAAAACTGGCATCTGTTTTCTTTGAATCAATTTCCAAAGATTATGCAGCCATTTTAATGGAGCTCTGGGGACCTATAGCATGTATGCCTGGAAAATGAGGATGAGGGTTTTATGTGTCTCTCAAGCAGATGAACCTCTGCCCTGCCCCCATGAAGAGATCATAAAGCAAAATGTTATTAATCCAGAAGTGATGGGAGGGAATGCCATAATTCCTGAGATGACATTTGTTAAAATATTGACAGTTTTTCACCTTCCCATCTTGGATTACTTTCAACACAAGCTGGCCATTCACTGGGAGATGCATAATTCCATCGTATTTGGAGGATTGTTTTAAAAGGTTGTTTATGAGAATATCAACTTCAGTCAATAAAATAAGACAGTTAAAAAACTACAAAATATGCCTTGGCTTTGCATAAGGAGAGTGATTGTGGATGAAGCTGTTTCTATTAATTTTGCTGATAGAAAGTGGTAGGGGTTGCTTATAATATTAAATATTACCTATTCAGGAACTCTAACTCAAACTGGGATTAAGTGAATTAATATTAATAACCAGGTTAAAATGTAACTAATGTGAAATAGCTAGCCTGCCTCTAAAGTACCTAAGAAAAGGTTAACCATAGAAGAGATATTTTGAAAAAGGATATCATATGAGCACATTTTATGCCTTCTTTCTGCCTATAGAATATAATACAAACCCCTGCCTTGAACTGCAGGCTCTGTAGGATCTAGCCCCTTCCTGCTTCTCATGTTCTACACCATGTCTAGCCACACTATCTTCCTTCTCTTCCTTGAACACATTTGAATCCATTCTGAACTCAGGGTCTTTGCTTTTGTCCCAACTTTGTCTGGGGCATTGAACTCCTGGTTGTTTAAAGCGCTGGGTCCTTCTTATCCAGGTGTAAAGCGGCCCTCCTCGTCCATTCTAACTGAGGGAGCTCCTCCGTAGGAGTCAATTTCTTTCATTAGTATCTACTGCTGTTTAAGATAATCTTATTCACTTGTTTAATTACTCACCACCTATTTCCACCAACTAGAATGTAAACACCATGACGTGATTGTCCTTACTCATCTCTGTCTCACTTATCTCTCTCTCCCCACCATATAGAGGAGTGTCTGTTAAAGGCCAGCACTTAGTAAATATCTGATAGAAAGGAAGGAAGGAAGGGAGGAAAGAAGGAAGGAAGGAAGGAAGGAAGGAAGGAAGGAAGGAAGGAAGGAAGGAAGGAAGGAAGGAGAGAGGGATGGAGAAAGGGAGGGAAAGGCAGACAGAGAGAAGAAAAGAAGGAAAGAAAGAATTTTTGAAATTAGTAATGGTTTCATGCAAAACCTGAAAATCAGGTAAATATGACTTCAAGACCTCTGGGTGTGAGGTTGGAAAATGTGGAATTAAACAATTGTCATTTTCATCACTCCAGTAATCAATGTGCATCCCTTGGGAGTGCAATGGAGTAAGAGTAAACAGGTAAATTGAGGCACACAATGCCTCATTTGCTTGAAATGAGGGTCAGTAAATATCCACCTCATCTTAATACACCTGTTCTTTATATCAGACTACTCAAAGCTCTTCCTTTTCTCTCTTTGTTTAACTCTTGACATTTTCTTAGGTGAAAATTACGTGAAACTTTTGCATGACAGCGTAGATCTAAGCTTTCTTTGGACATACCCTTTTTATCATAGCAACTCAGTTCCTACCAAGGATTGCTTAGAAGACTCCTCACAGAAATGAAGCTTCTAGCAGGAAATTTAAATGCAGAATCTAATTTCACAGTGATCAATGGATTAATTCCCATGCTTTTTATAAAAGAAGGGCCCCTTCTCTGCAATGTTTCTGCCAGCACTGAATAATTTGTATTGGGTTTCCTGTGGTTCCATTATGAATGGCACATGTGGGACCATTTCTCTTCTGCTGCACAGGATGGGGATTAATACCAAGTTCACTTGCTAATGTGAAAGGCTGTGTTGAAATTGATCTGATTTAAATCACCAGCCAAGAAATTCTACCAGTAGATGTACCAGTCACATTACCTTGTTTTAGAACGCGGTTGTCTGGGCTGCAGTAATACTAGTTTTAGGTGTGGACTAGATGCTTTATACATAGTATCTCATTCAGTGCTTAAATCTAATACTCTTTGGGGCAGGTATGACTGTCGTCCTCATAGAATACATAATCTCCAAGAGATTTAATTAATTGCCCAAGGTCACATGCCTGTTCAAAACTGGAAAACTGGAAAACCAACTTAACTATGTGCTTTTTAAAAAAAATTAATTAATTTTTAAGTATATTTTATTGATTATATTGTTACAATAGTTCCAATTTTTTCCCTTTTGCTCCCCTCCACCCAGCACCCCCCTTCCCCAACAACCCCCTCCCCAAGTCCATGCCCATGGGTCGTACATACAAGCTCTCCTGCCTCACCCTTTCATATATTCTTCTTTTTTTTAATAATTAATTAATTAGTTAAATATTTTAACAATAAAAAATAACAATCCCTCCCTCTCAGACTTAAGACCCTTTACAATCTTATAAAGGACAATGGACAAAGGTCTCGAACTCCTCTAGCTGCTTCAAGCTGAACATGGTCGTCGTCCTACCTACCCTTGGGTCAAGAAATCCCAAATAAGAGTGGGGGTGTGGAGGGGAGGGTGGCCTTCCCACATGGGGAAGGATCATGCAGACTCCAGGTTGGTTGGCTGTCTCTGGACAATGGCATGCTTGCTTTAACAGGCTGGCATCCTTGTTGTATTCTGGGGGCAACAGGGTTAAAGGACATCATTCAATCCGTAACCACTAGATGACAAAAGACAGGTATTAATTTTTCAATGTCCCACATTAGGGAAAAGAAGGGCTTCTTTGGAGGAAGGTATGCCAGGTACATCTCACCTGTCCAAAACCCTTTTGCCCATTATACTTAGTTTGAACTGAGGGAAATATTTTAGGTTTCCCCCCTCTCAGGCCTCTGGGCTCTTTGTGTCCAAGCCATTAGGATAGAAAAGAGAAACCAGTTTTAAAGTGAAGCCCACAGACCACCCCATTCTTCACCAACCCAGCCACTTAGTTCAGCCAAACCATTGAGTCTCAGGAGGCAGCAATGCAGACAGGATTAAGTGAGGCCTATATGTACAGACAATCACTCAGGTAATGAGATCATAGGCTTATGCCCTTTGAAAACAGAAAACACATGTTAATTTATGTAACATAACCCACATACAAGTCTCTAAATCTGTAGGACTATCTTATCGGAAAGACATCCAGTTGCAAGGCATTTGACATTCTTCTTGCCTGTAAATTAAACATCTTTGATAATGCCACAGTCATAGTTTAACTTTCAAATGAAAACAAATTTTAAATGAAAAGAAACTTTAAAGACGGTTAGCTGCACTACTTTATAGTCTACCACTGGGCATTGTGATCTTCCTTGAATCGTGCTTTTTCTCCTTAAGATTACCCTCCTTGTCATTAAAGTGACTGTATTAAGTTCATTTTTAATTTATCCTGTTCATTTGCATAAACACAACAAGAGCAGCAAATGATCACTTATGATCTTTAGTTCTGCTTTGCTGGAACTTACGCAAGGAACATTTAGGGTGACCTTCAGTCTGCCCTTCAGGGCACAAAAGCTGAGCCACATACCTGGTATTCAGCCTTGCCTGTAAACACCTGTCTTTTCCAGGTCCTCCTGGTTTTCCATTGTGCCTTAAGGTCCCTTCTAGCCATCTTTCAGGAAAACAACCTTCATTCCTTCCCTGGAAAGATTGCTATGGACCGCTCATCCATCCAAGGTACCAGGCCTTTTATCTCGTGGACTTTTATTACCTTTGAAAGTCAGTCCCAGTTGCTCAGGGCTTTTTGGTAACAACCAAAGCCCAAGCATGTCTCCTTTAGGCATGACATTCCATTCAAAGTCTTAGTTAAAAAAAAAAAAAAAAAAACCTCTATTAACAACTGGTCTTATTAGTTTTATGCAAAGAAACTTAGGTCATTACTTACTTCTTTAGAATGCCAAATTCTGGAGGGATCAGATAGGGAGAAAATATATACAGTGTGAAGGAAAATCCTTGTCCTTCTAATATTCACTGAACTTGCATTTCTATTCTTTATATTTTTATTTTTCCCCCCACTAAAAATTTTTCTGTTTGTTTGTTTTTCCATTAAAGTTGTCTCACTTTTTTCCCCCTCTTGCTTCCCTGCACCCTGCCCCCCTTCTGCCACATTCAGGCTCCACCCAGTTGTCCATGTCCATGGGTCATTTATACATGTTCTTTGACTAGACCCTTCCCCTTCTTACCAGTTCTCTCCCTCTCATCTTCCCCTTTGTTACTGTTAGTTTATTCCTTGTTTACATACCTCTGGTTCAATTTTGCTCATTTGTTTGTGTTGTTCATTAGTTTCCTATAACAGGTGATAGCATAAGGTAATTTTCTTTTGTTGCCTGGCTTATTTCGCTAAGCATAATTCTCTCTAGTTCCAATCATGTTGTTGCAAATCGTAGAAGTTCCTTCTTTCTTTCAGTACTTATTCATTGTCATTTTCCCCCTTTGTACTCGTGTTCCTCTCTGTCTCTCTCTGTTTCTTCATCTTCTTAAAGCAGACCCTTTAGCAACTCTTGCAATGCTGGTTTGGTGGAGATGTATTCTTTTAGCCTTCTTTTGTTTTGGAAACTCCTTATTTCACCTTCCATTTTGAATGAGAGCCTTGCTGGGTAGAGTATTCTTTGTTGTAGGCCTTTGTTTTTCATTACTTGGAATATATTTTGCCATTCCCTTCTGGCTTGTAGTGTTTCTGCTGAGAAATCTGATGATAGCCTTATTGGAGCTCCCTTGTATGTTATTAGTTGTTTCTCTCTTGCTGCTTTTAGGATTCTCTCTTTATCTTTGAATGTTGGCATTTTAATTATGATGTGTCTTGAAGTGGGCCTGTTGGGGTTCATCTTCATTGGGACCCTCTGTGCTTCCTGGACTTGCATGATTCTTTCTCTCTTCATGTTAGGGAAGTTTTCTGTCATTAGTTTTTCAAAGAGGTTTTCTATTTCTTGCTCTTCTTCTTCTCCTTCTGGAATTCCTATGATACGGATATTATTACGTTTCATGTTGTCCTGCAGCTGTCTTAGAGCCTCTTCAGTCTTGTTCAGTCTTTTTTCGTTACATTGCACTGTCTGTGAGTTTTTGTCTACATTGTCCTCCAGCTCGCTGATCCGATCTTCTGCTTCCTCTAGCCTGTTTTTAATTCCTTCTACTGTGTTCTTCAATTCAGAGATCGTATTCTTCATTTCCTCCTGGCTCTTATTGATAGCTTCCATGTCCTTTTTGATGTTGGTATAATTCTCAGTAAGTTCCCTATGGTTCTTCTGGAGTTCACTGTAGTTTTTCTGGAGTTCTTTGTAGTTTCCGATGAGCTCATTGAGCTTCTCCATAATCCATGCTTTCAATTCCATATCTGATAGTTTGCTCCCCTCTATTTCATTTAGCACTCTTTCTGGGGACTCTACCTTTCCTTTCGATGGGGGGTTGTTTCTCTGTCTCCCCATTTTTGTGACTCCTATTGTTTGTTGGTGCTTCTTAGAATGATCTGCAATTCCTGGATCTGCCCCTGGTGGCCAACTATGTGCTTTTAAACATTATTTTGCACTAACTCCCAAAGGAGTTCGGCTGATTTTTTTATGTCTTTTTGTATTGATGATGTTTCTTTTTAAATTAATGTATTTACTATTGAACATGTTAAAATATTTTTAAAATTCAAAAATTATAAATGGTATGTAGAGAGAAATAAGACTTTTCACCCATGATCTCTGGCCTCTCATTCTCACCCTTGGCAGCAACTAGTCTCGATCAATTTCATCTGTACCTTCCAGAGCTAGTGTAGGTATATACGAAGATATATATGTATTCCCTTTCATTTTTTCCCACCAGGTGATAATGCATGCTTACTTAGTGTATTTTTGGTTATCTTTAATATCGCCAGCATTTGAAATACATGCTTAAATAGTAATCTGTAACTTCTGTGATTTATGGATTGTCACATTTCTTCCTGTTCTCTGCCTTGTTAGAGCTACTTAAAATACACCTATTTATCTTGTTGTTTAGGACTCTCTAAACTATAATGATAGGCACTTGAAACAATGTGGAAATCTTATATCTTGAGAGTTGGTCTTGCTCATCTTGATCATGTTGAAAGCATCCTGTTTAGGGGAACTGGAGAACATGAGGATTCTTCTGTAATGCCTGAGTCTTGAGTCACTGACCCAGAGCATGGGGTTTTCTCTCACCAAGGGAAGCTTTTGGGAGAGGTGATGGCTGCTGCTCACAGCTGCTTCCTTAGAAAGACATGTATACAGTACATTCATAGTCATGCATCCTATGCAGACATCCACGATACAGACGAGTGTCCACACCTGTCATCCAAGATCATGCTGTATCCGACTTCATCTCCTGTGGTTACCCCCTTTCTCAATCTATAGCTAAGCTGTATTTCCTTTTCACCTGTCATGTGTGACTTACCCTGTTCTTTGGTTCACATAAATTTCTTTTCCTTGAATGCTCTTTCACTTGACCTTAAATCCTTTGCAACCTCAAAGATTGCCAGAGTCCTGTCATCTTTAGAAAACCTTTCTTGATTCACCCAACTGGAATCTCTTCTTCCCCCTTTTTTACCTAGACCCTGATTCTCATTGCAGTGTCTCTCCCCTTCTTTCCCTATCTCTTAATCACCTTTACCCTAACCCCCCAATTGCCCTTTACATTCAACATTTGGTAATTAATCCCATGGAAACACCTGAGATGTGTGCTGCATGCCCTTCACCTGTCAGAGACAACTAGACTTCCACTTTCCAAACTCATGATGCTTCACTCATTAGAAAATTGACCAGCTGCCTAACTGTTTGAACAGTCTCCAACACATTATAAATGTTTGGATAAAACCACCATCAATGCACAGTCATTGCAGAACCAATAAAAAATGACCTTGTCTTCCCTCTTTATTTGCATGTTTCCTACAGTATCATCTCCAAAGGCAACAGGAGAACATGGTGAACAGCTGGGAAAGGGAGATGTCCTTCACACATCCTATATTTGGAACTGTAGAAATAGCCATTACAATTCTATGTCAGTTTAACAAGGATAAATGTGATTGCAAAATTGCATCTTGGTTGTGAGCCTTTTGAGGGCAGGGGCTTATTCATCTTGGCATTGCTTTGGCTAAGCATATTAGAGGGAGAGTTTCTCAAGCACAGAATAGAAAATTCTTTGTCCAGGTGAGCTTTCCTGTATATTGAAGCAACATCCATGCTCTCAAAACACTAGATGACAGGAACACCCCTCACAAACCCAGGTTGGGTCAACTACAAATGTCTCCAGAGATTGCCACATGTCACCTGGAAGAAATATGCTAGTATAGCAAGTAGCTCAACAAATGTTGAGTTAACATGTGAAAATTATCAAAGCTTGAATGTTATTAATTGGCTTTCTTTTTCTCCACATTAAGAACAATTACTTCACCTAGCCATGTATTTTTAAGAAACACATTTTTATCAATACCTGATTAGTGGGTAAAAATTTGCTGCAAACCACTCCAAATACCTAGCCCGTCTCTTTTTTATAGACCCAAGAATGTGCTGAAGGTATGATTCCACCTGACAACCAATCTATATAACTTGGCATTTTCAAAAACATACCACTAAAGAGGGGTAACCACATGGTGAACTATTTTCTAAACCAAAGCATATTCAAAGGATGGTACCTTCTACCCCTGCATTACAAACACTCTCTTGAACATAACATCGAGTCTACCATTTTCACTTGCAGCATGGCAATCACATGAAGTGAGATATACGTGTATCAAAGTAATAACTGTAGATTAATTATCACTAAATGACTACCCAGACTCCACAGCAAGTATGGAAGTTCATATTTAAAGTTCTACAAAGGATCCAGTTGTATTAACACTTGGGAATCTAAATTGCATGGATTATTGAGATCTTTCTCTCTCTCCCACCATTTTTATTGAACACTGTCACCAGTTTATTGAATTGTTTCAGCTCAGTGGCATATAAAAATGCAATGGTTTTCTTTTTCTCAACTCACTGCCCCGAACTGTGCTGGATTGCATATCCCCTCTCTCCCATCCTTTAATGACATCTTAAACAGATTTTTCAACCTTCTGGTTACTTTTGGTTGTTAGTGTGGTCTGAATTGGAAGTTAACTTGTTTTCTTTTTGGAAGCAGCATAATTCATTGAAGGTTTCTTCTCTTACTAGTCAGGCTTGCAGTTCTGGGCCTGAAGAGGAGAAGGGGAAGTATGTTTTCATCCCACTTCCTTTTGTCTTGGAATGGAGAGGGAGGCTTTGTATGCCTTTGGCCACTTCTTCTGGTCAAGCTTTAGGGCAGGAAAGGAAAGGCAAAAGATCATAGTTCTTAGCATAATATTCTCCAGTTCCATTTATGCTATCACAAAAGGTAGGAGTTCCTTCTTTCTTTCTGCTGCATAGTATTCCATTGTGTGAATGTACCACAGTTTTTTGATCCATTCATTTACTGATGGACACTTAAGCTGTTTCCAGTACTTGGCTATTGTAAATAGTGCTTCTATGAACATAGGTGTGCATAAGTTCTTTTGAATTGGTTGGTGTAAGACAAATACCATATGATCTTGCCTATAAGAGGAATCTAATGAACAACAACAACAAAAGAACAACTAATGAACAAAATAGAGCCACAGGCATGGAAACATGGAACAGACTGACAGTGACCAGGGGGGAGTATCATAGACACCTCAACTAGGGGCCTTCTAGCTAAATTTCTGCATGTGGAAAATCTAGCTCCAGCAAAACTCCATTCAACTCCCTTTGTGTTTGTTCTAACAACATATCCCACAGGTCACAGCCCCCTCACCTTGCAGGAGATCCTCTTGGAATGCACCAAGCTGGCTCAAGCTCAGCTCTTTCTGTGGGAGCTACATGAATGATGATATGTCAAATGGTAGGACTGAAAGTCCTTCCACTGTTTCTTTCACTCCTGCTCTGCCCATCATCTGTCTCCAATTCTAATGTGCCCTGTGCTTAGGGACATCTCACAGGTACCCATTAAGTTGGCTGTATCAACAGACATTCAAGAGAAGTTTTAATTCCCTTTCTTGCAGACATTTCTGGTATTTGCAAGGGATTCTCATAGCATGGACATGTGGCTTCTCAAGTGAACTAGGGAACAGGTATCAGGGCTCTCAGATATATGATCAGTTCTCCTAAATCTCATATTAATTGCTAGATTTCTTCTGAGACCTATACCTCTCTTCAGGCACATACATTTGGGACAGACTCTGATAAATATGGGAATATGGTGATTTAAAAAAACTTTTCATAGCTTTTTGTTTTTACATTCCATTGGCCTCTGGAAAATACCTATATTTGGTGTATCAAAAAATAAAAAAAGAAGGCTGAACATGGACAACAAGGTGGGGATTGACTGTGGGAGAGGGGTGGGGGTGGCTGGGAGAGCAATGGGGGAAAATGGAACCACCGTAGTAGGACAAAAATAAAAAGGAAATAATAAATGAAGTATTGACATATATTAAAAAAGAAAAGCTGAATAGTGTTTCAGTGGAAGTGTCCTGAATTTTCTATATCTCTGTGTAATAAACGACCCAGTCTCAAAGCATATGTGGTGTAATAGCCCTTGTCTTGCCTTTCTGGGAGGTAGAGATAGTTTCTCATAGACCTAAACAGGGCTTTTTAATGGAGATTTATAACATCAAAGAGGATTTCATGGGAACAAAGTAATTATCCTTCATGTAAGAATATCAACCCAATTTACAAAGGAGTGAAATTAAGCATTGCAGTTAATTACAGGGACACTCTAAAATTTGTGGACCAATTAGGGCTCTTTGGTTACAAGCAACAGAAACCAATTTTCCCCTTATAGTAAGCAAAAGGGATATTTATTAGTGATACGTGGTGAGCTTACAGTTATGAGAGGAGGCTAAAAAAAAAAAAATAGCAGTGTTGGCAGCATGGGAGTTACAAAGCAATGGAGAGATCTTGTCTGTGGAGCAAAATGAATTCAGGTATGTCTTTGCACATCTGTTCTAGATCCAGGGAGAGCTCATCCCATTGGCCAAGCTCAGGTCACATATCCTGTTCTTGAATTCACTCTGGCAGAGAGAGTTAGGATCTGAATGAAGGTGCCCTGAGTCAGCTCTTCATCTTCCAAAATGGAAAGGCAAGGGACCCATCTATGGTCTCAGTAAGACACCACAAAATGAAGGAGCTTGAACTTCTCTTTAAAAAACCTGGGCACTGTTAAGAAAAAAAAATTAGTTGCATCAAGAAATGATGCAAAATCCCTCTTTACCCAGAAGGTTGACCTTTATCCTCCAACTTAGAGGGTTCAGAGCTGTCTCAGTGTACACTTTACACCATACTGCCCATATTCCCTTTTCTCAAGTGCATGGAGAATCCTATAGTCTGTTTCTGCATTAAGGTGGTATTTACTGTCCATTGTTTCTGTAGAAGGCTGTGTTGCCCTTTCTGTGCCTCCTAAACATTCCTCAAACTCACTCTTCCATCATCTTTCTGAAGATTATTCCTCCAGAGTACTACTTGGCCAATGTTTTTTTTTCTTTTACAGTTTTCTTCATGCACTTGTATATGTTAGACAGTGCAGTTTTGTGCTGTGAGTTCCTTTTTTAGACTGCTCTTACTGCTTTGAACCCAGTACCCATTTGCCTGAACCTTTATTTCTTGTTTTATTTTAGTGCACTTACCCTCCTCACCCCTGTCCTACCTGTCTCTGCTTCTAGGATGTTCACATTGTGAAAAGTGTAGAAGCAAAGGTCTCAGACTGCTCACATGGATAGGAGACCACACTCTGGCTCCCTGTCCACTGGTATGACCCCCATCACCAGTCACTTCTTTCTTACACCCTATCTATACAAAGGAAAGTCTCTTGATGTTCCTGAGGAACACTTGTGATTATAGAAAATAATTCTGACAACTTGAGAATGGAGTCCTAAGAAGATTGGTGAATCATATGTCTGTCCTGTAAAACATCCTTGGTATACACAGGAGCGTTTTAGGTTGTCCAAGTACTAAATGGCAGACATTAGAACTGTCAACATCAACACAGGAATAGCAAAGCCAAGACCTGGGACTGGATGAGGTGGATACTAAGAGTATGGACAGATTAACTATACCTGTTCAGGAACAACATCCTTAAAATCATTGGCTCAATGTTGTTATTCCCATTGGTTGCAAGCTCTCTGAAGGCTATTGCTATGTCTGGTTTATTTGCCAATGTGTCTTCCACCTATGCAAATGGCTTGGCACAAATGCTTAATAAATTTTGCTTGAGTGATTGAATGAATGACCCAATGAATTAATCAGTTGTTTCAACCTTCCTTCAAAGACTAGAATCCTCACACTTATGCATCTTTCAGGATTTAAGCCACAACCCCATGAGCTAGGTTCTGAAAGCAAGGTCTTTACAGGTAGATTCTTCTATATTTTTTTTGGAGCCACAACAACCAGCATAAGTTCATTTAATTGTTACTGACTATTTTGTGAATTCTATACCAGTTCTTAATCTCCCTCACTGGTCTTTTTTCCTTGGATGGTGGCAATATGAATTTTTAAAATCCATTATTTATTTTTATGTTTCTTCCCGTTTCCTGTAACCTCTCTATAGTGTTGACTTCATATCTATTTTTCTCCAGGCCGTTTGCAAAGCTCAGAGACATTGGTACCTGCTTTTATGTCTCTAGGATGGACATTCAGTAAATGGCAAAGATAATTCAGGGGTATTTATAAGCAAACACTTGGTTGACGTTGATACCCAGATGATTTGCAAGACCATTTTGTATAAACGCAAAAATATTTGCTTCCTTAGACTAAAGATAAATCACAAGTATATTCAAGTCTTTCAAAGCATCCAGCATCTCCAGCTAGTCTTGTAGGAAGGAAAAAAATTGTTATCACTGCAATTTTTGTTTTTACCAGCATGCAATTGAGTATATTCAGTTGACTCCAAATGTTTTGCACATTCTAATTTTTGTCCCCTATTGTCCTCCCCTGTTGACTTCAAGTTAATGCATAATATGATGGAGGATATCCCTCATAAATTCTATATCATCAGTGTAATGTGGCTTTGATGATGTACTATATTTTAAATGAGCTCTGTCACAAAAGGACGATGGGGGGCCTAAGAGGTTTTTGTTTAAAAATTTTGTTTTCTTCTGTTTTTGCAGTGTGATAAGTCTAATTATAGTTAGCAGCAAACAACAGTGTTTCTTCAGCTAGTATGGTGTGTGAGGCCTCTTGGATCTCTAGGTTACCTTTAAATTTCATAGTGTGTGTCTTAGGCCCAACAAGTCAAGATGGCTCTTACGTAGAGAGAAAATTTTGAAATATTAAAGGAGGATTGATAATGCAGGAGATTAGTAATGTTCATCAGCCATAATCAAATACAGTCATGCATTTTTGTGGCTTATTTTGTTCATGGGAGTTAAATAATATTTTCAGAATATTAGAATAATTTGGAGGATAGAGCCATGGCATATCTAATCTATTTGTAGGGAGTGATTGTTATTTTTTCTAATACTCTGTTAGTTTGGGGAGATTTCCCTCTATGCATTGCCATTCCTAGAGAAGAAGCTAAATACACACTCATGTTTGCTATAAGGTGTACAACTATAGCTGCTCATGGCCCTGCTCTAGAGGATATGCTCAGTGCAGTCTTTTCTTTACAGGTTCTATACTAGTGTTTCTCAAGCTCTACAAACCTGAGAGTCACCTGGCAATCTTAAAATGCCTATCTTGTTTAGTAGGTATGGAGTAAAGCCTAAGATTCTGCATTTCTTACAAACTTCCAAGTGACACTGATGCTGCTGTTTTGTCACATGAGTAGAAACATTTTATAGGATCTTAACCAAGAATAAACACACTTGTATGTGGGTGCCTCTGCAATAGAGTTGCATACGGTGGAGAACAAAGCAGATGTTAACATACAATAGCTGATGTGAGTTGACTCATGATTGTACTATTTAATATCACAGTATAGATAGGCACAGTATATACGGTGGAAGAGCTGTACTACAGCTTAGAGGGATTTAGTTGAGATGATTGGGTTTCATAACTAGTAAAAGCATGGAGTGCATGATGAAGATGAAATTTGAACTCAGGCAGCCTGGTTTCAGAGACCATGCATAAATGTCTATTCTGCCCATAAGCTACTGCCTTAAAAGTCAATTTACTTTTCTAGAGTGTAGTGTCTGCAGTTTTGCCATCTTCATCATCATATACTGCTCAATAATTATTGAGCCCAGTTGAAAACCTGAGGCCATGCCTTAAGATTTTGCAGCTGACAAGCAGAGGCGATGTGGTCCAATTGAAGGGCAGCAAACAACACTCTTTGGTAGCTGCAATTCAGGGGGTAAATAGATATGTATATATATTTAATTAAATCATTATCTGCAATAATTGGCTGGATGGAGAATATGACCTATGGGGCAAGATAAAGTATATCTTAGGAACTTTGAGGTAACTTGCAGAGTAATTATTTTTGTTTAGATTTATGCTTTTGAACTTTTATTCAGAAAAATTCACATAGCATACAATTAATCATTTTGAAGTGTACGATGCAGTGGCATTTAGTACATGCACAGTGTTGTGCAGCCATCATCTCCAATGAACACATGAGAAGATACTCAACACCATTAGTCATTAGGGAAATGAAAATCAAACCACAATGAGACACTACTTCATACTCACTAGGATCGCTATTAAAGAAACAAGAAAGTAACAAGTGTTGTCAAGGCTGTGGGAAAATTGGAACATTGCTGGTGGGAAGGCAAAATGGTACAGCTGCTGTGGAAAACATTTTGGGGGTACTTAAAAAGTTGAACAGAATTGCTACTAACTTTTTTTTTGTATATTTTATTGATCATGTTGTTACAATAGTTCCAATTTTCCCACTTTGCTCCCCTCTGCCCAGTACCCGCCTTCCCTCTAGCAATCCCACCCCCCTTAGTTCATGTCCATGGATCATGCATACAAGTTCTTTGACTTCACCCTTTCCTATATTCTTCTTTTTAAAAAAAATTAATTAAACTTTTGACGACTGAGTTTCTTTGTCTTTTTTCAACTACATCTTAATTTTTCTCACTGCTTCTTTAAGAGCCTCTGTCTTGGTTGTTCTTTGGCACATATCAATATATTAGCCATTGTAGAAGGGTGCCAAACTTGCTCTCTTAGACTCAAGGGATTATTTTCTCATTACAATGATTCATTGTCTATTTTTAGCTGGAGCTAGGTAGGGAGGCTGAGGAGTTGGCCCCCAACCAAACTGAAGTACCTTGTCATTCCAGGTTTATTTACTATCTCATGTAGAGTGTCCTGTATGATTAAAATAAAAACCCTCCCGCATTGCTCTCTCCAAAAGACTGACTCCTCCTCAGACCCCAGCAGAAAAATGATGGCTTTTGATGCAGAAAGTAACTGCCATGACTATTCACTGCCTTGACAGGAAACTTCCATTCAAATCAATGGGCAGAATAATAGGGGTACATGCAGGTCTGATCCCTAATGCTGCCATTTGCTAGGTGTTTAACCTTGAGCTAGTCACTCCACTTCCCTCTGCCTCATTTCCCCAAATAAATCATAGTGTAGTACTTCCAGGAGTGGCTGATGTTTAATTGAGATAATGCAGGACAGCACTCCATTAGGATCTGACACATAGCATTCAGCGTCAGCTATTGTTGGATTATTATAGTGCTTATCCCTGTCCCATTCTCTGCCTTGTTATGTGGTTTGGATCTACTTGTGCATTATAACCACTTGTTTTTCTAAATTCTATACTTCTGTCATTTTCCTCCTGTAAGCTAATTACCTTTACCTCCTTTGTGGACATTTTGAACCTTCTGGAATAAGACAGAGGTGCTTTAAACATAATTTTTGAAACTTTTCTTCATAGATAGCCAATCTAAGAGTGAGAAATTTACCATGTTTAAAAGAAAGGGAATTTCATTACTTTTGGGTCATACAACCTGCCACAGCCCACAGTCTCTGCTCTGTGCAGGGCCTTAGGTGTCTCACTTTTGATGGAACAGGGAAGCAGGTTGCCCTTACTGTGTCAGTCGAGAGATCCAGTGTCTCCAGAATAATGATCTCTTTTTTGTGAGGCATGAGGAATCCAACCTGTGACTCCAGAGGTATAATATTTTCACATGAATGGATACTTCACTATTTCAATATTCTTCAAAGCAGTTTTTGGAAGTAAATATCTTGTAAGATTCTCCTTCTCTGTTGTTTGTTCATAGATAGCCACAAAACAAGCTGGCTATAAGAAACTAAATTTGAGATTTCATGAATGGTCATCACAAATCTGTGATGTCTGTGTTGACTAATTTTTATACAATGCTTAAAAGATGTTAAGATTTCAAAATTTAATCATCATTTTTTCTCATAAATAAGCTTTTTTATAAAGGTTTTATAAAGGTTTTGTTTATTTATTTTTAGAGAGAAGTGGAGGGAGAGAAAAAGAGAAGGAGAGAAACATCTATGTGTGAGAGACACTGATTGGTTACTTCTTGCTAGTCCCCAACCAGGAACCTGGCTCTCAACCCA
This sequence comes from Furipterus horrens, assembly GCF_987537825.1. Taxonomy (NCBI): domain Eukaryota; kingdom Metazoa; phylum Chordata; class Mammalia; order Chiroptera; family Furipteridae; genus Furipterus; species Furipterus horrens. The sequence goes on along the minus strand of NW_028327175.1, from coordinate 113,502,484 downwards.
AGCATGTGCCCTGACTGGGGATGGAACATGCAACCTTTTGTTTCACAGGCTGGCACTCAGTCCACTGAGCCACACCAGCCTGGGCAGTTGTAGCTTTTTTATTAGACAGAAAATACTAGTCAATTATTTTATTTTAAATTATATTCATAATACCTGGACATTATAAATCCTTTGCAATATCTGTTTTCTGACTTCTTCGAGTTTGGGTCAGTGATTATGTGGTATCAGAGGAAATACTTGCCCAGATCCCCCAAATGCTTCCCCACTAAAAGTACCAAGAGCAAGCAATGATCATATTAGGCAGGAATAAATAAAGTATTTTTATAAAGAGAAATCCTGCAAAATGACACTTTTAGAGCTGGGAGAGCTCCAAGATATTTCTATATAAAGGAAAAATATATTTCAGAAATGAAAAATAGCTTTAGGTTGCACAATAACTTGATGGTGGACCACAGATTAGAATCCTTATAGTCTGAACAATGGTATGATGGCTCTAGGTCCCCCTGATGCTGGGCTCAGCAGGAAAACTGATTGTATACTCTCCTAGAATAGTCTTGGAAGGGAACTTTGTAATCAAGCTATTCACCCTCCTCATTGTATAGAGGACTCTGACATGCATTTATTCATGTAACAATTAGTTATTGAGAACCTTCTAAGTGCCAAAACACTATCCTAAACAGGGGTAACAGCAATGACCAAGTCTGGCAAGTTCCCTGCTCCCAGGAAGCTCCTTTCCTAATGCAGGAATCAGACCATTTATAGGTGAGTCAGTGATCTGCTAAGCAGTGTGGATGCAGGGTGACGTAGCTCCACCTCACACAGGGCTCAGTGAATGGAGGGCGACAATAAGGAGTGAGGAAGTTGGTTTTTCTAAGTGCAATGGAAAGACACTGTAGAGTCTTAAATAGAACAAGAACAGCATAGGATTTCTGTTAAAATGAAATGACCTCTTTCACAACTATGTGAAGAATCTGTTGTAATGGGGGTAGCAGGGGAAGCAAGAAGGTATCAATTAGTAGTGGTGAGATGGTGGTAGCCATGCTAATATGGTAGCAGTGGGGAGGGGCAGAGGCACATATAGATGTAGGATATATGCTGGGCATAAAGATGAGGACTTACCCTAAACTTAGTGTGAGGGATGAGCAAAAAAAAAAAAAAAAAAAAAAACTTAAAAAAACTTAGTTCTTCTACTTGAGCATCCAAATGAATAAATCCAAGAGAAGTTTTCATCAAGCCATGCAACTAGCATTCAGACCATTGATTTACATCTGTTTCTAGAATAAATCTTGAGATTCACAAGCTGTACTTGACCAGAGAGCAGCTGTTTATTTATTTTCTCTTTCTTGAATAACACCTTATACAGAGCTGAATGTGGGATGCTGTAAATTCAGGGATCAGTGCAGGCGTGCCATGCAGGGTCACCCTGCTGCTTGCTTTCCCTTGAGCCAGTGACCACAGAGCTGAAAGAACATGTCTTGATGGGTAACAGCATGATTAGCTTCCCTGTGTGGAGCTGCAGTCTTAGACTCGGGTTCTGCCTTCTTGGGTGCTGGGGTCATCTTTTGCAAAAGTGTCTGTGAACTTCATTGGGGATCACACCATGTTGAGTCACAATTTGAAAGGATGTTTGTCACCACAGTGTGACATCTCTCTGTTCTCCTACACTGTGTTGTTTATCATTCCTCTTCCTATGCGTTCCTTCCCCAGGTGAGCCTAGCCTTTGGCAGTGATCACCTCCAAACCAGTTTTGATTAATAGCTTTGTTCATTTCAAATTGAAAAGAGCTCAGTGGTTAGCAGCTGACTAGAGATACACTCAAAATGTGGCACATTTGTACCCTGTGCCTTATGTTGAACATGTGATTCTTTATGTAGGGAAAAACATTCTTTTAGCCCAGTGTTTAAAATTTCATAACATGGTGTCACTTCCCTACAGCCTACAGCATATGAATTCAGGAGCCTTGGGCACTGTAACAGTTGCCAGTCATTAAGATAATTTACTGCGTGTGCCATGAAAAGATGCAAGGGCAGAAACCCTTTGGATTATATAAACCCTTGTTTACGGGCATGTGCAAGGTCTGCCTGAGAAATATTTCCTTTCTTAAGTTGGACTCCTGGCTCGGCTTGGGAACTTATTTCTTCCTTCTCTGAGAGCCTGTCTCCCCACACCTTGGGCTTTGCACTTGTTATACTTCACTGTGTCTCTGGGAAGACCTTTGCTGCTTTGTTTCTCTTTGTTTTCCACTTGCATGCCCTTCTGGCATGGATGATTTTTGCCTCATTAGAGAGAAGCATTTTGGGGGAAACCTACAGAATTATGTGAAAAAATTTTCCCTGAGCTTCACAGTGAAACATCTCAAAGGAAGTTGGAGTCTCTTTATAAACACTCCGTGAGATGAGTTTTCTGAAATGTCACAGCAGGATCCTTCCAGGGAGAAGAAGACATGTCTGTGCAGGGCACCCTGCATGAAAAAAACAAAGGCAAGAGAAAGACAAGATATAAAGGTCATCTGGGCATTTGGGAGACAGAAAACACAGGCATTTCCTTTTAAGGGTAAAAAGGAATCAAGGGGAGAGATTGTGAAAAGCCCTGTGTCTGTGATTGTTTATTTTTGCCAGATGTAAACATATACATAAGATGCTTTGCTGGATGTTTCATCTTGTGCTACCTTGGACTATGAGCTACCTGAGACCTGGGAATGTCTTGTTTGTCTCTGCATCCCCAGCATCAGTAGAGTATTTAGCACATAGCCACCCAATGACTGCCAAGCTGCAATGGCCCCGCTTAAAGGTAGCATCTATCTTATTGTACTTGGGTTCCACTTTGGGTGAAGGGAGATATTTGTCAGTTACTGCATTATGGTAACAAGAACTTAACCTGAAAACATTGAACAGATTCAAATCAAGACTGTCTAGACCATAGAGGAACTGTTATTAATGGCATAAAAAAATTTTTCCCCACTTCCAATCTGAGAAACACCTAGCAGATAGATATCTATTATAAACTTTTTCACAGTTTTGTTATGCAGTTTAGATAAAGTGATGTTTTGGAAAGTAGTGAAAGTTAGCATTTTATAGGATTTCATAGAAACGCTTACATATAGGTTGAACTCTGTCCCATTATCATCAATTTTAAGTGGCCGTGATTGACTTTTTTAAAAATTATTATTTATTTATTTTTAATTTTATATTTTGGTTTTTCAATTACAGTTGTCCCATTTTTCCACCATTGCTCCTCCCCAAGCCCACCCCTTCTCCCACAGTCATATCCCTCCCCGTTGTCCATGTCCATGAGTTACTTATACACATTCCTTGACTAAACCCTTCCCTTTCTTATCCCCCTTCTCTCCCTCCCCCTCCCCCTATTGACTGTTATTCTGCTCCTTGTCCTTTTTAGTTCGTTCGTTTGTGTTGTTCTTTAGTTTCCTGTGTTAGGTGATATCATATGGTATTTTTCTTTCTTTGCCTGGCTTATTTCAGTAAGCATAATTCTCCCTAGTTCCATCCATGTTGTCGCAAATGGCAGGAGTTCCTTCTTTCTCTCTGCTGCATAGTATTCCATTGTGTAAATGTACCAGTTTTTTTATCCACTCATCTACAGGTGGGCGCTTAGGCTGTTTCCAGCACCTAGCTATTGTAAACAGTGCTGCTATGAACATAGGGGTGCATAAGTTCTTTTGAATTAGGGTTTTAGGATTTTTCCGGTATAATCCTAGCAGTGGAATGGCTGGTTCAAAAGGCAGTTTCATTTTTAGTTTTTTTGAGGTAATTCCATACTATTTTCCATAGTGGCTGCACCAGTCTGCATTCCCACCAAGAGTGCACTAGGGTTCCCATTTCTCCACATCCTTGCCAGCACTTGTTGTTTGTTGATTTGTTGATGATGGCCATTCTGACTGGTGTGAGATGGTATCTCATTGTGGTTTTTATTTACATCTCTCTGATGGCTAGTGATGTTGAGCATTTTTTCATGTGTCTATGGGCCTTCTGTATGTCCTCTCTGGAGAGTGTTTATTCAGGTCCTTTGCCCATTTTTTAATTGGGCTGTCTGTTTTCTTGATGTTGAGTCATATAAGCTCTTTATATATTTTGGAGATCAGTCCCCTGTCTGTGATATCATTGGCAAATATGTTTTCCCATATGGTTGATTTCCTTTTCATCTTGCTGATGTTTTCTTTTGCTGAGCAGAAACTCTTTAGTTTGATGTAGTCCCATTTGTTTATTTTTTCCTTTATTTCTCTTGCCTTAGGAGATGTATCTGTGAAAATATTGTTACGTGGGATATCAAAATTTTCCTGCCAATGTTTTCCTCTAGGACTTTTATGTTGTCAAGGCTTACATTTAAGTTTTTGATCCATCTTGAGTTTATTCTTGAGTGTGGTGTAAGTTGGTGGTCTAGTTTCATTTTTTTTGCACGTTCCTGTCCAGTTCTCCCAGCACCATTTGTTAAAGAGGCTCTTATCACTCCATTTTATGTTCCTTCTTCCTTTATCAAATATTAGTTGACCGTATAGTCCTGGGTTTATTTCTGGGCTCTCTATTCTGTTCCATTGATCTATATGTCTGTTCTTATGCCAGTACCAGACTGTTTTGATCACAGTGGCTTTGTAGTATTGTTTGATGTCTGGTATTGTGATTCCTCCTGCTGTTTTCTTCTGTGTCAAGATTGCTTTTGCTAGTTGGGGTCTTTTTTGCTTCCATATGAATTTTTAGAGTATTTGTTCTAGGTCTGTGAAATATGTCATTGGTATTTTAATAGGGATTGCATTGAATCTGTAGTATGGCCATTTTGATGATGTTGATTCTTCCCATCCAAGAACATGGTATTTGCTTCCATTTATTTGTATCTTCCTTAATTTATTTCTTCAATGTTACGTAATTTTCAGAGTACAGGTCTTTTATCTCGTTGGTTAAGTTTATTCCTAGGTACTTTATGTTTCTTGTTGCTATAGTAAATGGTATTTTCTTTTTTGTCTCTGTCTCTGACATTTTATTGTTGGTGTACAGAAATGCCTTAAATTTCAGTATATTTATTTTGTACCCTGCTATTTTGCCAAATTCACTTATTATATCGAGTAGCCTTGTAGTGGAGTTTATAGGGTTTTCTAGGTATACTATCATGTCATCTGCCAATAATGATAGTTTTACTTCTTCTTTTCCAATTTGGATGCCTTTTATTTCTTTTTCTTGTCTGATTGCTGTGGCTAGGACTTCCAACACTATGTTGAATAAGAGTGGAGAGAGTAGACAGCCTTGTCTTGTTCCTGATTTCAGGAGGAATGCTTTCAGTTTTTGTCCATTGAGTATGATATTGGCTTCAGGCTTCTCATATATAGCCTTAATTATATTAAGGTATGCTCCCTCTATTCCCATTTTGCTGAGTGTTTTCATCATAAATGGGTGTTGTACTGTATCAAATGCTTTTTCTGCATCTATTGATATAATCATATGATTTTTGTCTTTCATTTTGTTTAGGTGATGTATTATATTTATTGATTTGCGAATATTAAACCATCCTTGCATCCCTGGGATGAATCCCACTTGATTGTGGTGTATGATCTTTTTGATGTATTGCTGGATCCTGTTTGCCAATATTTTATTGAGGATTTTAGCATCTATGTTCATCAGTGATATTGGCCTGTAGTTTTCTTTCTTTGTTGTGTCTTGACCTGGTTTTGGGATTAGGGTAATACTGGCTTCATAGAAAGAGTTTGGGATTTTTCCCTCTTCTTGGATTTTTTGGAATAGTTTGAGGAGGGTAGGAGTTAGTTCTTTCCTAAATGTTTTGTAAAATTCTCCTATGAAGCCATCCGATCCAGGGCTTTTGTGTGCCAGGAGATTTTTGATTACTGTTTCAATTTCCTTCTTTGTTATTGGACTTTCTACTTCTTCTTGATTCAGTTTTGGAAGGTTATATGTTTCCAGAAATGTGTCCATTTCTTCTAGGTTGTCAAATTTCTTGCCATACAGTTATTTGTAGTAATTTCTTACAATTGTTTGTATTTCTGTGGTATCAGTCATGATTTCTCCTTTTTCGTTTCTGATTTTGTTTATTTGGATTTTCTCTCTTTTTGTCTTAATGAGCCAGGCTAAAGGCTTGTTGATTTTGTTTATTTTTTCAAAGAACCAGCTCCTAGTTTTGTTGATCTTTTGAATTGTTTGTTTGGTCTCTATGTCATTTAATTCTGCTCTGATCTTGATGATTTCCTTCCTTCTTCTTACTCTAGGCTTTGTTTGTTGTTGTTGTTCTAGTTCTTGTAGCTGTAGGGTTAGATTTTTTATTTGAGATTCTTCTATCCTTTTCAGATATGCCTGTATTGCTATGAACTTCCCTCTAGGGACTGCTTTTGCTGTGTCCCATAGGTTTTGGGCTGTTGTGTGTTCATTATCATTAGTTTCTAGAAATTTCTTGATTTCTTTTTTGATGTCATTGTTAATCCATTCATTATTTAGTAGCATGTTATTCATTCTCCATGAGTTTGGATGTCTTTGATTTTTTTCTCTGAGGTTGATTTTTAGTTTCAAGGCATTGTGGTCTGAAAAGATGCTTGATATGATTTCAACTTTCTTGAATTTGTTGAGGCTTGTTTTGTGTCCTATCATGTGGTCCATCTTTGAAAATGTCCCATGTGCATTTGAAAAGAATGTATATTTAAAACTATGGAACAATTCACGAATTTGCGTGTCACCCATGCTAATCTTCTCTGTATCATTCCAATTTTAGTATATGTGCTGCCGAAGCAAGCACTGTGATTGACTTTTTTCTTTGTTTCAGTCTTTTTGTATCAGATGCCTTTTTCATTTTCTTCATGGTTCCCCATAAGAGATTTGGTGCATGGTAGGACCATATCTTCAGTTCCAGTAGCTGTGTGTCAACCCTATACTAACTGTGTGCCTTTGGAAAAGTTTCTTCACCCTTCAAAACTTTAGTTTCCTCATCTATGAAATAAAGATGATAATACTAGTTTCTCTAAGTTACTGTGAGAATTGAATGAGCTAAGTCATGCAATGTGCTGAAGTATGCTAGGCATATAGAATTAGTCAGTGAGGGGTGCCATGCTGATGTTATTATTACTGAGCCTGACCTAATTTGGAATCAGTTACCTTGCATGGCAGCATTGTTTGCACATATTCTCTTTTATGATTATTAGTTGAGTTTGTTTTTTATAAGAGAAGTGGAAAAGGGTGATTGAGCATAGATTATTTATTTTAAACTAATAAAAAATTTTTTTACAGGCTGACCATCTGTCAGGAAAGTATCAGAAGGCATTCCAAACGGACTGAGTTGATTTACATTAGCGGATAAAAGTAATAATAATGGCTTTCCTAAAAATTATATTTCTGAATCTGTCCACTTTTTTCAAGCTCCACTGTTGCCATTTGATCCAAGCTACCCACATCTAGGCTATAACCTCCTAACTGGTCTGCCTACTTTATTGCTTGCTGATCCACTTTATATGTAATAATCAGGGCAAACATTTTAATATTCAAATTGTGTCATTTCACCACATTCTTTATACCCTCCCAACAGTGAATTAAAACCCAAATACAACATAAAAATGGATACCTTGGCCTGCAGTCTCAGTATAACCTGGCCTCTTGCCTTTCTCTCTAACATCCCTCATTCTGTAACCCAGTGATTTTCAACCAGTGTCCCACAAGAATTTTTAAAACATGCAATACCTGATTACTTAGTCAGGGGTACTCATCTCTATCTTTAAATTGTCAAATTAAAAATTGGCATTGGCCAACACCACAATATTCATTTAGTGTGAATGAATCAAAATTATACTTTTTTTTGTCACATCAGCAAAAAATATATATTTTTGGTGTGCCACGGAATTTTAGTAATTAGTTTATGTGTGGCATGAGGTGAAAAAGGTTGAAAATCGCTGCTCTAACTATCCATTCCTATGACCCTAACCACACTGGTCCTCATGCTCCCAGTCTTAAAGACACATGCTCTTCCTTCTGCCAGAGGACACTTCCTGCCACCACCGTCCAGCAAGATCCACTTTTGTGTCTGGTTTCAGCTTAAACTCAGCAGTGAGGCATTCTACAACTCTTCCAATAACTGTCTCCCACTACAAAGATTTCATTGCATTTTCTCTCTTTTTTTCTGCATTATTCTGATTCTAGTTTATAGTTGCAGTTTTACTGTTGTGGTTTCTTATTAAATTGCTCACTGAGTGTTCCTAGACCCTATCTTAATGGCTTGCTAAATGAACAATGCTTCAAACTACAAAAGACTTTTGATGTATATGATCCCAGTTAGGGCTCACAGCATCTTTGTGTGGAAGGCATAAGGTGGACTCTTTCAAACATATAGGTGAGGAGTCTGAAGTCCACTGTGGTAAAGGCTTGAAAATGGAAGAACTAGGTCTGAATATTAGACTTTTGGTGCCAAACCCAGGGTTCTTCCAGCTGGAGTACTATGCTTTTCAGACACTCTCTATTACTGTCTGTATATCCACTGATTATTGTTTGTCTAAGCAGCATTATTTTTCATGAAGTACTTGAACAAGCATTTTCATTGCACACATATTACCTACTAAGCATCCTAGGCACATTCCAAGCCCTTTCTCTTATAGTCTATTCAAGGTCCCTGTTAGGTATTGTATTAATTTTCTAGTGCTGTCTTAACAAACTACCCCAAATGGGAGAGCTTAAATCTATAGCGATTTATTGTCTCACAGTTCTGGTGGTAGGAAGCCCCAAATATGGTGGTAGCAGGACCACACTCTGTTTGAAACTGGTAGGAAATGTTTTCCTTGCCTCTTCCTAGCTTCTGGTAGTTTGCCAGCAATCTTTGACATTCTTTGGCTTATACGTACATAACTCCTATTTCTGCCTGTTCATGTGTTCTACTGATGTGCCTTCCTATCATCTCCCATTTATGTGTGTGTCTCTGTGTTCAAGTGTTTCTTCTATATAAGCATAGCAGACATATTGGACTAGGGCCCACACTAGTGCCCTTATCCTAACTTGATTACATCTGCAAAGACTATTTACAAATAAAGTCACATTCACAGGTACCAATGGCTTGGTTTAAAATATTTTGGGAGGGACACAATTCAATCCATAGTAGGCACAAGCCCCATTTTCTTTTCACAAATTGGGCCTTGGGCTCTATACTGGGCCCACAGTTCTGCAGCTTACAATTGGCAAAGCCAAGTTCAAGTATAGATCAGGACTCACAAGTTCATACTTGGTTTATGGACCACACAGACAATTTTCAAGCCCTAAAGCCAAAGCTTAGTCAGATGCATTCAGTTAGCTTTAAAAAAAAGTGAAGTAGGGCCCATTATTTTTATGCAAAGTGAGCTTGGTTAGGAGAGGCAAACTTTGAAGTGTCTGAGCATATGTGTGTGTTTTATAACTAGCTCTGCCTGTAGAAGCAGAAATTTGTTCCTCCCTTGCCCGACTCTACCACATTTAGAATAGAGTGTCTGATACTCTTTTAAGGGAAGACAAGCCATTCTTCATTTTAATTGGTGGGGGAAAGTTCATTATGAAGTGTTCTTCCCTCAGAATAGTTCTCTAAAGTTGTATATAGTGTCTGCATTGTCTTCATTCTCTTCTCTTCCTAGGGATCGTTAGCAGCCCTGGTTGGTGATTTATAATCACATTCCCAACAAATTCCACTGTTGCTAATGACTACATATTTTTCTATATAAATGGTTTGTGCTCTCCTTCCTGAGGACAATTAACTAAGAATCTGGTCATAAATTACTGATAATGATCAGCTCATCAGAGATGATTGTCAAAAGGTGCATCTTCCATAGTAATTAGATAAAGTACCTTTAATTGCTGATAAAAACAGACAAATTGTGGCTATTTTTTTTTTTCCTTTTTTGAGATACTCATGAAATCATCCTGGAAGTCAGGCAGAATAATACCTTCTCCCCCACCCTTCTTCTGAAGGAAGGCGAAAGGAAGAAACATTCATCATTTACAAGCTTCCAGAAATATAAAAAATGTGACAGCTTTTCGAGGTTTCAGATAAGAGGACCAATCTTTCTAAAGCAGAGATCAGAGAAAATCTACTCTGGGACACATTTCTTTTAGGCAGGAAGCAGGGGTCCTTCCTGGTTATGTTTGATATTTTTTTCTCAGGATCACATTTCTCCTATTTGCATCTAAACCTTGGCCTTCAAATGTGACTTTTTTTGAACTCTGGAAAGGGATGGTATTTAATTCACAGGATTCCTCACAGTTAGGATGCTGATTAAACTTCAGACTATTTCTGTATGTGAAGCTGTGGTGGACCCTTAGCTGGGAAATGAAGAACAGAGCTACTGTAATGCATGTGGCCAAGAATGTCCCTTTAATCAGGCCTTATTATCTATTATCATATTGATAAGCTCAATCTGACTATTTATTGATGTGGAAATTTGCAAGACCTACTATTAACATTCTATAAGGAATATACACATTATACATAGTGAAAGGTGGTTAAACTTAAGACAGTTAAATGTATCACTTTACTGACCTGTCTTGAACATGGTTAGTCTGGGTATTGCAATACTTTATTAATAATCTCTTTTAGTTTCATAACTTTTCTTGATGGCAGTAACTGTCAAACAAGCTATAGTGTCTGAGATCATTTGAATCATTTTTGCAATTTAGAAAATAATATGGTACTTAAAAGTACAGAGGTGAGGACTCCAAAAGGAGGGAGTCTTAAGATCAAACAAATTGGGCAAGTGCGTAATATCTTTTCAAGCTCGCTAGTTTTTGTTATGAGAAGGGCAGCTACAGCTAGTGCAGAATAATAATACATCATGTTACAGGATGTTTAGGCACTGATTTCATCAGGATTCCTCCAGTTCCAAGGGAAAAAAAAAAAAAAAAAAAAAAAAACAGGTCAAATAAGCTCATGAAAAAAGAAAGATTGGGTCAGAGAACTGGCTAGCACAAAAGGTAAGCTTCAGGCATGGCTGAGTCTAAAGGTTTAATGATGACACAAGGTCTCTGATTCTTTTAGAGATCTGCTTGCCCTCTCAGTATCAGGCTTCAATAGAACCATATGTGTTCTTTGAGAAGTTGGCAAACTTTGGGGGATACCTCAGAAAATCTCAGGGGAGGCTCTGATTGACCAGTCTGAGTCATGTGCCTACAAATCTCTGGGCTATAGGACTGGCTTTTCTGATCAGTTGGTTTTGAGTATCATCCCATGAAGTAGAGTGGTGGGAAAGAGATGCACAGCACTGTGTAAAATATGTAGGCAAATGTACAGTGGGATACAGGTGGTTTGCTCAAGTGGGGGATTTTGGGTAAACCAGAAAATAAAACAATAAAACTGAGAAAGAGTAGTAAAGGGACTTGCTAGTCCACCTTTCTGCAGTTAACCAACTCCTGACCAGCTGAGTTTGCTTTGCTTGCCATTTTATAGCTGCTTTCCATGGAAGGCTTTGCTCTTATACCTGCCATTTCCTGAACATTGCCTAAAAGAGATGACAGTATCAAGTTCACCAGAGAAGTCTAATCCACGCTCTACTTAATGACTGAACCTAAAATACTGTTCTGATGGGTCTCTGACCTAACACTTTCCTTCTTCCTGCCTGGAGCCCCTTTTCCTCATCCACCCAAACTCACTTCTGATGTTCTTCAAGGTACTTTTTAAATTCTTTGTTTCTTCATGAGTTTTTCTAGCAGGAACCCAGATTACTGTCCTATTCTTGTGTGTTTCCATTAAAATGTGTATGCTTTAAAAAAATACTTAGAATGTTCAACCCATAGTTTTAGTTTCTAGGAATCCATGCCTTTCTTTGAAAATAGGATACTGTTTTGTGACTCTTTTAAGATCAGTTCATGATCAATAGCACAGTACCTGGCACTACATAGATATTTAATTCTGGTGAATTTTTCCCAGTCAGGAAAAAAGGATGGAATGAGTATTTGGGCAACTCAATTATTATTTGGGTCTGGCTCTGTTTGCTTAAAGGGATGAAGGTGTGGGCTTTAAGTAAAGGTTTGGAAGAGTGCAGAAGGACAGTCAACTGATGTAAGAGGAATAGGAGAAGGCTTTGTTTCTGCTGGTGGCCCGTGGGAATTTGCCTCACTGGCTCCATTTTATAACATAATTGCTCTGAGCTCTGAGACACACACATCTCTCTGAGATTCAAACAAAGCAAGGGTCTTACTTGCATGTCTATGTAGATCTGGCCCAACCCAGAAAAAGCAGCTTCTCATTTCTTCTTAAAATTTTATGGAGTACCTACTATGTCCTGTTGATATGTGATGGTACATATATACATGGCTCTTGCTCTCCTCTTTGGAGCTTGATTTTCTGAGTTGCAGTCTGGGGCTGCCTCTTGACTCTCTGTGGGATCTCAGACAAGTTATTGAACAACCATATGCCTAAGTTTCCTTATCTATAAAATGGGGATCAGCAGTTACTTATGTATATTAAATGAGCAATTGCTTGTATAATGCCCAGCACATAGTAAGCATTCAACAAATGATAGCTATCACTTGTAGCTATTGGCTCATGAAGCCTATGGGCTGGTGGAACTGACACCAATCAAATGATCATATTCAAAATATAAATTATAACAGAACTTATCTGAAGAGGAGTTGCTTGGTGTTATAAACATTTATAAAGTGAAATGATATAACATTTGCCTGACAGTGCATATTTAACCTAGCTACCTATAAGACCATCCATAGATTAGAGCCAAAATAAACAATTTATCAGTTTTTGATGACTGAGAATAAAGAAGCAGTTATATGTGGCTGAGGTGGTCATTTTCCAACCTGGATTTCAATGCTACTTGATTGTCACTTGAATTAGACCTCATATTCTGCCAAGATGATTCCTCTCTCTGAATGTATTGGCCTGTTGGGAAGGGGAGAAGCCTTCAGTTCAATGCCTTTCAAGATCCTATATAATCTTTAAATGACTGGGAGTTTTTTGGATTTCAAAAGGATTTTTCTTTCCTTTTCCAGTTATAGTCAATCTCTAGTCAATTCAGAATATCTGTCAGTTCAGCCTGAGATGTAAGGAAGGACAGCCATGGCTCACATTCCTTCTCGGTGCCATAGACTGTGCTTTAAAAATGACTTCTAAATTTCTTACTGCTTTTACTGGGACAGTGGTGTCCATGTGTATGGCCAACCTGTGCCAATCCTTTGAAAAGGTGGAACGTATTAATTAATGTTGGCTCCTTTATAAAAATAAACCTTACTTTATGTTGAATCAGATGAGTAATTAAAATAATGGTGATATTGTTTGAAGGAGGGAAGCCCTTTTCTTATAAAAGGAAAATAACAGCTAATATTAAGGGTGAGTCAGAGCAGTGAATAAAAGCATGGACCCAGGATTAAACTCTGATGCCTTTAGCTAGTCTCTCCAGTTCTGTGAAATTTGGTAATACCATATACAAAATGGGATGACAATATCCAACTAATGGATTGTCAGTGAGGATTAAAGGAGAGGCTACCTGCAAAATGATCAGCAAAATAGTAATTGCTGATTAAATGATAGTCATTATCTCAGTGTTGTATGAACTGATGACTATGATAAACAAGAACCCTTGAGGATTTTTGAGGTTTGATGAATGATTCTTTACTTCCTGAATTTTGTAATCCTGAGAAAAGGGAAGAAGAAACCAATTATTATATTCTCTTTGCCACAAACTTTATAGTTCTATGATATATGCACATATGTGTATATATATATTTTTATCTACAACATATATAGGAGACATACATATGTATGCAATTACATACAGTAGTATACATAATACATATCATACATAATGTATATAATATAGAATTTAGATAGATATTATAAGTTAATATATATTTTAGTAATATAGAGTACATTTAGTAGTATATTCTATTTTATGCTATATGTAATACAACAAAATATGTGGTATGCTATTAGATGACATATATCTCTGGTATCTCTGTTGGAATTTTTATTCAATTGAAAATAAAGCATTATTTATTTAGCGAACAAGCATCGGCTACTTCCATGTTCTCTGAGGGCTGGTTTTTATTGTTATTTATTTTGACAATCCAGTGGCAGCGAGTTACAGTCACAATGAGGGCCTCACTGTGTAATCCTGTGGAAATGTCCCTAGGTAACAAGACATGCCCACTGGTCATGGAAGTCAGTTCTGTTAAATAGGGAGGATTTTATCTGTCTGAATAAATATATCCAGGGCTCCTCTCATTCTGTGGATTTGAGATGCATGCGGGCAAGAAGGGTCATCACCATAAATCAATAGTTTCCATGAAGCCACAGATTTAGAGCTGACAGTGGCTTTTTGGCTGATATAAAGATCATGAAGTGCAGGCCTATGTGGCAAATGCTGTGAATAATGTATAGAGTTGATAGGACTATTTTGTGAACATATATCAGGTGTGGATAGGAAGAATTTTTACTCTTTTGAGATAAGTTAACTACCTGATATTGGCAAGCAGGGAAAGGCAGAGATTCTTGGTAGAAATTGGTGCCAGTACACATGTACATATACCTCAAACCTAGCATCCCACATCGAATGCATTCTTCAAGTCTCAGCTGAAATGTTAAGACCTTCTTAAGGTGTGTTACTCGGCTTTATGCTACTCACAAATTGCCAAAGAGCTGGTAGCTGTGGTGGTGGGATTTTGTGATGTCCCCAAGGAAAGAAAGATGGAAAAGAGATAAGGATTCACTGTCAGGAAGGGCCATTTAAATGAATGGTTGGAAGAAGAAAAGCGACAATGACATTAGGAAGATGGTCAGGGAGGTGGCAAGTGAACCAAGTGAGGACAGTTGCACAAAAGGTAAAGAAAATTTTACAGAGACGGCAACTGTGAATGGTGTCAAATCCTGTAATGATTTTGAGAATTAACAAGAGTCCTTAGACTTATATTCTAGTGAATCTGTTTTATATATTTTATAGATACTTGTACCTACATCATTCCCAATAATTCAGTATGAACTCTCTGAGAGCAGGTACCACATTTTATTCATTACAGGACTTTCAGGGTATGGGAGTCATATCAGGGACCAATAAATGTGCTTAGAAAATATAAAAGGATAAATAAAAAAATTAACACTAAGTTAATATAACAGTTTGATGTGTGTGCAAAATAAAAATCGTGACGTGTTAAAGAAGTAATTTAATATGGGCAAGAAAGGGCACAAGGAACCATTCTAGATACGTTGTTCCTCTAGGGGTTCAAGAAATAGCATCCCCTCATTTCCTTATCATGTAAGAAACAGCTGAGAAAGAAGCAGAGCAGGGAGACAAAAGGAAACAAACTTATTTACCTAACCTAATGCTTTCAGGGTTCTGGTCCCATTCATATGAACTGTCCAGATGACCCAAATCCATAGAGGTAGAGAGTAGATTAGTGGTTGCCTAGGGCTGGGGGCAGAGAAAATATTGGGAGTGATTGCACATGTCTACATGTCTGGGGAGATGAATGTGTTCTAAAATTCCTAAAATTAAATTGTGGTGATAATTGAAGAACTCTGTAAATATGTTAAAAACTATTAAAATGTTTGCTTTGAACAGGTGAATTTTTTAGTGTATAAAACACATCTCAATGAAGCTTTTGTTTTTAGAAAGGCATTGAAAATTGTCAACTTATTGAGATACATTCAAATTAAAACAAAGGCCAAATGGGCTCCCTTATCCTCTCAACTGGTTCAGACTTATCCATCAGTCACTGACAGTGTGGACACCTGCAGTCCCTTCCACATTCTCTGTTTTCTCTCCCCTCTCCCGCATACTCATGAGTCTCCTGGCTGAGAAAGAGGACCATAGTGTACCCTCTCATCAGCTGGGGAATTTTAAAAGGGGCTAAGGGAACTGAACTGAGAATTCCCAGTCCTTTTCCCAAAGCAACCAGTCAAATAAACCATTTCTTTTTAGGGTTGGAGAGAGAGCTGGACTATTATCCTAGAGGAGCTTCTTTATATGGAAATATAGGGAATGAGGAATAAGTGTGTGCTATACTCTGTACCTTGTAGTCTTTGTGCTCAGCAATGTCCTCAAGAATAGCAACTGTAGCATTATCAATTAAAAATATAACTTGGGCTTGTGTAGTCAGGTGACACGGGATGCAAACTTCTAGTGGAGAAGCAACAATGGATCAGAGCCAATCTGTCTATACTTTACTACTGCCTCCCACATATGCGAGGCACTTTGCCAAAAATAGTTAACCCTTGCTCTAAAGTTTAAGTATAATCTCTACATCTGTATGACTCTTTACGGCTTCCAAGAACTCTCGTCAACTTATTATCTTTTCATAATAGTGTTAAGAGGGCAAGAACACGATGTGATTTTTACCTTCTCAGGAGGTCCATTTGTTATAATCAATTCTGTCAATGCTATCATACATACTCTTGAAATCTGAAGTTCCTAGGAGCCAGAGAGTGTTCTTTCTTCATTGCATCTTCAACATCCAAGTATATAAAGGACTTATCTTGAAATAATTTCCTTTTACCCCAATCCTATCTGTCAGGCATAGTAAGAAGTTAAGCAACCCATCTAATACGAGTGGTATTGTGGTAATGGTGTAATGTGAAATAAGGCCTTTGACTACACAATAGCCAGAAGTCCAATTCTTTATGTTTTGAAGGATATCACCCCATCTTGTGTATGCAGATGTGTGTGTGTGTGTGTGTGTGTGTGTCTTTAGTTACATAGACACTATTGAAGTGCATTGATATTTAGATAGATTTGCCTAATTCCAGATATTTCTTCACCTTTAAATGCAAGTGCCTAGCACAGTGTCTGGTTCTTAGTAGATTCACATTAAATGCTGACTGCCTAAATAAGGGCTTGGGGTCACAGATATTCGGAACATGATTGACTCTGTTAACACAGACATTTCCAGAAGAAATGACTTCTTCATTGAAACTAGCTACATTTTCCTTAGTCAGTATGAATTGATTTGGTGTGAAAAATCTCAGATGGTTTCATTTCAGGGCAATGTTTTATTTGGTGATGCAAGAGAAATGAACAGCTAAGTAGCTTTGTAGGCTAATTTATTGGGCATTTTAATGTTGTGTATTTTCCACTTTGGTGTGGTAAGTACCTTACTAATGCTCCCTCGGCCGTGCACTGCTCATGGCAAGCCTGACTCATCTTAATTAAATTCATTCCTGCAACAACCTTATTTTTGCTCATGGGATACATTGCTGTCACAGTGAAACATTTTCTAGCAAAACTGAGATATATTTTTTATAAATGGAGCCTTTCTTCCTCTTTTTTTGTAAACACCAAATATAGGTCCTTTAAATTAATATGAAGTTATTATGTACTCCAAATGAGTGCCTTAGAAGTCTTTCAAAACATCTTCTGCCTGGAAGCCTGGGAAGAGTGTGATAGAGGTGGAGAATGGGCAGGTGTGTTGGGTTAGTGATGGGTGAAATAACTTGATGTGGCTAGTCTCCACCTCCCGTTGTGGGAATGCAACCAAAGAAAGCATCTGCAAATTGAGAATGAGAAAGGGACCTAATGGACCATGCTGCTGCTGCTGCTGCTGGCCTTGCCACTGAGTTAATGCCAGTGGCATCATCTCTTTCAGGAAAAGAGCAGAACTTGTCCTGAACTATGCATTTTCTAAGAAACATGGATTTCCTATTCAGAAAATGGGAGGCTTCTTGAATTCTATCACTTGAATCACCTGCCAGGTTGGAAGGACACTGAGGAATCAGCTGTCTCATTGAGAACTTTGTCATGATCTTCCAAAGTATGGCCTGCAAATAGACAGCTGGCTTTTGGCTTTTGCCTGAGATATGGGCTGTCATGTCAGTGTGTAGATAAGTTGTGCCTTATAACCAAAAATGTCTAATTAACAAAAGAAATCCCCAAGGCAGAGGTATGTTCATTTGTCACTCTCCCATTCTCCCATTCTCTTTCTCTCTCTCCCTCCCACTCACAGATGAAGAGCAGGCTTCAGTTAAGAAACCATGCTTTCTCCTTATGTGTTGAATCTTCAGGCCCAATGGCTCTTATATTGTAGCCACATGGCAAACTGTCTTATATCTCCCCAAATATATCAAGCCATTCTGGAGTGGGACATTTGTCCACATTCTGTTCCCTCTGCTCACAACAACCTTTTGTTAAATTACCTTTCACTTCCCATTTCAATTTTAGCTCAAAAGATGCCACTTCTCTTGGGAAAGCCCTTCCTGGAATTCCCACCCCAACTCTCACCTTCCTAGGCTGCTTGAGAATCCACTTGTATGTGTCTCATGGCAACTTTTACCTTTTCTCTACTCATATGTATGTATATATGGCTGGTTTGGCTCAGTGGATTGAGCGTCGGCCTGCGAGCTAAGTGTCGCTGGTTCGATCTTCCAGTCAGGGCAGATCAGAGAAGGAAAACTCTGACTCCAAAAAACCTCCGCTGCCTTGCGGCATACCTCTTCAGGGGAAAGGCTAAGGGAGTAAACCCTGACAGAAAATCCGGAGCCGGAGTCCCTAAGGCGGTTTGACGTTGTAGTCAACACCGGCAACTCCTGCGGCGCACCTGAAGCCAAGCTGTATTGACTCCGTCTTTCCCTTGGACCCTTCAGCTGCGAAGAGAGGGGGGGTCTGCTGCATGGGCAACAGCAGACCCTCCATATCACCCTGCCCAGGCTCTGTAGCTTCAGCTTCACTGGAGAGGACACTCCAGCGTCATTGCAAGATGTCGATTCAACACGGTAGGAGACAGATACCGTGTCACTCCCGAGTCGGACTGCACAACCATTCTTGGCGGTGCAGATAGACTCTTAAGAAGCTACACCATCGTCTCTCGAGACGGACGGCTGCCGACGACGATATATATATATATATGCATGTGCATATGTATATACATGTATGTTTATATGCATCTGTATGTGCATATGTGTGTGTATATGTCAATCCCCTACTATATACCAGACACTCATCTTGGCATTTGGGACCCATCAATGGAGAAAAAGGGTAGACAAATTCTCATGGAGCCTACATTCTAGTGGGGGAGAAAGACCATGAAAAGTGCACATAAAAAAGAAGCAAATTGTGTTAGAAGGTGAGCAGTGCTATGATAAAAGGAAAAAGGAGAAAGAAGAACAGAGAGCAGGGGTGGGCAAATAAGGTAAATTTTTAAATGGGGGGGGAGGAATCAGGGTGATTCTCTTGGTGAAGGTGACATTTCAGCAAAGACTAGAAGAAGTTGAAGGAATAAGCCATGGCAGTATTTGAGGAAAGAAAATTCCAAGCAAGCAAAAAGTCAAATCCAGAGATCTAAGGGGCGAGTATACCTCTATGTTCAAGTAGTAAGAAGGCAGCCTGAGAGACCCAAGCAGAAGGTGGTAGGGAATGACTTGAGGGGTAAAGCAAGGTGAAGAGGAGGTGAAGATCATGTAGGACTTGCAAGTAATTTTGGACTTTAGCTTTTATTTAAGTAAAATAAAAACTTGATTTATATTTTAAATGGATAATTGGGCTTCTGAATTGGGCATATATTTTAAGGGCATTTAATATAGTTGATAGCCATCAACTATAGGCTCCGAGAAGGCTGGAGTAGTATCTGTTTTGCTTTTCACTCAATCTCCAAGATCAAGTCCAGTGCTTGGCACCTCGTTTTCATTAATATTTAATGTGAAAGAAGAAAATGAATACAGGGCACATCAAGATGATTCCAGGTGGCACCCATCCCTCACAGGCAGGCATTGTAGACAGCCAATGTGCACATTTCAAGTTCAGGAGCTATTTAAATTCATCTATTTAAAGACTGCTTCAATCCCCCCCACACCCTGCCCAAAGGCTTGAGTTTAATTGTCCATCTAATTGTAGCTATATACAACTGTTCTTAATTCATTCTGTTTTAATTTTCAATATATGAACTTCAATATTTCCAACAAAAAGGAATTGGATGCCAGTTTGGAAGTCATATCTCTTTAAAAAGAACATGCTTCATGCTCAAGTAAAGGACTGGAAACTATCCCTGTGGTCCTCTGGGGTAATGATTCATGGGTCAGAGGCTGTCCAAGGCAGACCACAGTGTTACACTCCGCTGGGTAAATGACCTCTGTTTTCAGAATTAGCATGCATGCATTCCAAAGTACATATTTACCTGGTAGTCTATAACCGTTCAGCAGAATTGTTACAGTCTAGTAAGCAAATAACATGTTTTTCAGAATTAGAATGTATACCAAATATGTATTTATCCAATAGGCTGTAACAGTTTCCAAGAAACCTTCCCAGTCTTTAATCTATCAGGCTGACTTATAGATGCAGTTTTAATGATGTTTTGAATATGAACATAGTATAAAAAAAGATGTGTGATTTTAGAAGGGCGAGGAGTTGTCATGTGGCACAAACCAATTTAGAAGGAAAGTTTAATGCAGTTGTAGAATCTGTTCCTGCTATTCTCTTCTTTCTCTTCTGTTTTTCTTTCCTCTCTCCTTCTTATCCTCCTTCTTCTTTTTTGCAAGTTCCTGAAGACTGAAAGTTAATGATACCAGGGTAAATTTTTAAATAATTTAATTATTGGGAACATGATATGGCTTCATAAGTGATTAGTATACACACTTCTGAACATGTATTAGCTGTGGTGCTCCAGTTGCTAATCTCATGGCTGTAGATTACCATGAGAATATTGGTTAGTGAGCATTCATCATTCCAGTCTAGGTAAGTCAAGCAAAAGCAAATCATATTTACCTCAGCTGTCTAGATATATTGAGCAGAAATGATTTTTGTAGAGGTGGCTGTGAGGCACTGAGTTTTCTGTGGGGTATTATTAATTTCCATCATAACTGATGTTCAACCTACTGTTGGCTACATGAATAGAGAATTAGACTCATAGTTCAAGGTAATTCATGGATGAGGAAAATTATAGTCAAAAGATTGTGGCTCTGGAACCAGATGACCTGGAAATTAGCTCTTTAAATGTCAGCAAGTGAGTTAACCACTTTAAGGCTTGATTTATTACCTTGTGTGGTTATTGCTGGCTGGTGGGGGTGGGACAAATGGAGAAAGGTAGGGGGGGATAAATGGTGATGGAAGGAGGCTTGACTTGGGGTGGTGAACATACAGCAGAGTGTACAGATGATGTGTTGTGAAATTGTGCACCTGAAACCTGCATAACTCTGTAACCAGTGTCACCTCAATAAATTCAATAAAAAGAAAATGTATTTTCTTTTTAAAAAGTCTTGATTGTCTTATCTGTAAAATGGGTGTAACATTAGTACCTGCTTTGTAAAGCACTGATACTACCCATAAATCATTTACCACTCTTCAGAGCACCCATTGAATATTTAAGGAGTGTCATCAACTATTATTTATATTAATCAAAATAGATCGTAGTTCATCTGTACCTTCCATTTGGAATACAGCAGCAGTAGATTAATGCAGCCCAGATCTTCAAGTATTTGGTTTGGAAGCAAATGAAGAGGCTAGGCATCTAATTAGATGTTTCACTAATAAGTTACTAGTGCTTGTGGAAGTTTCTAAATAGCCTGCATGCTCTAATAAATATCTTTAGTTGACAAGTGAGAAAGCAACCATGAATCTGGAATTCCTTAGTTGGAACCATGATGAAAATGGCTCAGAAAATGCCCTTCGAAACTCCTTGGAGGTTCATATTCTACACGAGTTGCTTTTTATCTCTTTCTGATTGAGAAAGTCGCTGCAGGTTGAGTCCACATAAACTACTGCAAGCCAAAAATCTTTTCTTTCATGGCTGTGACTGTTTTGTTGGGCAGAGCCCCATGAGGTGAGCCCCTGTAACCTCTGGTTAGGTGTGTTCTTCTGTGTGATGTACCTTTCATGAGACTTGCCATGGTTTTGATCATGGGTTTGATGTCATTTGCACAAGTAGATCAGAAGCTCCAGAAGAGCATGGACTATGCCTACTGATTCAGTGCTATATCTCCAGACCCCAGTGTAGTACCTAATGCAAAAAGTAGAGGGGTGGGCTAAAGGTGTGAAGGGAGTCCAAAGGTACAAACTTCCAGTTACATAAAATAAAAGAAACCAATTATGGAATGTAATTTACAGCACAGTGACTATAGTTAATGCTATTATATTGTATATTTGAAAGCTGCTAAGGATAGATCTTAATAGTCCTCATCAGAAGAAAACAAAATTTTGTAACCATGTGTAGTGACAGATGTTAACTTGACCTACTACGGTGATTATTTCACAATGTATATAAGTATCAAATCATTATGTTGTACACTTGAAACAAATACAATGTCCTTTATCAATTATTCCACAATTCTAAAAAAAGTTATTTCATAGTACTTTCCAGAGATGTCTTCTTACTGGAACTTATGATCAAATGTAAGGCTTGCAAATAATGCAATCTTGGGAATGAACACTATCCTAAATGGAATCATTGTCCTAATAAGGAACCTAATTATATGTTTTGATGTGTCTAGGGTCCTATATTTATATGAAGGGACTCCATTGAAATAACTTTAACAAAGAGTGAAGAATTACAATTATTTTTATCTCCAAATATGTAACCTCACTGAAGGCAGGAGCAAAGTTAAATAACACTTCTCCAATTCAATCTTCAAACTATATCTCAATTCTTTATTCTTTTACTTCTTTTACATTCTTTCTAGCTCTGTAGCCACCATCTTTCATCCAGGCCACCATCAATTTTTGCTGTGATATCCTGGTAACTGACACATTCTTTTTTATACTTAGGCCCTTCCAAGCCATTCTCACAGTGGAGCTAAAATGCTCTTTAACAAACAAACCTGT
Organism: Furipterus horrens; assembly: GCF_987537825.1. Classification (NCBI taxonomy): domain Eukaryota; kingdom Metazoa; phylum Chordata; class Mammalia; order Chiroptera; family Furipteridae; genus Furipterus; species Furipterus horrens. Next base: position 113,479,791 of record NW_028327175.1, on the reverse strand, counting down.
GTTACCCTACCTTCAGTGGTTCTGCATTACCCTTTGGATGAAATTTAACATGTTGAACAAGATTTTGAGGCCTTTCAGGAGCTGTCTCATGTTTTCTTCTAGGTTCATTGCTCTTCATTCCTCTCATAATGCAGCCAGACCCAGCAAAGCTTAATTTTTCTTAAAGCCTTGCTTTTTCTCATCTCCAGCCATCTGTACTCCTTGCCTGGGACATTATGTCCCCTCTTCTTTGCCTTGTCCATCTTGTCTTTACTTCCTCCCAAGAAGCCATCTCTAGCCACTCCACTCCCCAACCTTAAGCTCAAAACACCTTCTGTGTGTTCTCATGGAATGCAGTGCATATTGTCTAGCCTCTTTAATTTTCTGTCTTCCTCAGAAGACTGTACACTTGGTGAGGACAAGAACCATACATACTCGCTTGTCCTCATTGTGAATGACTGAATGCAAGGGTGCTAAAATGCCCTAGTGTCTTTGTCAAAGCACCATATATGTAACAAACACAGTCTCTTGTTTTTAATTAAAGTGTGTGAGGTATTTTACCATTCACAGTGCTGAGGAAAAATGCAAAGTAAGAACCTGCTTTTGAAAGTCAAAAGCAGTTGCCATAGGGAAAGTGATGAATCTTGATAGCAGAAAACTGCTCATTATAGAAAAGGCCAGAGCCTCTAAAGTGTCAAGTAATTTCCTCCTTAACTTTTGCTGTAAGCCCCATTTTGTGAAAATTGGGGCTAGAAGGACTAGGAGCTAATTGAAGACATCAGTCAGGATGAGGCAGGTTATGCTGCAGCAACAAATAGATCCCAATATTACTCCTGCCTTCTTAATGTCCACCGTAGGCTGGATAGGGGCACTGCTGGGTTTCTCCCTCATTCAGATTCTAGTTCCATTCTTCTACAATTATTGGACAAGGAAAGAACAAGGTTAATTGCACATTGGTTCTTAACACTTCCACCCCAAAGTGACATGTGTCACTTATGTTCACATTTCATTAGCCAGAGCAAGACATTTGGAAATTCAAGCAGGCAAGGAAGTAATCTCTCCTTTCACCCTGAAGGAGAAGCAGAGTTTTTGGTGAAGAGCAGCTAAGGTCTGTTGAAACAGCTACACCTGGCTACATCTCAATTCCAAAGGAGATCATACCAGAAGCAATGCTTTTAGGATATGCAGTTATATCTTTTTGTCCCCATTTGTGTAATTTTGTAGCTAGATACACTGCCATCCGTGTAACTTAAGTTTTTTCCTCAGATTTCCTTCTCATTTGTCTGCAGATTGAAATGTTGGATCTTTGAATCAACAGAGGCTTTCTCTCTCTATTAATGTGCAAGAAATTTTTAGTTTCAAACCATGGGCTGCTTACTGTTTTACAGTATGAGCTGAAACATGTATATCTTTTGTTTCTTCTCATAATCTTCAGAAGGTATCACAGAGTGGTACTTACTTGAATGCTTTTCTCAGTGTCCCACTGCCCCCTTCACTGTAGGCCACACAAACCAGCATCCTGTCCTGTGTCATCTCTTCCATTCCCGTGCTCTCATCTATGTGGGAAGTGGGATCTGTATTTGACAAGCATGCTTACCCTTTGCTGACTGTTTTCATAAAAAAATTTCTATCACCATTTTTATCTACAGTAACAGTCAAGGCACTATTTGATATCGAGATGTTAGATTTCATGGACATTGAAATATTTCCCCCATATCTTTTCTGGCAAGTCTTTGAACACAGACTACAAAAAATTGACATGTTGGAGATGAATTTGCAGACTCCAAGTTAAGTAATGACTACCTGTCCCAGTTTAAATTGTGTTCTAGGATTGAAACATTATATTACACAGTCAAATCATTGAAATTAATGGTCAGACTGTTTCATAACTGAGTTAGTTTTCCTTGAGATTGATATTCTATTAAATCAGCAGGCTGTCCACACTTCCCTGCATCGCCTTTGGTTTGGGGATAACATTGCCTTAGCTTTGGTGATTTCAAGGCTGGACGAAAGCAATCATGCTATTTTTAAGGGTGGAACAATGATCAGTGATATCTCAATCTACAAGTTTCTTTTATATATTTTATATATAGAATCTTACTTTATTTTTTTTTATCCTTGGGGACAAATTAGGAACATGAGGCTCAAGGGCTAAGAGGCATTTATACCTACCGATTGGCCCAAGTTTAGCTCAGTTTATTCAATCCTTTTCTCTCAAATATCTTTATGACTGGCCATTTTCATCATACAGGCCTCTTCTCAAATATTCCTCCACACAGAGGCTTTTCTTGACTACTCAAACCAGAAAAACATCATTATTCCCTATTTCATTGCTGTGTATTATTTTCAGAGTACTTATCACTATCTTCTTGTTTTTTTCTTATTTATCTAATTATTTACTTTCAGTATCTATCCACTAGAATGCAGGGGAGTGGATCTTGTCTTTGTTAGTGCCATATCCCAGTACTATAACAGTGCCTGACACATAGTAGATGTTTAAAAATATTTAGTGGAGGAATACACATTTACACACTACACTACCTCTCTATCAGGATGGAAGCTGAGATTAGGACATCTTACTGAGTTACTTGATGTAACGGAATAAACTAAGCATTTAGGCACCACTGTTTAAGGTCTTTGAAAGTTCAGATTTGCAGTAACAGCAAGTACTAGTCATTTAATGCTGCATAACAAGTTACTCCCAAGATGAGTATCTTTTTTTAAGTATATTTTATTGATTATGTTGTTACAGTAGTCCCAATTTCTTTTCCCTTTGTTCCCCTCTTTGCAGTACCCTCCTTCCCTCCAGCAATCCCATCCCCTTTAGTTCATGTCCATGGGTCATGCATATAAGTTCTTTGGCTTCACCCTTTCCTATATTATTCTTAACTTCCCTCTGTCTATTTTGTATCAACCAATTATGCTTCTTAGCCCTTGAACCATTTCTCCATTTCTTCCCCTTCCCCCTCTTAGCTGATAACCCTGCAAATGATTCCCACATCTATGACTCTATTCCTGTTCTGGTTGTTTGCTTAGTTTGTTTTTGTTTTTATTTTTTAGATTCAGTTATTGATAGTTGTGAGTTTGTTGCCATTTTAACTTTTATAGTTTTGATCTTATTTTTCTTATATAAGTCCCTTTAACATTTCATATAATAATGGCTTGGTGATGATGAACTCCTTTAGCTTTCCCTTGTCTGGGAAGCACTTGATCTGCCCTTCAATTCTAAATGATAGCTTTTCTGGATAGAGTAATCTTGGTTGTAAGTCCTTGCTTTTCATTACATTGAATACTTCTTGCCAGTCCTTTCTTGCCTGAGTTTCTTTTGAGAAATGAGCTGATAAGCTTATAAGCACCCTTTTATAGGTAACTCTCTGCTTTTCTCTTGCTGCTTTTAAGATTCTCTCTTTTATCTTTAACCTCTGGCATTTTAATGATGATGTGTCTTAGTGTGGTCTTCTTTGGGTCTAGCTTCCTTGGGACTACCTGTGCTTCCTGGACTTCTTTGTCTATTTCCTTCACCAAATTGGGGGAGTTTTTCTTCACTATTTTTTTACATAAACTTTCCATTTCTTGCTCTTCCTCTTCTCCTTTTGGCACCCTTATAATTTGAATGTTGGCATGTTTAAAGTTGTTGCAGAGGTTCCTAAGCCTGTCCTCATTTGTCTTCAATTCTTATTTCCTCATTTTGTACTGATTGGCTGTATTTTTATTTCTTACATTCCAAATCATTGATTTGAACCCCAGTTTTCTTCTCTTCACCATTGATTTTATGTGTATTTTTCTTTGTTTCATTTAGCGTAGCCTTCACTTCTTCCCTATGCATTTGCCATACTTAAGCATATCTGTCAAGCCTGTGAGAATCTTTATCACCAGTGTTTTGAACTCTTCACCTGTTAGGTTGGCTGTCTCCTCATTTGTTAGGTTGTCTGTCACCTCATCACTTAGTTCTCCCACTGGAACCTTGATCCGTTCCCTCTTTTGGGCCATACTTCTCTGTCTCCTCATCTTGACAGGCTCCTGTGTTTGTTTCTGTGTCTTAGGTAGAGCTGTCGCACCTACTAGTTGTAAGGGGCAGAGCCTTAGGTATTCATCAGTAGAGGGCGACCCATTTCACCATGTTGTGGCATTGTGTGTAGGGAAAGGATCTGAGAGGGAACAATGCTCCTTGCTCACCACTCGTCCCTTTTCTAAGCACTTCTCCCACTTCTGTATGTTCCTGGCATCTCTCTAGCTGTTGCCCTGGCCATCATTCCCAGAGTGAGTGGGTCTGTGGACATTCTAGGACCATGAGGGCCCTTTAAACAAGCGGACTCTGCTGAGATACTGACAGTTTCTTCCTCCACCCCAACCCCTACTGGTTTGCACAATCAGAAGCAATGAGGCTTTATTGTCCCCAGTGCTGGAACCGTGAGCTGTGGGGTCTGGTTTGGTGCTAGGAGTGCTCTCCAGGTGTCCCTTTTGACGTTTTAAAATGTGTGACTGCACTTTCTGCTGGCCTGCCGCTGCCACTGCCACTGCCACCACCACATCATGTCTTCTCCTCCATGGCTCCACCCCTCCTACCTGTCTGGATGAGTATTTCTTCTTTATATCTTTGTTTGTTGGACTTCCATTCAGCTAGATTTTCTGGAAATTCTGGTTGTCTCTAGTTTTGAGGTAGTTGTATTCCTTCTTAATTGTGGAGGGAGATGTAGTATGTCTGTCTAGGCCTCCATCCTGACCGTAAGTCCCCAGATGAGTATCTTAAAACAACAAACATTTATTATCTCATATTGTGTCTGAGTGTCGGGAAGCTGAGAGTGGTTTAGCTGGGTGGCTTAGGCTCAGAGAGGCCCCTTGTGAGGTTGTTGTTAAGCCCTCAGTGGGGGCAACAGTTAAATGAGGTCTGCAGGATCTTCCTAACCCATTCATGTGGTTGTTGACAGGCCTCAGTTCCCTGCCACATGGCCTCATGGGCCTGTCTACAGGACCTCCAAAGTGTCCTAGAGACTTGGCAGCTGGCTTTTCCCAAAGTGAAAGGAGAGAGAGAGAGAGAGAGAGAGAGAGAGAGAGAGAGAGAGAGAGAGAGAGAGAGAGAGAGAGAGAGAGATCCTCATAAGGAAGCTACAGTCTTTTATAACCTAATCCCAGAGTAACATACTGTTACTTCTGCCATATTCTGCCACACAGACTAAGAACCGTGAAGCAGTGTGAGATGAATCAGTGCAAGAGTGTGGATACTAGGAGATGGGGATCTTCAGGGCCCACTTTGGAGGCTGGTACCATATGTCTTGTTCAGATTCTCCAAACAGAGCCATGAGTTGAGCATATATCTCAATATATCACAAGTCATCTTTCTACATCTTGTTTCACCCCATGAGGTATGTGGGTGAAAAATTGACAACTGGTGTGTTTATACCTCTTTTAGACTATTGTTATTAGGAACACAACTTCTGTTGCCAGCAGCCCAACTTTGAACACTATCTCCACCTCTTGATAGCCATGTGAATTAGGGAGATGATTATATATATATATCATCTATCTATCTATCTATTTATCTAGATAGATAGATAGATAGGTAGATAGATAGATAATGATAGATATAAATACATTTGGTTCTCTGACCTGAGTGTTCTCTCCTACAAAATGTGGATACTTATAGTACTTGCATCTGAGTGGTGAAGATTCAGTCAGTTAGTTCATGAAAACATATAGATGAGTGCTTGCCACCGAGAGAGCAGTTAAGAAGTGCTGTCTTATCTTATTTGCATTCTCCATGGCTGCTCAGTGCAGGAGTGGTTGAGCTTTCCTCAACTATCCTTGAATTGGTTGAAGCATCCTACACAGACCTCGAATAAGTTCATCTAAACTTTATTTGGTAAATTGCAGTCAGGTCAAATAGCACAGAGGGAGTCTAATTTTTGTTACAGGGAGTCTGTCAACCCTACGTGTCTGTGCCATGCATGCCCATCCTGTGGCCATAGCACAACTGCAATGTCACAGCTTGACCACCACCCAGAAGCCACTCTTTTCACTTCACTCTGTGGAGAAAACTGAAGCAACCCTTTCAGAAGTGATTGGCCAGTGGCTGAATTCCACAGCAGTTTTGATAGGTTCACTTGGAGCAGATTTTTTATGTCTTCCTATTTATATCTTTTCAAATCCAATCTCCTTCAATCAATTTTAATCCTCTAATGTGTTTGCTATAAGTACTGTACAGTTCACTTGTTCTCAATAATAAAATTCATTTTGGTTCAGCCTGCCAGTAATTTGTTTGAGAAGAAGCCGTTAGGAAACCCTTGCATTCTCTTCTGATTTAGAGGACGACCTTCAGTATTGATAGCATTTTGTTGTCATGCTCTTGAAGTATTCTTTCATGACTGACAGAGCTGTTTAAATAATGGACCTCAGAGCCAAGTGCTTCAGTGAATCTGACTACACTAATTCCGTTATATATTAGGGAACTTCAAGTGCTCTACAAGGACACGATTTCATTGACCATGAATTTACTTTTTCAGTTTGTACAAATTATCCCCACTGTGTATTGCACCCCTGTCACTGGAAAATCTACTTTCCTTCTGCAAATGAGTGTTTTATTGCCTTACCTCACAGAGCACCCTGCATAGCCAGAGCTTTTACTCCAGGCCTCACCTGGAACACGTCAAAACAGATAACATGAAGTATTTTCTATACAAAAGATAGAAATATATAAAAAATTTTGATTCAGTTTGCACTCTAATGAGGCTCAAAAAGTATAATGTGTTCACTGTGGAATATATATATATATATATATATACACACACACACACAAATACATATGAAATGTAATTTATATATGTATGCTTAATGAGAAAAATAAAGAGCATGTTTTATGGTTGATCTTATATATCTCTATCTTTTAAAAATGACACATGAAGACAAAGCACTTTTTTATTTAGACTTGGCTAAAAATTATCAGTCATATGTAGATGGTTATGCAATATCTGCCAACTTCCTACTGAGGAAAAGTTATAGCAGATGGCAGAATTTATGTGCCATGTGGCATTTGTTTAAGTGTTGCAATAACCAATATTTTTTCCTCGATTCTTATAACTATTTTACTTTTAAAGACTCAATTAACTTTGAACTACCCTCCTTGATGGTCACCTGGATTCAGGGTGGGGTGGAGCAGAGGAAGAGGTTTTGATCAGTTAGATGCCAGTCTTCCAGCACCTTGGATTAAATGACTATTATAGCTCATTAATCAGGGGCACTGAGCACCCTGTTTTCAAAACAACATTATTATACTCTAAATACAGATTCCCCCTAGAACCATTATGAAGCAGGTTCTATTCAGATCAGTGTGCACTTTCAACCAGCCTTTATACTACAAAAGACTGGAATTCACATTTGTGAGTTTGTAGGACCCCAGGGATGATTCTCAGAGTCAACATCAGCTCAGGCATGTAGCGCCTAATTTGTTTTGATAACTACAGACAAAGGGGGTCTATTCCCGCAAGGCCTCTTTTGAAATCATCAGTGGCTCTTCCCCTCAACAATGTGAACTGCTGCTCTGAGAGCCTGGGGTACCCGAGCAGCAGTGGGACTGGAGGTCCAGAGGGAGAAGGAGGTGACTCTGCAAGGGGTGCTGGGGCAGCTTTCCAGAGAGAGTGGAGTATTCTCCCTGTGGTAGGCCGTTCCCATTAGGTACCGATATCGGGTGACCATGATCTATGGCAGAGACCCAGGGCTCTGAGTGATTTAATATTGTGTATGTTTTAAAAGAGTTTTCTTTCCTGAATTGAGTTATTTTGCTTTGATGAAACAAGAGGTGTGTGTCTTGGGGTGCTGGATAAAGGAGGGGCAGTTTTAATAGAGAAAGTAAAAAACCCATTGCTTGCCAGTTCTCTAGGAATCTTTACAGAGAATGTACTCATTACAGAGAATCTTGGTGTTCTCCTGAGCATCCTATAGGCATGCCTCATTAAATTGATTGAATTAGGGGAAGGTATTTGTCAGAAAACATTTATTATGCAGATGAAGAGGACCATAGCTATGGAGTGCTGGGCCTCTTGCAAACTGTCAATAGATATTTCTTGAATAAATTTGTATTTCAAAAAAAGATATTTGAAAACACTAGTCATGATCATGGGTGGTCTAATGGGGGCTAATTATTTTTTCAGTTTTCCCAACTCTTGGTAATGTTTGATTAAGCACCTTTATTATGATTATGATCATCATTTTATAGTCAACAACGTGATGCCACTTCTTTTCCCTGTTAAAAATTTGATGATAGCCTTTCACATTTTTTTATAGCTTTACATTGTGTGAGTATACACTTTCACTCAAATATACATGAAATGATTCAATGTGTATTTTTCTTCAAATGCATACTTAGCAAGTATCCTGGGCTCTTTATGTGTTAGTCCATAAAGATCTATCAAAATATTATTTCAAAATATTGCATTCGCTTCCATAGTGGGGACATAACATCATTTATGTAACTGATTGTAGCAAAATTTGATTTCATAATGATTATTTTAAAGCAACTAATATGTATCAAGCTCTATAAGGGATACAAAACAATCTCACAACACCCCAAGTTGTTGACTATCTAATGATGTATTTTGCACTTTCTTTAATGAGTATGTGCAACTTTCAAAATGTTAGAGGATTAAAAAATTTTAAGTCTAATTACAAAATCAAAACTGTACCCATGAAAATAATAAGAATATTTAACTTTTATTTGGCTCTTATCTTATAAACACTGCCTTAAGTGTCTATGCATGTGTGTGTGTGTGTGTGTGTGTTTGAGTGTCTGTGTAGTCTGTCCAGAAGGTATCCAGCCATGTAATATGAAAAATAGGAACATATATTGAAGAAGATACAAGATACAAGGAACACTGTACATAGGACAATGACACTTCAGTCCCCTTCAAAGGGGGCACCTTGGGTCCTCACACAGTTTTCCCAGTCGCCATCAGCTGCCCCATCATATTTTCCTGAATTTCATCAGTGGTCTGAAATCTTTACCCTTTCAAAGGTGACTTTAGTTTTGGGAAAAGTTAGAAGTCACAGGGCACCAAATCTGCGCTGTAGGGAGACTGAGTTACCTGAGTGATTTGACGTTTCACCGAAATTCTCTGCAGGAGATGTTGTTATGATGAGCAGACATGTTGTTATGATGAAGCTGCCAATCACCAGTTGCCCATAGCCATGGCCTTCTGAATCATTTGAATAGTTTCTGTGGAGGGATATTCAAGCTTAATGCAAAATTTGATGTAGATTCATTGCTGTGCTTGCTCAGTCATTTTGAATGTGAGGGCCACACAGTACACATCCTCACTCAACAGCATCTACTGCCCCAAGAGACTAGTACAGTGAAGTTGTCACTGTTCACACATGCACATTCCAGTCCACTCTCCTTGGCTGTCAGGTTACATTGATGTCACACAAACCATTCTTGTTATATTAACAATGGCTGGACTTTTTCTGGACAGACCTCACATACAGACATAGACACATGCATATATATACACATACACACATATATACACATACGCACACACACATATATATATATAAGTATAAATGTATATGGGATATGTATATATTATTATGTTCTATTTTAACTTATCTAATCCATTACATTATTCAGCATGAACCAGACAGTTTTGCTAGTTTTTCTCAGACAGGCAAGTACATTTTCACATCTTCCTGCTTTTGCTTCTCTGGATATTGACTCAATAAATATTTATTAAGTGCCTACTGTGTTCCAGCACTGGGGACTTGGCAGTGATCAAAATAAATGCCTTTCTTCAGGAACCTTATACTCCAGTCTAGGTGGGGTCCCTCTGTTAAGAGAGCAGGTCAACCTTTTACAGACACAGATAGCACAGTGTTTCAATCTGCCCTCGAACCCCTTAAGACTCTCATACTGGAGAGTGAGAAAGACCCATTACCTGAGACTTTAGTCTCTGTCATGTGAATGTTGCCCATTGAGTAGATGGTATCAAAGGACCAGTGGACATGGAACATGGTTGAGTGGGTGTGGCTATCACAAACATCCCTTGCTAAATGCTGTTACAGACACCAATTTCTCTCCTGGAAAGTAAGTGATAAGGGAAGGCTCTGTCCCACCCAAGAATGGGGCTCTTTCTGCTTTGTGCAGTTTCTTTAGAGATGTTACTTTCCCCTGGCTTGTCTCTTAAGTAATAGGACTAGGGGAAGTTGGCCACTTATGCAGATAATACTCAAGGAGTCTGATGTGACTTGGGAGAGGCTTTACGAATTCATCTTATTCAGTATAAATCCAGATTTCTGATAATCCTGCATCTTCCCATCCACCTTATTTTGATTATATGTGTTGTATGACCTCTGAAAAGAAGCAGCATGTTTAGAGAGCTGGAGAAACTGTGGATAGCATTACCAATGGTGACAGTTCCTGGCACAGGCAGACTGCTTGCTCTGTGACAGGCACGGGGATGAGACACCTCAGGAAAGGGACAGTTTGTGGAGAAGGCAAGGGGTGTGGAGCTCAGCTCCTGTGAGAGCGAGGAGCCTGGTGTGTCACAGGCTGCTGTTTGCTGCAGATTCCCTGCTGAGCATGGTGGAGAGGCAGTGACACCCGCTGGCATTGCAGGGACAGTCCCACAACTGTCCTATTTTCACCGGTATGGATGGGCTGGGCATCGTGAAGGACAGTCAGATGAATGCATGCATGACACATTTAGCCTCCCTCCAGGGTATACTCTCACTTACTCGGTTAGCTTGTTTCTATAAGACACCTTCCATTGGTGTCGAGACAGCCGGCATAATTGTCAACGGGCCAACTCCACTCTCACGTCTGTTGTGAATCTCCTTTCCTTTCCCTCTTGAGGATTTTAACTCTTCAACAAGCAGAGGAAAGCGAGGGGGCTGGGGTTCAGGGAAGGCTAATGCGTGAGTTACATAGTCAGGAAGATTTGGTTTAAATTTTGGCCCTGCCACTTATTATCTGTGGGATCATGAGCAAGTCACTTAACTTCTCTAAGGCTTAGTTTCCTTATCTGTAAAATGGGGTTACCCTCAGCACCTCTAAAATAAGATTGAGATGACTCACTCTTAACTGAGATGAAACACACTGCTCACTTCAGCTATGCCCTTTACTTCACATCTTCTGAGGTCGGCCCAGACGGCCCCTCTCTGCTTCGGTGGCATTTTTTTCACCTGTGCCAGCTCACTGTCAAAAGTTTCAGACCAGAAGAAAGAGCACTGTGATGTGTGATAAAGCTGACCGTCTGCCCAAAAGGGCGATCTTGGTGTGGCAATGTTTTCTGTTCATATCTTCTTTCAATAACCAGCAGCAGAAAAACCATATATAGTCACTTTGATACATGTACAGGGGTCCACAGCTTTCCCCGAGGAGATCAGATGAGATTTGACCCATTCTTTAAAATCTGCTTTAGAAAGACGCAACCAATTTTTTTTCCTGTGTCACTTTCCCTATACTGTATCATAACTCTGATAAAGATAGATACATCTTAGTGTCTAAAAGCAATTATATGCTTGATTAAGCATATGCACATATTTTGGTCATTGTATATCAATTTTAATGTATGCTCAACTGTACATTCTCATAAAGGTCTTATAATTTGAGGGCATTGAAATGGTATAGTTCTCTCTCCTATTTTGATGCCTATGTATGTGTTTTATAAAGAAACATGAAGAGAAACTTTACTTAGAACCTTTTTGGAACTAAAACTGGGAGAAAATACCAGCTAACAAAAGGTTGTTCCTATTTTTGTTGACAGAGGGAGGGAGGCGATGAGTAAATTCAACCTATGTCAGACGATATTTTCTCTATGAAATAAAAAAAAGGCTGGATATTTTTACTACAGCATTGGAGGATCACACTAGAGAAAAGGACATTCCCAAAACGTGAGGGAATGGGTGTTCAGTCAAGGCAATGATTTCACAGCTGTCAGGAAACTGCTTTCTGAAAATATTAAAGGATACTAGGGCAAAGTGTCTGGCTAGCTGCTGACAATTTGTGCTCCTCCTTCACCCTAAATTCAAAAACCTGCCCATAGCTGCCCATCCAGGGACACGTCTCCAGCCCACCTTTTATCTAAGCAGTGACATGTGACTGAGTTCCAGCCAGTGGAGGGTAGGAAGAGCAATGTGTGTCACATCCAAGTCTGGCCCGTGAAAGCCTCTGCTGGGATCCTCCAGACACCCACTTGACCTTGGAAGCTATTTGTTGAAATGATGGAGTTCCTGAGTCCCTGAATAACTGTATTGTTCCAGTTCACTCCCACCCCTTCTGCTGTGACTGTACTCTCTGCTATAATGTGGGGAGGGAGCATCTGTTATAGTACCTAATGATGCCTAAAATAATACCGATGGGTCACTGCATATTTTCAGCTGGTGTGATATTGAATTCTTACTAAAAGCAAAGATTTAAATTTTGGACCAATGATCTTAGTATCTGGCAATAATAGCTTATGAAATCTGAGTACTAGTCCCAGTGCCAAGCCCTTTACATATCTTACCTCCTTTCATCTTCCTTCTAACTTTCTAGTCTGTATCAGTCAGGGAAAGCTACATTATGCTGTGATAACAAACAACCCTGAAATCTCAGTGGCATAACTCAACCTAGGTTTATTTCCTGACATGGAAATCCGCTGATTATCTGACCTACTCTCCAGGGAAGCTCTCCTCCATGTATTGGTTCAGCATTCCAAGAGGCTTTATTTTAAACGAAACTCTCCATTGAAAATGGTGACCCAGAAGGCTCACACTGGCCATTACATGTTTTGCAAAGAAGTGACATGCTTCATTTCTACCAAATTCTATTGGGCAGAACTAGTCACATGCCCTGCTCTGCCCTCCTATAACCCTCCCATGTGCTCAGAAGAAAAAGGAAACAAAATAGTGGAATATTATTGTTATCTACATATTACAAATAATAAAATGAGAGCTTAGAGAGCTTAAGCAATTTAAATAAAATTATCCAACTAGTTAAGGGCAGGTTTTGTCATGAAGGACATCACTCCAGAGTGTTATCTCATTTATGATCCATTTGTCAAATTTCTTTTTTGTTAAAACAAAATATAAAATAATGTCCTTGTCTTCAAGGATCTTACAGTTTAGTGTGGGAGACAAACACGTGAACAAAGCAGTTACCTGCAATCTGACCAGCTGAAGACATTAAACAACACAATTATTCTTTATGTAGTGATGTGAGGACCTAAGAAAGCTTTTGCAAGTTATTGCAGAACGCTTTTACTCAGGGGCACAAAAAGTGGACAATGGTACAAGAGTCTGAGAAAAGAATTGGGAAATGAGCATGGCAATGTCTTTGGAATACACCAATAAGGAGAAAGTATTTCTTGATTCATTCACTTATGGATGGATGTGTTCTCTTCTCTCTGTCCTTGCTAGATAGTTAATGAAGCTCTGATGTGCTTCTAAGGGTGTTTAGGAGAAATAAATCAAATCCATGCTAAAAATGAAGATATGTTTTGCATTTTATTCAGCACAAACATTCTATCCTGAACTTCACACAATGTGCTGAATGGAAGGAAGATTGTCTGCTATAAGGTGTGTGTGTGTGTGTGTGTGTGTGTGTGAGAGAGAGAGAGAGAGAGAGAGAGAGAGAGAGAGAGAGAGAGAGAGAGAGAGAGAGAGAGAGAGGATTTTCTTACTTCAAGTCCATTCTCCCAGCTTTTATCAGAATCAGAACCAAATAGGCAATAAAAATACATTTATTTAACATACACTAGTTTAAAGTTTTTTTCTTAATTACTAAAAGAAAGCTTTGTTCAAAAATGAGGCTACTAAAATGATGTCCTTTCTTTTACTTCGGTTTTACCTCAATATCTTTTAATACTTTATGCTGAACACTTACCCTCAGTCCCTTTTAAAGAATTATGTGCTTTGAGTTTTTTTCATCATAACTTTGATTTGCCTCAGTTGCTGATAACTATTTCCAGGTAATTTTGAGTCAGAATACAGGTATACCAATTATCCGAAGAGGAATGCTACCTTCTAATTATGTGGCCAATGAATAGTTGATCATTAAGCTGCACTGATATGCAAAGCCATGCTATTTAACAACACACAATAATAAAAGCTTCCTAAGACATAATCCCTTATGATCCCATTCATAAACATAAATAAGGAAAAAGATATAAATACGTGCTTTCTCAATACTACCAAACCAGAAACATCACAGGAAGGGTGAAAAATAAGGACTGTACCGAGGGACCAGTCTTTGTTAAGGCATTTTGTGGAATATGTAAAACAAACCCAAATACAGACCTGAAAGGGAGTAGTATTCTTCTCACCATCATTCTAGCAATGAGACCCGTTGAGGTTCAGAGAAATTCAGTAAGTTCTCTGGATACACAGAGCTGACCAGGACTAGAACTGAGATTCAAACCCACTTTTGTTATCTACAAAGCCTGTGCCCTTCCAAACATGTCTAGTCTTAACTGACGCTCGAATGGAATTGAATTCTCAGAGGACAAGAATTAAGGTGAGCAGAGCCACCCCCCTGATCAGCGGATAAGCTTTTTGCTCTTCCTCCTCTAAAGTAATAATTGCAAAGGCCAGCCTCTGAAGTCTTTTAAAGAAAATGTTTTGCTTTTGATGAAGGCTGTCAAAAATAATCTGATTTGAGAAGGATGCCCTAAACGTTTCTCCAACTTCATTTTCTTTTTCCCTCCCTCCTCACGCCTATTTTCCATGGTAAACCTACAGGCTGTAAGGGCGGAGTGAGCAAGTCAGAGCCCAGTGGGGTCAGTCTGTGCCCTGCCAGTCCTTCAGGAAGCCTCCCCCGTTGAGGTTTCCTGACCTAGAATGCTGTCCCTTTGGTGGGTTGCAAAGTCTGGCTGTGCTTTAGAATTTATTTCCTACTCTTTGCTTTCCTGACGACTACTGTTAAGCACAAACCAAACACCCTGGCCTCCATCTTCAGTGGGGAAGGTGGTTACTTACGAGAGTCCTGGTGGGCTCTTTATATTGATACTACTGTCTGTGCTTTTGTTCCTGGCGGCTGGCTTAGGGCTCCTGCTCTCTGTCATGTTGACTGCTGCTGTGGGAAAGAAGGCTTGCTCTCCTCTTGCTGCTCCCCCAACCCCCCAGCTCTGCCATGGGCCTGATGGTTCAGCTCAGATGAAACAAACAACAGGCAAGAGCTGATTAGGGAAGGGCCCTTCCCTTGCAGAAGGCAGCTATCGATCTTTCCATTCTGGTCATGTTGCCTCTCTGTGAAAATACCACACAGCCTTCTCATAAACAGGTGACCTATTGGTTCCCCAGCTGCTGAGCAGGCCTCTCTCATGTGTCCTGCTTAGCTCATTAATGGAGGACTCTCAGCTGTGTTGATGGAGGTCACCTGGAACCAGAGGTAGGTTTTCCTGGAGACTCTCGAACTTTGTGAAAATTGAATGTGTTCCAGATTCTTAGCGTTGGTGTTATGTCCCTCCAGGAAGCAATCATCAATTATATCTCTAACACAATCAGACACACTTCAAGAGTTCCTTTTGCCCCAGGCATTCATATAAGCCAGTAAGTTGTTCTCAAGGAGGCACTTTTGCTCCCCCTGCCCCTCCCTAGGGGACGTTAGGCAATGTTTGGAGATATTTTTGTTTGTTAACAGCTGAGGGGACTGTCGCTACTGGCATCTGTTAGGTAGCAGCCAAGGGTACTGCTATATATCCTGCAAGGCACAGGATGAGCCCCCACAGCAAAGAATCATCTGCCCCAAATGTCTGTGTCAAGATTGAGAAAACTGGATATAAGCTATATTAAAATGCCCCAAAACTTAATATAATAAAACATGATTTTATTATATTATAGACTTGAAAGAATTTTTATAATCTTGCTATTGAAGTGAATTAACTCATAATAACTCACTGAATTTATGACTTGCTACTATTCCTCAGCAATCATCACTAGACTTGGGAATAATTGCAAGAGGGAAAAAAGGAGCTTACAACCTGTCTGCCAACATCATACAATATTTATGAATCCTAAATTTAACAATTAATGATGCTGACATAATATTGCATTTTGGAGAAATACAATCAAACAGTTATTAATTTTGACTTTGCTGCTTAAAATGTTTGAATGAACACATTTATTTTTTAATTTTCAAATATTACTGGTGCCCTTGGAACTCCAAGGCCCTACTCTTGCCTCCAGAATCAGTTGGATAAAATGTCCTTGAACCCATTGGTGCTCTCCAATCAGAGATTACAAAACCTATTTTAATACTTAAATGATGACATCCTAAGCCAACATTTACCCAATTGTCAGAAATAATTAACCCTCAAAACACTGCTGATTGTTTTAGGACATCCTTAAAGAGGCACCACATGTACCAGCAGACTAGTTTGCCAGTTGCCATCACCAGAGAGTCTTTTTTGATGGCAGGGTGATAATTTCTAACATCTTCTCTTTGCACTTAAAATAGAGTCATCTCCTTTTTGTCAGAATCCATATGATCCACTGCTGTTCTCCAACCTTACCTCGTGTCACTCCACCCTCATCACCACGTTCTAACTAGTCTTCGGTTGCATCCTGCTCCTCTGCTAGGAAGAGTTTTCTATTCTACTGCCTCTCCCCATTCAATATTTGGCTATGCCACATTCTTTGTATCCCCACCTGAATGTCACCTCTTCAGATAGACCTTCCCTGATTTACCAGCTTTGTGTGAAAGTAGATCTCCCCTCAACTGTGCCTATAACACCAGGCAATTCTATATTTATGCATTGAGTATTTAACTAATAATTGCTCAACTAAGCTTTGTGACACTATAGAATATTGTGAGTAGCTTTTGACTGTGTCTTCCATGCCTAGCAAAGGTCCTGAACAAATGGGGAAGTGAAATATGTTGAATGAATGAATACATAAATAAGCAGATGAATTAAGTGATTTGAGTGTTCTTAAGAAGGGCATCTGGTGAAGGAAGCTGGAGAAATTCATCCAGAAATTCATAGATGGCTTAGACTTGGGACAGAGGTTAAAAATATGGCAAGGGACAGACTATTGTTCTCGATTATTCTTGCTCTCTCTCTCTCTCCCTCTCATCTCCACATGGCTTCTCCCTTTGGAATTGACTTCATTCCCTACAAGATGGCAGGTGGCTCCCAACAAAGACAAGCATTCTCCATGCAGAACACCAGCTGTACAATAGAGGTCTTCTCTCCTGTCACTTCAGAAGAAGGCCCAGGAGTAGTTTTGATTGGTCCTAGAATGAATCCTCATGGTCAGGAATATGTAATGGTCTGATTGGCCAGCTCGGACATGATGTTACCTTCAGTGGGACTTGTGGATTGAGACTGGAAAGGGTTGGATTCCTATAGCAACTGGCCTGTTGATACAAAACAAGTAAAATGATACTGGACAAAAAACAAATGTCTGCTTGTTAAACCACCTCAGTGCTAAATTTTGGGAGAATGTCTCACACTAGCCCCCAATGTATGAACAACATTTAGTAACAGAGGAAATAACTAGACTATTAATTTCCATGTTATATTTTATGTTTTTCCTCAGTAACTGTGATTGGCGAGAGTGTCTTGTACCTGTCTCCTTTCTAATTGGATTCTCTCCATTCTCTGTACTCTTACTTCTTTGCTCTCTGGCTGGTTTTGTCAAGGTAACTAGGCATTTTATATCACATTGTAATTTTTCCTAGTTCAGAAAACTGAACCAAAGTAGTAACTTTTAATAGGTCAACTACATTATTTTTCAGCAGCCTGCTTGCTACAGCCTAATGAAACTGCAGTTTAATTAGGTTGGTATGGTGCCAAAATAAATGTTTCATTCCCAGCTTGTTTTATTTACTCATTGAAAAGTAGGAGAATCTATAAATAATAGGACTGGAACATGTTAAAGGCTAATGAGTTTGGCTGCACTTGTTTGTAAAGAAAAGCGATTGTATCATTGTCAATCCAGTTTGGTTGATGGGAAAGATGCAAAACTTTAAAAATACAAAAATATATGTATATATATATTTCTAAAAATCTGAGATTCCTGAATTAGGGCTCTTTTAAAAAATCTATCAATCAATCACAAATACTACAAGACCATTTAGAAGGAAAAATAACTAGTCAGAGTTCCCTGATGTATTTCGTGTTCCCATTGTATGGCAGGCATTATGCCCAGTGTAATCACATTAATTTTCTCAGCAGACCATAACAACAATCTTGTGAGATGGAGTTGTAGGTCCCAGCAAAGGTGGCGTGCTGAGTGTGATCAGATCACACAATCATTATTTTGACTTCAATGAGATGGGAATATGAGGGCAGCAGAAAGGCTTCTTATGCTATATTTCCTTTGAAAAGGTAACACTCCCCTCAATATCCCCCAGTTATTCCCAGTCATTCCACCCTCAGCTAGAAGGTAGCAATCCTCATACGTGGTGGCTGGGCCAATGTGGTTTGGGACAAACCAGAATGGTTTTTCCTGTACCCCACCCCAGCAGATCCCCCATGCCAAGCTGTAGTTTCAACAACAGATAAGAATGTTTGGTTATTTCCTTCCTTCTTGAGGCAAAGATTATGCACAGTGTTGAAAACTGATGACAACTCTTCCTTTGTCCCTTTGATAAAGGGAATCAAGTACTTATGTTCAACCCAAAGAACAAGCAAATGGGTTTCCCAAGCAGAGAGACACCTGGTGAGGGCTGTTGGTATCACCTCTCCTCACATATGCAGATCGGCTCTGCTTCTCCATATGCCTTAATTATACATGATGGTCAAAACCTTAACCTGAGTCATTTTTATGAAAAGGAAAAATCATTCTATGGCTGTGCCAAGAATCCTAGTGTCTTCTAGGATACTTTTCCTAAGTACCTTCCCAATAGTTATCATCTGTCCTGTCTTAGAGAACAGGAAACCTTTATTGTCATGCATGTGTGTGAAATAAGAGATACGTTTTGCAGTGCAGTCATTCTACATTTTAATTACATGTTGACTGTATGAAGAGCTCCTCCATGGTCTTTAAAACTTTGGAATTCTCTGCCTTGCTTGGCATTTACTCTGACTTTATTTCAATTTGAATTTTAAGGTTGGTTTGTTTTCCCTGTCCCTTTTGAATAGAATCATAGATCCGCATGTCACACTCAAAAGAAATGTTTCAAGTTCCATTTTTCATCTTGACATGTTTTGGACGGCCCTTGCCTTTGTGACTTTGAGCTCTGTTTAATCCACTGTGATGGACTGCGTGGGGCCCTTCCATTTCTTTGATTTGGCTATGCTGGAGCGCTGGTTAGAGCAAAGACACAAACTTTTTCCATCTAAGAATAATGCAGTAAACAGTGGCAAATACTCAGAGTGACAAATATATGCCCCTGCAATCATGCCTCTGTTTGCTGCAGTTCAAAGGGAGTTCAAACTGCAAAACTGACTTAGGTATTTTTTTTCTCTGATGCTCAATTTTGGTAGAAGACTGTGCATTAAAATGGAGAATTTTATAGAAGTTCTATAAAATAAGTGTTTGTGAGTTTTGTAGACTTATGTAGTAGAAATTGTATGTAACTCTCTTTTAACTAAAGTGACCGCAGATAGTCTTAAACCATAGATTTTCACTTATAAAACAGTGGGATACATTTTCTCCAACAAGTGAAATTACATACTGCAATATGTTAAAACAGGCATTAGCTGTATTTAATAGTAAACATTTATGTTTAACTTGGAATTTGTAACTTGCTTGTACATTCATTGACAAAAACCATGAGTCTGTTAGGATAAATTTAGATGTTTAAAGTCAGATACTATGGATGACAGCTGTAGGCAGCTGTATGTGTATTTCTCCAAGTGTATCAATAAAATCCCAAGTCACTCTGAAACGCAGATGGGAGAACCAACAGTTTCCATTAGCTGTCCATCTTGCATCCTCAGGATATTCTTTATTATGCAGAGACAGCTGAAGATGTACTGATTCCTCAAATGCCCACAAAATGATTTAAACGAGTAGCATAAGTTAACATAGTAGTGATCACCAACATAATTTTGTGTATCACACATCTGTGAGTTTCTCTTGTTCTTTCTGTTACTCAGAGATCCTTTTGGTGGTGACATATGCTCACCTTGAACTGGCTTAAGAACAAAGACGTATTGGCTCATGTGGATGAAACATCGGGATATATAGCAGGTTTGGAGCAAGGTGGAATCAAGATACTCAAATGATGTTGCCAGGAATACCTCCTTCCACAATTACACATTTCTCTGTCTTGGCTGTATTTTCAAGCTGTTCCCTTGAAATGGCAAGATGGCTACCACCAGGTGCAAACTTATACCCTACCAGCTCAGGAGCCTGGTGAAAAGAGAACCTTATTTCTGTGGTGTAGAATAAATGCTGGCCAGACATCAGTTGCTCACATATCCCAGGAAGCAAGATTTTGAATGAGTGCCACCATAGCATATGAACTGATTGTAGGGAAAAAGGAAAAGCTTTCTTCAAGGAGTCTTAATGCTAGAAAAAGCTAGAGACATGGTGGTCAAGAAAAAATAGAAGCCTACTGGAAAGTACAAGTTTTTAATGTAAAAAAATAACTTTTTTAGGAAGGAATGTTTCTTCTTTTCAAAGTTCTTTAATGCAAACCTGTCAAAAAATTTAAACTATAGTTAAGACCTACAGGCCTTTCACCTAGATTCACCAATTGTTGATATTTTGTGACACTGACCATTCCTTTCTCCTCTCTCTCCCTTACGTATATTGCACTATTTGAAAATTGCAGACATCATGAACACCTAATGCCTAAAGACCTCACCGTGTAGCTCTTAAAACCATGTTATTTTCTTACATAACCACAACACCATTATTATTTTAATCTGGGATATAGCTAAGGAATATGCATTGCATTTATACTAATCCTTTTTCTCCTTTGATCTAGAAAAGTTCCTCCACCATTAAAGAAAATATTTTATGATATAGACATTTTTGAACAGTCCTGGATAATTTCTTTGCATAATCTTTCAAAATCATTATGTTTCCCCATGGTTAGATTCAGCGTCATCACTCTGTCAAAAATACTACATAGGTGACATTGACTATATCCCACTGCATATTATCTGGAGGCACTTCATGTCAATTTGTTCCATTGTTGATGATGATAAAGTTGATCACTTAATAACTGACAGATCTCCCTAGTATAAACCACTCTAGTGTTTAGAAAGTAATCTGTGGACCTATCCTCTGAGACTACATAAATAGCTACTTCTTCATTAATCTTTCACTTACCTGAATTGGTTACTTATCTGAATTTGTTACTATCCTGATAGTGATGAAGGAGTATGTTTCTAATTCTATCATTCTATTTATATTTAAAAAATCAAACTTAATATTGGCCATACCCCTTTAGCAGAACCTAGCACTCAGTTGGAATATCACTGCCAGGAAAGGAAACCCACTTCAATTCGTCGTCGTCGTCGGCAGCCGTCCGTCTCGAGAGACGATGGCGTAGCTTCCTGAGAGTCTATCTGCACCGCCGAGAATGGCTGTGCAGTCCAACTCGGGAGTGACAATCCCTGCCACACTTGTTACAGGTGAAGGCAGATGGCCGTTGTTGCTGCTGTTGACGCTGCTTCCACCTCGATCTTTTCTGGACCACCTCCTCGTTGCGCGCAGCCTCTGCACGTGACGTACCTTGCCTGACCGCGAGCCTCCAGGCTAGGCGGTCGTCTGCTTGAACTTCCCATGTGTTGAGATTGATGGAGCATTGTGTCATGTCCTTTTTGCAGATGTCTTTGAACCGCAGTTTTGGGCGCCCTGTCATCCTCTTGCCTTCTGCTAGCTCGCCGTAGAGGAGGTCTTTGGGGATACGGCCTGCATCCATTCTTTTGACATGGCCGAGCCACCTGAGGCGTCTCTCACTAAGAACTGCATGCAAACTGCTCATATTGGCTCGCTTCAGCACCTCGGTGTTGGGAACCTTATCCTGCCAGGTGACATGCAGGACGCGTCGCAGGCACCTCATGTGGAAGCTATTGAGTTTCCTTTCGTGCCTTGCGTAGGTGGTCCACGTCTCGCTGCCATAGAGGAGAGTGCTGAGTACGCAGGCTTGGTAGATGCGCAGTCTGGTTTTCTCAGTGAGGCTGGAATTGTTCCACACTCGCCGGTTCAGTTTGGCCATAACTGTGGCTGCCCTGGCGATTCTCCGGTTGACCTCCAAGTCAACTGACAGAGAGCTCGAGATGGTGGACCCAAGGTAAGTGAAGTCGTTGACAACCTCCAGGGTGTACCCGTCGATGGTGATGCATGGGGGAGTCCCCGTGCCTTGAGCCATAACATTCGTCTTCGTCAGGCTGATGGCTAGTCCGAACTCCTTGCATGCGTGGGAAAGGCAAGTGACTAGCTGCTGGAGTCCCTCTTCGGAGTGTGATGTCAAAGCTGCGTCGTCGGCGAAGAGCATCTCACGGATGAGCACCTCTTTGACTTTGTTCTTGGCTCGTAGACGGGCCAGGTTGTAGAGCTTGCCATCGGATCTGGTGTGAATGAAGACACCCTCGCTGCAGTCCTTAAAGGCATATTGGAGGAGCATGGAGAAGAAGATTCCGAACAGCGTAGGCACGAGGACGCAGCCCTGCTTTACTCCGCTGCTGACTGGGAAGGCCTCAGAGGTTGCGCCGTTGTAGGACACCGTGCTGTGCATGTTGTCGTGAAAGGACATGACCACAGCAAGCAGATGTGGTGGACAGCCAATCTTCCGTAGCAAGCTGAAGAGTCCGCTTCGACTGACCAGATCAAACGCCTTCGTGAGGTCAATAAAGGCGAGGTAGAGTGGTTTATGCTGCTCGTGACACTTCTCCTGCAGCTGGCGTAGGGAGAAGATCATGTCCACTGTTGATCGGCCAGCTCTGAAGCCACACTGGGACTCTGGGTAGACGCGGGAAGCAAGGGTCTGCAGGCGGGCAAGAGCGACCCGGGTGAATACTTTGCTGACGACGCTGAGGAGAGAGATGCCCCGGTAGTTGCAGTCGCTGCGGTCTCCTTTGTTCTTGTACATGGTGATAATGTTGGCGTCTCTCATTTCCTGGGGGATGTAACCCTCCTTCCAGCAGAGACAGAGTAGATGGTGGAGCGGCTGTAGCAGGACTGGTTTCCCGCTCTTTAGGATTTCTGGAGGGATTCCGTCGCTTCCTGGTGCTTTCCCGCAAGCAAGGCGGTCGATGGCTTTGCTGAGCTCTGCCGCAGTAGGTGGGGTGTCTAGCTCCTCCATGACTGGTAGGTCTGGGATGGCTTTAAGAGCAGTGTCTGTTACGGTGTTCTTCGTTGCATACAGCTCGAGGTAGTGCTCGGTCCACCGCCGCATTTGCTGTTCCTGGTCAGTGATGACCTCACCTGTCTTGGACTTAAGGGGGGCGATCTTGGAGGGGATTGGGCCTGTTGCCTTCTTGATACCCTCATACATTCCTCGTGCGTTGCCTATATCGGCGGCTTCCTGAATGCTTCTGCACAGGTTTAGCCAATAGGTGTTGGCACAGTGGCGGGCGGTCTTCTGGACTTTGTTCCTGGCAGCCCGTAGAGCTTGAAGTGTACTGGGAGTGGGCGTGACCTTGTAAGCCAGTAGGGCCTTCCTCTTAGCCTCGATCACGTGTTCCATTTCTTCCCAGTGAGCCTCGTACCAGTCAGCATTCTTCCGCTCTTTCTTCCCATAAGCAATAATGGCGGAGTTGTATATGGTGTCGCGGAGACGTGACCAATTGGATTCGATAAAGTCATCTGCCGCCACTCCCTCGCCGAGTGCATCTTCCATCTTGTTGATGAATTGCTGGGTCTTAACTGGGTTGCTGGCACAACTGGTGTTGATGCGTGGGCGACCCTTCATCTTGGAGTGGTGCAACCTCTTCGGCATTATGCGCACCTTGCTTACCACGAGGGCATGGTCCGTGTCGCAGTCTGCACTGTGGTAGCTGCGGGTGAGGAGGGTGCTGCCAATATCCGTTCTTCTGGTGATGACGAGGTCAAGCTGGTGCCAATGGCAGGAGCGGGGGTGCCTCCATGACACCTGGTGGATCTCTTTGCACTTGAAAAATGTGTTTGTCACGCACAGGCCGTGGTGACACGAAAGCTCAAGCAGTCGCTGACCATTCTCATTGATCTTTCCTCTCCCAAAGTTTCCAAGGCAGGTGGGCCAGGCCACGTGGTCGGCTCCTACTCTTGCGTTGAAGTCTCCAAGGAGATAGAGAGCGTTACTTCTGGGGATCTTGGATAATGCTTCGTCCAGTGCATGGTAGAACTGTTCTTTCTCTTCGATGGTGGCGCAGAGGGTTGGGGCGTACGCGCTAAGAATGCTGACTGGGCCGAAAGTTGTTGACAATCGGAGGGTAAGTAATCTCTCTGTGCCTCCTGTGGGTGGCTCTATGGAGTTAACAAGCGTGTTCTTCACAGCGAACCCAACACCGTGCTGTCTTGGTTGGTCTGGAGACTTCCCTTGCCAGTAGAAGGTGTAGTTGGTTTCTCTGATAGTTCCGTTGTCGGCCAACCGGGTCTCCTGTAGAGCCGCAATGTCGATGTTTAGTCGTGCCAGTTCCCTATCGATGACAGCGGTTTTCCTGGCACCATTGATCCATGGAAGGTCTGCAGTAAGTCCGGGGCACATGGTCCTGATGTTCCAGCTAGCGAGGCGAAGAGCCGGAGGCTTCTTTCTTGCTGTTTGCTTGGAATTAACTGGTGCGGGTGTTTTGTGGCCCACTTTTCGAGAGGCGCCTCTCTGATCCCCACGCACCCAGTGGGGCAGGCGAGCCATGGCGAGACGGTAGCTGTCCAGTGAGGTGAGATGACCTCTCCCACCGTCAGAGGAGACCCCTGGCGCTCGTTTCCTTCGCCAATCGGATGAGCTTATAACCGGTATCTGTCTCCTCCCGTGTTGAGTCGACATCTTGCGATGACGCTGGAGTGTCCTCTTCAGTGAAACTGAAGCTACAGAGCCTGGGCAGGGTGATATGGAGGGTCTGCTGTTGCCCATGCAGCAGACCCCCCCTCTCTTCGCAGCTGAAGGGTCCAAGGGAAAGACAAAGTCAATACAGCTTGGCTTCAGGTGCGCCGCAGGAGTTGCCGGTGTTGACTACAATGTCAAACCGCCTTAGGGACTCCGGCTCCGGATTTTCTGTCGGGGTTTACTCCCTTAGCCTTTCCCCTGAAGAGGTATGCCGCAAGGCAGCGGAGGTTTTTTGGAGTCAATAGAATTTGGCAAAAATGATAGGACTCCACCTGTAGTTACATCTTGACCATTAAGGAAAATATCAGTAATGAACAAGGTTAAAACTCACTCTCCTTTTAATAACAGTATTAGTAAGACTAAGAAGTAGCTGTAAGTCTTGGTTGCAAATCTTAAACTAAAGTAAATAAAAAGAAAAGGGAAAAGAGACAAGTGCAGTAATGACAAACAAAAGAAGAATGGAAGCTTTGAGTGCATGTTGCCATTTTTCCCAGCAATAAATAATACTCAGAATGCGATGTGGAAAAGTTTTATTTTATGTCCCTGTGGCATATTTAAACTCTTTGTTTAGAGTTTCAAGAGTAACTACTTTTCTGTTGACTTGGTTCGATTATCTTTCACGATCCTCAGAAATTGTACTTTTGTATTTCTTTCAGAATAAGAAAGTCCTTAGCCAAATGGCTTCAACCATTAGATTTGTCTGTAGGTGTCATTCATTTGTATTGTTTCTCTTTCCTCTCCTGGGGTTGTTCAATAGTGCTTCCTTTCAATCAAAAGCTAATTTTCTTTGTGTGTAGGTGGTGTAGAATTCCAAGCTTTTACAGAGTAGCAGGCCTGTATTTGATGTACCTGGTTCAGAGACAATTGTCCTTCAGAGCTTTCAGAATAAATTCAATGAAAGCCCCATGTGACTAGTTTGTAACTCATTTAGTGGAGTTCTACAGGATTACTTTGCAAAGCAGTGCTCAGTTTAAGAAGCCAAATTGGCTTTGTTGTGCCTAGCTGGAGGCCTCTTCATTTCTGAATTCAGAGGGTATTTACATGCATACTAGGAATCTTTCTAGAAAACTGGAAGGGGGAAGTATGTGCAGGTGTAGATTTCCACAACTTCCTCTAACTCTCCCCAAAAGGGCCTTAGGATGGGCGTATTAAATTTAATGGCACCATTTGTTTCACGATGCTGGGACATGTATGCCATATTGATGGGAGCATTTTTATGGCAAGAATTGCAGAACTCTAAGAAATGACCAGTGGCACAGTGGGTCCTGCATCCGCACTTTTAGCTTAATGTGAAAGAACCTGGAGTCAGACTGCATGAGTCCAAATGCTGGTTCTCCCATTTCATTGTTTTCTTCACCTTGAGAAGTTACACAACCTCTCTGAACTTGGCTTTGCATTTGTAAGAAGCAGATAAACATAATTGTGTGCTAGACCAGGCAAGCTAGCATATACTCTACTCATAACCAACCTCATAGTTTAGTAGCTTCAAATAACAAAGATGTAGTTTTTATCAACTCCACAGGCTACTCTGCATGTCAGATGCACTCTAGGACAGATTTATGGAGAAGCTACAATCTAAATTATCACCAATCTTCTTAGCAAGAGGAAAGAGTCTTTTGGTGGGTACAGTGCCAAAATTAATGCTCAGCCAAGTAATGGTACACAGCAATTCTGCTCATGGCTCAT
This sequence comes from Furipterus horrens, assembly GCF_987537825.1. Taxonomy (NCBI): domain Eukaryota; kingdom Metazoa; phylum Chordata; class Mammalia; order Chiroptera; family Furipteridae; genus Furipterus; species Furipterus horrens. The sequence goes on along the minus strand of NW_028327175.1, from coordinate 113,453,231 downwards.
TGGCTGACTTAGGTCACAGAGTACTGCCAAACCTCAGAGGGTTAGGAATTTTAATCCTACCATGTTTCCAGAGCCTGAAAACTCACAGTAATCAATGACCCATATCAATTGTTGCCACACAAACATATGCCATGCGTTGTTATGAGGCTTAAATGAGATAATTGATGAGAAACATTGAGCACAGTGTCTGGCCACAGAGCAAGTGCACAATGAAATACAGTAGTTGTCGCTATTGGTTTCTATCATGCTTTATCTCAGTCATTCTATCTCTTCCTGAAAATAATGATTGAGAAGTTTCAGGGTTTTGAGAACAGGAGAGTTTAGAATTCATAGAGCCCTACTCTAAGACTCCAGAAATAAGGAAACCAAGACCAGAGATTGAGTTACCTTTGTACTAAAATATTTGCCTGGTTGGCTCCCACCACCCTTTGGATATTTGCTAAGACATCCTTCTCTTAGTGCAGTTACCTCTGATGCCCCAGACAGACCAAATGAAACCCAGCTATGAGATGTCTCATGGCTGTAGATGTATCTTTTTTTTTTATCATTAATGGCAGTTTAAGTTTGGCATATATTTGTGAGATTAATTTATTGATTTTAATCTTCTTTGTGATATTTTAACTTCCATGAAAAGACTACAGTTTGATTGGCCATTAATTCCCAGAACCTTGTACAGGTCCTGGAACATAGTAGGTATTTAATAAGTAAGTGTTCATAAGTAAATGAGTGAATAAATGGATAGCATTTTGTTGGCATAGCATCTTCTCTCCTTCTTTGAAATATAACTAGATTTATATCTACATGCAAATATACACAGATCCCCACAAATAAGCACTCGTACTCTCAGGTAAAATTCAAAAACACATTACAGCCACAATTTTTAGAAATATATCTACTTTGTAGAATAAGAAATACCTGTCTTCCTAAACAGAAGGGTATGAGCAAGTTCAATATCCAGACGCCCCAAATGATTTCTTTCTTGTGTCCCTTTTGGTTCTGCTTCTGCAACTCTTGGCTTCAAAGAAAGAAGTGTATAATGTGTAGTTGTGGTTCTCAGACTTTGGGATTTAACAGATCCATAAAATTCCAAAAAATTAAAACATAGAAGGGAACTGAAAGGCATAATAGAACTACTGTCATTTTGTCTTTCCCAGTGCAGACAGTCATCAACTGCATCATCCTCAGCATAAGATCCCCTTGAAAAGAGAGTTGACTCCTTTATACCAAATTACTTGCTATACAAGAAAAATGCCAATTATTATTATTACTATTATTATTATTATTATTATTTATTATTATTAATTTCACAGAGTGTTGGTAAAACTTGCTTGCAGACATTTTCTGAACTGGGGGCCATCATTGGGAACACTGTTGAATTTGATTCATTTGATTGCTATAGCTGCATAAGTAAAAGTACCACACATTTTGTGGCTTAGGTAGACAAATGTGTTATTTCACAGTTTTGTAGGTCAGAAGTCCAGGACAGTGGTTTGGGTAAGTTCTTGGCTTATCATCTCACAAGGCTGGAATCAAGGTATCAGCTGTCTGGAAATTTAACAGAAGGCTCTGGGGGGCAGATCTACTTCCAGATTCATTTAGGTTATTGGCAAAGTTCAGTCCCATGTGATTGTGAAACTGAGGTCCCTGATTCCTTGTTGGCTGTTGGCCAGGGACTGTATTCAGCTGCTAGATGTCACCCACATTTCTTGGCTTGTGGTCTCCTCCATCTTCTAAGCAAATCTTCTCTTCTGCCTCCTCCCTCTGACCTACTTTCAGTGGTGAAAGATCCCCTTGTGTAAGGATTTGTGTAATTAAATTAGACATAATCCATTATAATCTCCCTATTTTAAGGTCTTCGACCATAATTATATCTGAAGCCCTGTTGCTATGTTACATGACACATTCATGGGTTCCAGGGATTAGAGGACCACTCACCCTACCACAGTAGGTGAAGTTCAAGGCTGAGAGGTTGCCCTTGGTCACTAGTACAGGAAGCAATGTGTTCCCTCCTTTTTCTGTGTCGGTAACTAATACACATGCATCCATTTCAAAAGATATATGAACTTGGCAAGTACAGACACATAACAACCATGGATACAACCAATAGTGGATGAAAATGAGTGTGAAATATTAAGTGCCATGATTACACTTGCATTTCTTTCTCTAAGAGTGGGTGTCCTACATATTATATATAAGAATGGAAGGAACTGTGTATTCAATATATTATGCCATGCACCTTCTGTACAGAGCAGCAGTACTCACCCTACCTGAGTTTCTGATGGTGGGACAGGGAGGGAAGACTCTGCATTAAACTGTCCCTGTTGCTTTTGTCAGAAAGATGAAAGAGACTTCTCCATACCTCTCACAGCCTTAGTCGGAGCAGCTGCCACGGCAACACATGACAGTGAAGTACTTCTTTACCTGTACTGGTAACACTGGCTCTCTCTCGTGCCCAGTTCCTATCCTTAGCTTGTGGTGTTATATTTAACTTGGAAAATGTCCAGAAGGAAGGGTCTACAACTCTAAATTAAAAGGAAGATGCATTTTAAATTCATTAATAGAGCCCACTACTTAAAGGAAGATCAGCTGATCATCTTGTACTCCCAGAAATCCTTTTGAAGGAAATTAGATCAGAAAATGTATTTGCTTTGTGAAACTGGATTTTTATATTTGTAACTTGTTCCACTGCAGACAGAACACTCATATTTCCTGGGTACCTACCATGTGCTGGGTCACTTTCCAACAATCCTATTATCCAATTACATAGCTATTAGTTATAAAATTTAACACTCTCATACTGTTTCAGGTACATGAAATTGCAGATGCAGAGTTAAGCCACCTGTCACAGATCACAGGGTAGAAAGATTCACTAAGCCCCTATTTTGAATGCATCTCACCAACTTCCTTTCTTTTTGTTCTTCCCTTACCTTTTCTTTACAATATTTCAATATAGGAAAATTGGAAGACTAATAGCTACAAGTTATTAGGCTCCTGTGGGGTGCTGGGCAGCAAGCTGGATGTTGCATACATATTAATTGTAATCATTTTCCATGATGAGTGTCTTTATTCCTACTTTACATACAGGGAAACCAAGGCTCAATTATTAAGTGATGGAATCTGCACGTCTGCCTGTGCAAGAAGCTCACAGTCCTTTGAGCAAGATTGTGTGTGTGTGTGTGCGCAGAGCAGTGCTCACTCTAAGCAGCTGAAATAGGTCTGTGGGCTTATTGCCCTGTAGGCAAATTTACCCTGGAAGTTAATGTTGCATTCCAGGTCTCCCACTCACCAAAGCATTGATGACTAGCTTCTCTCCTTGTGTGTTTAGCGAGCAGGGATTGCAGATGGAAAATATGGGCTGTCCCCGCCCATGCATCCTCTCTTTGCTCCACTGGATCCTTACGTCTTCCCAAGGGGATATTTCTTGATATGCGCTGTGAGTTTAGCAGGGATCATTGCAATAAGTTTAGGCACTAAAAAAATAAAAAATAAAAATAAATTAAAATAATCTTGACTCCCAGAGCAAAGAAATGATTCATTTTTCTTAGGAGCCTTCTGATTACCTTAAGAAGAGATTTTCAGTTTGGCAATAGTTTACCTTTAATGAAATTCTACTGTCTTCCTGGTGAAGATGGGCGTCTCGAGGCTCAGGCAGGCCATTGGATCCAGCCAGAACTGGTATGCATCAGTTTTTGTTGGGGTTGCTTTTATTTTTATAGTCACCTTCTCTTTAAGATTGCATTCCTGTTTTTTAATATGGTAGTAACAGAAGAGTTCCCTTTTAATTTTTTAAACTTTTGTTTACTTGAATAACAACAATGCATTGTTTGGAAGAAGTAAAATTTTGTTTTATTTTTCTTTGTTTGACAAAGGCATGCCATTCAGTAGCACTGGAACACGTGGTGAAAATAATTGGTTGATACATGAAAAGGCAGGTGGTATGTGCATACATCAGGTTTTAACTGAGGACCACAGGTATGGCAACATTGGGAAGGCAGCTCATGAATGATGGAAATTTAGGGGAAATGTTTGGATATTAACCTCCTGTTCCCTGGCTGTTTACTGGGATCTCACTGCCTTTGTTTAATTTGGCCTTTAGGATAAGTCTTGCACATTGCAGCATTATGGCTTCCCTCCTCTTAATTTGCAGCTTGGACTGAATATTTATTAACTACTCAGGGGACATAAGACTATTTGAGGACACTTGAGTTGATCTGTATCCCGGAAGGTGTTGCCATTATATTGAAGAGGAAAAGAAATTCATAAGGAATGACAGGACCTTATCAAGAACAGATAGAGGCAAAACCTTTGTCTGGTGAGAGAATAAAGTGCCCAGAAAGGTGCAATCAGCAAATAAAAAGATATTAGTGTCTGATAAATGAAAGAGGAAACACAGAGTTCAGGATTTACAAGGACAATCTACACAGCCATTCCCAGACCCAGGGAAGTGGACCAGATCAAGCGTTTCATTTGTCCTTAATAATTTTATAAGAAAAGCAAGAATGCATGTGTGATTATAAATGGCAGCTGATTTTTTAACTTTAATTTTAGGTTAGGGTGCAAAAGGGAGTGGTAGGGTCTATGGCAAGTTGAACAATAAATGTTCCAGGTAAAGAGACTGCTCAGGTGTTGCAAATGGTTGACATGTAAAGATGAAGGGTCCATGCACCAGATCTTTTGATTCCAATAAAAGCCAAATATCTAGGTTTTCAACATGAAATCTTCCTTTTTTCTAATTATCAGTACTAATTCATTTTTTAAACTGTTTGGGCCAACCTCAAAGGGCTAGGACCTCTAAGTAAGTGTGTTCAGGTTGGACACTGTAGAACTCCAGGGGTCCATACGCATAAATCTCTATAATGTGTTCTTAAAAAATCTTTCTTTTGGGGTGGTGGTGGCGTGGACAGTTGTATGAGTTTTTATTTTACTTCATTTTTATTGCTGACACTGTTACAGTTGTCTGCATTTTCTACCCCTTTGCCTCCCTCCACCCAGCCTTCACCCACTTCCCTCTGGCCATCCCCACACTGTTGTCTGTATTCATAGGTGATGCATATATGTTCTTTGGCTAATCCCTTCCCCTTCTTTCATCCAGTCCCCACTCCCTGCTTCCCTCTGGCAGCTGTCAGTCTGTTCCATGTATCCATGCCTCTGTTTCTGTATTGTTGTCAGATTATTTTGTTCATTAGATTCTGCATATAAGTGAGACCACACGGAATTTGTCTTTCTCTAACTGGCTTATTTCACTTAGTATAATAATCTTCAGGTTTATCCATACTATTGAAAAAGGTAAGATTTTCTTCTTTTTTTATGGCTGTATAGTATTCCATTATAGAAATGTACCACAGTTTTTTAATCTCCTCATCTACTGATAGCACTCAGGCTGTTTAGGTTCACATACTGTACAGTATTCATGTGCTACAAAATCTCCCATTTGAAGTATACAATTCAATGATTTATATTATATTTCCAGAGTTGGGCAAATATCAACACAATCTAAATTTAGAATTTTTTTATTACCCAGAATGAATCCTTGTACTCATTAGTAGTCACTTCTCACTCCATCCCATCCCACTCTACCCACCAGCTCTAAGCAACCACCATTATATTTTATGTCTCTATTAATTTAAATAGTGTGGATATCTCATATAAATAGAATAATATAATACATGATCTTTTGTGTCTGGCTTCTTTCACTTAGAATGGGGTTTCAGGCATGCCATGTTCCAGCATGAATCATAATTTCATTTCCTTTTTGTGGCCAAATAATGTTTTAGTGTATGAATAAAATCACACTTTGTTCGTTCATTTATCATTGAGGGACATTTGAGTTGTTCCACTTTTTGGCTATAGTGAAAATTATTCTATGAATATCCATGTGTGAGAGTTTCTGTGAACATACTTTCATCTCTCTTGGATATATACTTAGGAGTGGAATTCTAATTCACATAGTAGTGTCTTTATATTTAACATTTTGAAGAAGTGTCTGCACCATTAAAAATGACATAAAATGCAATAAATAATTTGCATCGCAAAAACAAAATGAAGTGGCTGCACCATTTTATATTTCTACCAGCAATATCTGAGTGTTTCAATTTCTACAAATTCTTGCCAACACTTACTGTATTTTGATTACAGCCATTCTAGTGAGTGCAAAGTAATATCTCATTGTGGTTTTGATTTGCATTTCCCTAAATGACTAATGACATTGAGCATCTTTTTATATGTTTTTAGGCCATTGGTGTATCTTTTTTTTGATAAATATCTACTTGAATCCTTCATCCATTTTTAAAACTGTCTTTTATTATTGAGTTTGACTATTGAATTATAATAATTTTATACATTCTGTTTCAAATAACCTGACATGAACATTTCATATTATCCATGACCTTTTATTAAATAATTTTACTCTTCTTACCCAACATTCACATCAGAGCATGTTCCAATCATTGTTCAGAACATGAGTATTGATGAACTGCACTTTTCTTGCTACTTTAAGAAGTTTAAATAAAACAAATCTGCATTTGGTGAATTCATTTTAAATTTGTGTCCAACCAGGGGTTCTCTAATGGTTATGTGTACATGTGAAATTGTGGCCTGAGGTATCATAGTAGCATTTTGTTCTAGAGACAGAATGTGGGTTTCAGTGAATTAAAACTAATGGAGATCCTCTTCTAATATTATTCAATCTTAGATTATTTCTCAGTTGTAAGTTAAAGTACTCTGGGAACATACACCACCCATCTTGGAATCCCTGATATCTCAGAACAACAAGGAAGCTTTACACACAGAGACACAGACACAGACACAGACAAACACACACACACACACACATACACACTAAACAACACATGGAAGAGGCTCAGACACTGACTAGGCAGCAGCAGAACCTAGTAGTTAGGAACTTCCCTTCTTATTATTACATGCAGAGACTCCTCTTTCTCTTCAGTAAGTGGTGCTAATCATAGTATCCTCTTGTCTTAGCCTGCTCAGGTTGTTATAACAAAAATACCATCAACTGAGTAGCTTGAAAACAACAGAAACTTCTCACATTCCAGGAGGCTGGAAGTTCAAGAACAAGATGCTGGCAGAGTCAGTGTCTAGTGAGAGCCCACTTTTTGGTTCATAGATGCCACCTTCTCACTGTGTACATGCATGGTGGAAGGGGTGAAGAGCTCTCAAGTGGCTTTTGTGAGGGATCTATCCTGATGACCTAATTATCTCCCAAAGGACCCCCTCCTAATACTATCACATTGGGGGTTAGTATTACACCATATAAATTTGGGGTGAGGGAACACACATTCAGACCATAACACTCCTTAACAGGGGAGCTAATACTATTTGGTGGCAGTCAGTGCAATGTGGTAGAGCAGTCAAGAGCCAGACTGCACGAGTTCAAGTCCCAGCTGCTCACCTCCTTTCTAGTAATCTTGAGCAGGTTCTTTAACAATACTGCTCTCACTTCTGCATTTTTCAAATGCAGAAATAACACCACTTAGCTTAAAGGGCTTTAAAAGGCATTAAATGAGTTAAGGTTCATTGAAAATATAGACCAGTACCTAGCATATAGCAAATGCTTGATTGTTACTAAGTATCAATCACACTGAATAAGATAAGCAAGCAAAGTATTGAACATAAGCCATGGCACAGAGTAACTGTATGAGAAATGCTGTTATAGCATCATCGACTCCCAAGAGCCAGAGGAATCACAGAGAGAATCTGGGTGTCATTGTTGCGACATTGGAACAAGTCAGGGAAGGCGTCTGGGAGTCCATTCCTGGGCTCTGCAATCTCATTTTTCTCAACTACTTTATAGGACTTGTCATGCAAGTTGATGGGGCACAGACTCTGATTATTTTTGTCTTTTCAAAGGCAAATTTTCTTCAAATTAATTATGCTGTTGATGGATACAACATCCAGCAGACAGAATTCCTGGTGCTTTGGTTCTTGCTCCCCCATGCACCCCACCCTCATCCCGCATCCTGCTCCAGCTGAGCCACTGTCAGGAGGCTGCCCTGCTATGCAGCCCATCACATGCTCTCTTACAATCATGTTTTATTATAGCTTTCAAAAGATGACCTCTCATTCTGCACACTCGTGTTTATAGAGGACTTCTGGCATTCTGAAAGGGAACAGATAGCAGAGTCTTCAAACCCTTTATTTGCTTCAGCTGATAACTGCTCTGGCCAGAGATGAACGCTGCGGTGATTACAAGATGTAATTTACTACAAAGGACAGTTAATATTACTTACAAACCTGTCATCAGTTCTAGGGAAATCAGAGCTGAAGCAACAAATGGGACAGATTTGAATCCACCTAAATATCTTGGTTTGATAGAATTACAAGTTTATAGATTTCCCATTTAAGAAACAGCCCCGTTACAAAACATTCGTCCCCACAGACAGACAATATAAGTAACAAGCAAGATTATATCCTTTTATGTGGATCAAGGACATAGGCAGCCTGAGAAAGGAAGGGAGAAAAGCAATCCCTTTAGATGAACTTAAATGCTATCCTTTGAATTATACCTGGGGATATTAACTGGGGAATTAAATCTGTGAAAAAGCCTCTCATGTGACTAAACAAAGTCCCCCAGGTAATGCTCTGAATCAGAAAAACGTGTGAAAGTATAGCCTCTTAAATGTGATTATGGTCAGAGCTGTAGTTACTCCCTGAGAAAGGCCATTGAAAGAAAGGGATGAAAGGGAAAAAAAAAATGTTTCAAAACTTTGGTGTCAGACCAGAAATTATAGAGTAGCAGCAGCTTAGGGATTTAAATAACACTGTTAGCACAATTTTAAAGCCTTTGTGCTTTAAACTGAATAAAAGAATGAGATATCCAATTTAGGATGTTTTTAAAAACTAATATGGACACATTTATTTAGCAACTGAATGTTGCAACTGAAACTTAAAGACCTTTTTTCTTTCTTTCTGACTTAAATATTTTACACAATTCTGCTAGACAAAAGCAAGTTACCAACAAAGTTAATGATCTTTAAACTGGTAAAATTATAGCAAGCCTCAAAGAGAAATAAAACCAAAGATAGTTTAGCAGTTAAGGGTGGAACAACTCATCCTTTCAAACTGGCAAATTTCTAGAGTCAGGAAAACTACATGCATAGTAGTGAGAGGAAATTTTCCAATATTATATACTTTTAAAAATCCTAATATTTGAAAAAAATCATGGAGAATGGCACAATGACAAAAGAAAACAAGTGAACAAATATCCAGTTTTTAGGAAAGGAGAAAATGTGGACTTCAAGACCAATCGATTTTGGATTATGAAGTGGAAGAGTCATTTTTGCTGAATGACTAACTGAGCCAGTATATTATTCCAACGTGGGTTATTGTTTGAAAGCTATGGCTGTAGCATTTAAGCTTCTTAGAGGGCTATCCTCTCTGACAGAATTCCAGGAGAGTTTCTTGTTCAGCTGGTGATGATTTAATGAAGATTAAGGTAAGAGTTTTTGTGCTTTGCAATTTACCTCTCCTCCTGTAGGAATCCAGGGAATTCTATGTACAAGGGGTGATACCAGAGAGAAATCTCAGGAACATTCTACTAGCAATTTTCCAAGTGTTTCATAGCTGAAGTCAGCTCCATGAAAGTCTGTAAGGGGATCTTTTTATTCTTCCCTGCTGTTTCCAATCTGACCTTCAGGCCCAGGTTACTCAGGCACACCCACATATACACACACAGAGATGAGAAGAGATCAGGTCTACAGAAGTGGCTCCATTTTAACTTTTCCTCCCAGCTGTATTTGTTGAGGGCAAGAGAAAGAATATAGAATGTAGAAGAAGTATGTCCAGGTTTGATCCAAACAAACAGGACTTTGCTCAGCCTTCCAATTCTACCCCAGGGCATGTGAAAGAGACAGGGCTGGAGCCAAGGATCATGCCTTTTCAATCACAGTGACCTTGTCTGCTGGTAATGGGTCCAATAATTAATTTAGACCATTTTCTCTTGTGAGGAGGGGCAGGGGATCGAGGAATGAAATGGATGGAGTAGGCATGGCATGAGGGGAGGACTGGAATTTTATTTTCCTCCACTTTTTATTTCCTAGGCCCTTTATTGTCAATTTGCATATGTTCTTTGGAGAAATGTTTATTCGAGTCCTTTGTCCATTTCTAAATTAGGTTTGGTTGTTGTTGAGATTTAGGTGTTCTTTATATGTTCTAGATACCAATTCTTTTTTAGATATTTGATTTCCAAATATGAGCTCACATTCTGTGGAGTGCCTTCTCACTCTGTTGATAGCGTCCTTTGATTCACAAAAGTTTTACATTTTGATGCAGTTCAATGTGCCTTTTTTTTTCCTTTTTGTTGCCTGTGGTTTTGGTCTTAAGATGTTAATAACAACAGCAGCAAACTGTGTATTTGTCCAAACCTGGGGTGTCCTCTCGAGAACAAGAAGGGAAGGTCAGCTAAATCTCATGATTTGGTGGATAGACTCCAGCTAGCAGGGGAGAGGAGCAGTGTGTACCCAAACGACGGCCCCAAGATGTCATGATGTTCTTGCAAAAAGGCCATCTGCAGGGTAGGGATGGGCATGATGCTGAAAGTCAGGCCAGGACTCTGGGGAAAGCCTCCTCTCATTCTGGTTCCACTGGCTCATGTTCAAGGTGGTCAGGTATTCACTGATGCATGGGCAGCTCCTATGTCCACCTGTGAACCACATCCACAGTCAAGATGACCTGGAAAGGCAATTCTCCTTATTCCACTCACTGCTTCCTCCCTTCTGTGGGTTTCTATTGTTATCACTTAGCACTTAGAAAATTGTCGAATTTCAGAACAAAAAGGCAACTGAAGCCCACCCCCTTCACATGCAAATAAAATCACTGAGGCCTGAAGTGGTTAAGACCCCTGCCCCAATTCCTGAAACTAATGAGCAATAAAACCAGACTCAGGCCAATGCCCTTCTCACTTCTTTTTATTATCAACACACATAAGAAGAAAAAAAAGAAGCCTCATAATTCCATTAATTTCTGTAAGTGTCTGCTCATGCTCTAGTCTTCATCCCAGTGGCACACACAAAACAATAAATAAATAAATGAAGAGTTGAAACTAGAAAATATTGCCACTGTGGTCTTAGCTGGATCATTGTTCAAATGGGAGATGATCTAATGAGCAGCCATGAACAGGTTGAATCACAGCATTCCGTAGCGATAAGAATCACAAACTCAGAGGTCTGGGGGCCAAGATAATGGAAGAACACAGCAGTTCAAAGGGTGAAGTGGTCCTACGGGAACACAACCCCAAATTGCCAGAGCTTCTGATTTTTACAAAAGAAACTGGAAATTGGATTCTTGTGTGCAACATCTCGATTTTTTTACTTAAATCTTTAAAGGAATCAATTTAAAAAAATTCAATATGAATGCCACCGCCTAATGCACTAAATAAACAAATGAACAAAATTTGTCTATGCCATAAATATGAACCATGGATTTTAAGATCTTTGCTTTTATAGTTAGACCAGTATTTCTTAACACACACACACACACACACACACACACACACACACACACACACACATACTGGAATCATGAGAACTTTGGAAAATGCCAATGTGTTATGCAGTCCAACTCCAGACCAAATGCTTCAGTCTCTGGGGTTGGGGTTAGGGCATCAAGACTCATTAATGCCCCCCAGGGATTGTATTGTGCAGGAGGGTTAAGAATTTCAGGGCTCAAGTCAGTGACTGCAGCTAGGATAATAGTCTATCTACCTTTTACCCAACAGTGAGGATATCTAGACTGTTATTGCAGGACATCAAGATGACCCTAAAGGGTTAACATCTGGATAACTGGCTGTGTGTCTTGTTTCTTGTCATTTTCTGGACATTTTAAAGACACAGACAGATGTCTCTTTAACTTCATTTGCCAGGTGTCTCTTCTGTAAAGTTTTGATCCCAAACTTTGTGATTTATCACACTTCTGGAGCAAGTGGGTGGTTCCCTGAAGTTTGTTTGTAGCTTCTTCACTTTGATCTCCTTTCATTTCTCAGCCTTGGGGTTTCTCCAGCCAAACGTGATGTTCTGTGCAGATGCCTTTGTCCTTGTGAAATTGCAGGCTCGTCCTTGAAACACTGGGAGCCCCTGTTGGTATTTCTGAGCCCTCTTCAGCTCCTGTTCTGGTCCCATCTGCTTCTCCTTCCTCTCCTTGCTGTGTGCACACACCCTCCTCTCTCCTTTCCATGCCAGCTTTTGGGAGTCACTGTGATAATCTGAGCAAGCCCTACAAAAATTGAAAATAAAATACAAATAGTATGAACCAGGAAGCTACCATAAAAGCATAGGGCGGTCTTTAAAATTACTTCTATTTCTAAAATCTCTGTGAATCTTATCCCTGATTTTGTCACTCATGATGATAGCATTATGGTTACATAACAAAGTATCCATAATTTTTAGTGGTACAAGCTGATTAGGAAGTAGAGTTGAAATGATATGGCCTCCGGAGTTTACTTAGTAAATAAATGAATAAGTAAATAGCAAGTTAAAAGCACAGGTACAAAATCTTGATTACTGTTGAAATGGGCAGTGAGGATAAGGAGCTCATCATAAAATGTTTTATTTTTGTGCATGTTTAAATATTATACACACGTATAAGTCTAAGGTTTGATAAGAATATGTGATCTCAAGATTCTGTAGTTACTTCTTTCTTATTAATTAATCTGTGCTTAAGATTGATGTAAAAGCAGAAAATGAGTGGATGATTTTTAAAATGTACACAGTTTCATAATAAACACAATGCATGCAATTAGAAAAATAAAGAACATACTACCCACAATTTCATCTTTCTAACATAACTAATGTGAGCTCTTATGGTTAGCCTTCTGGCATTGCTTTCATTGCTGCACATACATTTGGATTTCTGCTTTATTTATGGATGATATTTTCAAGCACAGGCTGTGGACTAGATCTTGTATTGTAGCAATATCAGCTTCCTAGCTGCTTTGAATTTACAATCTTCAATAAGCCCCGAAGAGGGAAACCAGAAGGGACAGCGTTTTGCTCAAATGCAATCATCCAATGAGTTTGTCACTGGAGTCGCTCTCCTTCCTGTTAGTGCATGTGCTTGTGCATCTCATAACACCAAGTGTATTTCTAGTAACACAGGAATACAAGCGTGTCAGAGAACGACACACAGAGACCTGGGAAGGTCAGGAGAGGCGGTGATGGAGATTGCGTGAAGCATAGCTCTGATATTCCTTGTGTACCAGTATCTCAGAAATCACTCTCTTGCTGGAATTCATAAGGCCAGGCAAATGGTTATCCCTAACACTCTAGGGTACCGCAACACAAGATGAGCTGTACATTTTTTGTTATTGTCTGCTTTCACAGAACAAAATTTGATGAAACCTCCTCTTTTTAAAAAATGTTCTTATTTCTTATATGAATCTCCTTTATCATTGTATACTATAGGTCTGCCTGGCACATGCTGGCAAGGATAGTCAGATGATATGAGGATACACACATTCAGCATTTGAATGCATGTTGATTCCTGACACATGGAGATGCTAAGGCAATGATCTTGGCTTCTGAACTGCCCCTCAATAAGTCTACAGTATGCTGTTTCTATTAGTATTATTTTAAATTTTAATTATATATTTTTACAATGTTTTGAATTTATTGGGGTGACATTGGTTAATAAAACTATATGGGTTCCACGTGTACAAGTCTATAACACATCATCTGCATATTGTATGTTCACCATCCCAAGTCAAGTTTCTTTCTATAACCCTTTATTCCCTCTTTTCCCCTTTTACCTCCTCCTATCCCCCTTATCCTCTGGTAATTACCATACTGCTGTCTGTGTCTATGACTTTTTTTCTTTGCTTAATCCCTTCACCTTTTTCACCCTGCTCCCCAATCCCCTTCTCTTCTGACAACTATCAATCTGTCCTATGTATCTATGAGACTGTTTCTGTTTTCTTTGTTAGTTTATTTCATTCATTGGATTCCACATATAAGTGAAATTATATGGTATTTGTTTTTCTATGACTGGCTTATTTCACTTAGCATAATATTCTCCAGGTCCATCCATGCTGTTGCAAAAGGTAGGGTTTCCTTCTTTTTTATGTCCAAGTAGTATTCTATTGTGGAAATGTACCACAGCTGTTTTTGTCCACTCATATACTGATGGGCACTAGGGCGGCTTCCTCACCTTGGCTATTATAAATAGCATTGCAATGAACATAGGGGTGCATATATTCTTTCAAATTAACATTTAGGGTTTCTTTGGGTATAGTCCCAGAAGTGGAATTGCTGGGTCATAAGGCAGTTCCATTTTTAATTTTTTGAGGTAACTCCATACTTCTTTCCACAGTGGCTGTACCACTCTGCATTCCCACCAACAGTGCATGAGGGCACTGTGGGGTCCCTTTTCTCTGCAGCCTAACCAACACTTGTTTGTTGATTTATTAACGATGGTCATTCTTACAGGTGTGATGTGATCTCATTGTGGTTTTACTTTGTATTTCTCTGATGATTAGTGACATTGAGCATCTTTTTGCATGTCTATCGGCCACCTGTATATCTTCCTTGGAGACATGTTTATTCAGGTCCTTTGCCCAATTTTTAAATTGGATTGTTCATTTGTTTGTTTGTTTGGTGTTGAGTCTTATAAGTTCTTCATAAATTTTGGAAATTAACATCTTATCAGATGTTTTAATGATGAATATGTTCTCCCATTCAGTGGGTTGTCTTTTCATTTACTTGATGGTTTCTTTTGCTGTGCAAAAACATTTTAGTTTGATGTAGTTCCCTTTGTTTATTTTTTCTTTTGTTTCCCTTGCCCAAGGCAACATATCAGAAAATGTATTGCTATGAGAAATTTCTTAGATTTTACTGACTATGTTTTTTTCTAGGAGTTTTATGATTTTGAGTCTAATGTTTAAGTCTTTAATTCATTTTGAGTTTATTTTTGTGTGGTGTAAGAAGGTGGTCTAGTTTTATATTTTTCATGTATCTGTTGGCTGTACATTTTGAAGTCTGAGGTCACTGCATTTCAGGCCCACTGAATCATATCCCTAAGAATGAAATCAGGACTCTAGGTTTTTAACAAGCTTCCTAGAGAATTCACGGGCAACCAGGTAAGCACCCACCCGACTAGGCACTGGGCAGCTACAGAAAGATGTTGGAGTAGACTTTGAATCTTCTAGAAATAATTCCTTTGTGCTTATTATAGTTAAAAGGAAACTCTTAGCTTTGATATCCATATCCTTTAAAAAATCAAGCATTAGGATATAATAATTCATTCAATATACCTGTTATTATAACCAGATAACTAGTTCCAGTCATTATAAACAATTATGGTACATTTTCACCCCCGACTCTTGTATATATCCACCTATCTATATATATGTGTATATACAAATAAGGCCCAAAGAGTTACTTCAGAATATGTGGTTTCTCCACACAGTATATAGTTCCAAAATTTACTAGAAACAGCAAAGACCAAAAACAGTAGTTTTACCAGCTAGTGGGCTATCATAGGATGAAGGGAACACACTTAAGATGTCTATGTCCTCATTTAACTTTTAAATATGTTTTTCCACCAAATATTTTTGCTTCTGGAGTTGGCATCATGCTGAAACAGAATGAATGCAAAGTTGGAGAGAGTAATAAGCTTGACCCCAAATCCTAGCTCTTCCCCTTGTCATGTAAGCTTTGGCCAGTGATGTAGCCTTTCTAAGTTTTATCATCCTCTTTGTTGAAAAGATAGCCTTCACTATACAGGGTTTCAAGAGAATTTATTGAGACAATGTATAGAAAGGGTCTGAAACAAAAGATAAGTAAGAAATGTTATTTCATCTACTGTTCCTCATTTTCTTAACTCTCATGTCTTCTTAGGCTTAATTTAAGTTTGCTGTTTCAGAATAATCACAATTTCTCCAATTCATTTTAGGGTAACATTGATTTATGTTACAATCAATACTATTGATATAAATTAAATAACATGTTTTGTTTCAAAGTGAAGCAACATAGTGTCTCAGAGAAGGAAAAAAAAGCTAATATTTTGGAACCAGCAAAACTTTGGTTTAAATCTCAGTGCTATTGCTCCTGTTTTGTGTTTTTGTTTGTTTGTTTTTGATATATATTAGCTTTCTCATCTGCAAAATGGGCATACCAGTCCTCACCTGTTCAAGTTAGCTGATGTAACAAATAACCGCACACACGGTGGCTTGAAACAACAAATATTTAATCGTCTCTTAGTTTGGGAGGACAGAAGTCTGAAATTCGAGCCCCTGGGGCTGAAATCAAGTTGTCAGCAGAGCTGCATTTCTTCCTGGAGTTCTGGGGAGAATCCTTCTCTCTCTCTGTCTCTGTCTCTCTCTCTGTCTCTCTCTCTGTCTCTGTCTCTCTCTCTGTCTCTCTCTCTGTCTCTCTCTCTCTCTCTCTCTCTCTCTCTCTCTCTCTCTCTCTCTCTCTCTCTCTCTCTCTCGGAGTTGCTGAGACTCCTACATGCCTTGGCTCATGGCCCTTTTCATCTTCAAAGCTGGCAATGGCCAGCTAGTCCTTCTCACGTAACACCATTCCCTCTCCACCACTCAGAGACCTCTGTGAGCACAATAACACCACCCTGACAATCCAGGACCATCTCCTTATTGCAAGGTCAGCTATTAACAACCTAATTCCATCTACAACTTGAATTCCCCTTTGCCATGTGACACAACATATTCTCACATTTGGGGGATTATGACATGGATGTTTTTGAAGGGGATAGCATTCTGCCTCCCACAGCTATCTCAGAGAATGGTTTTTGGTTTTGAGTCAAGTTCTTCATGCAGTGGCTAGTACATCATGTAGCAGGTCCTGACGATAGCAAGGATGATTTTGAAGATAATTTTTAAAGGCATTTTCTTAATTTGAAACAACTTTGCCTATTACTTTAGCTGGATTTGTGTGTCCCATAGTGAATTTACCCAATGTACATTTCACCAGTAGGTGCAATGGCTCATCCCTGCATAGGCGGTCCCTTTGTCTCAACAATAAGACAGAAACAGAAAAGGACTGCCCACCTTCTACCTCTTAAAGACCTGTGTAAATCTCTTTGCACACTTGATTCAGGTACACATACATCATATTCCTTTTCTTGATGCACAACTCCACAGCAAACATGGTTTTTCATCACCATGTTCCTCTGTTCCAGAAAACTGCCTGAGGAGACTCAGAACCTTCCGCTATTTTCCTCTGCTCTGGCTTCTGTCCCAGGGAAGGATGCATCTTGGGCTGCATTGCCTGTGACTTCTGGGAACATATAGCTGATGGAAGCATGGGTAGAAAACTTGAATATGGGAGAAGCCAGGGCTTATGTTTCCCTCTCTCTGATTCCCAGGTCACCTTCAGAGCCTTCCTCAGCGCCCTCCCCAGGCTGCCCACTCTCCTTGCACGCTGTCTGCCAGTGCAGGCGGACACTGAGCTCTGAAGATATCACCTCTCCCCCTTGGTCTCCAGTTTCAAGGGTTGTGGCAGCTTTGGAAGCCTCCAGTTTCTGGCTCCCTCCTCCCCTCTTTGGCTCCTTAACTCTTCCCAGTTCCCTGAGTTAAATTCCTTTTTGTTAAAAGGCCTAGAATAGCTTCTGTTTTTTTGTATTACCTTGATAAATCTACCTCTGAAAAAGCACTTCCCCTTTTGTGCAAAAGAATGTAGATCTAGGTATTGTCATTGTAAAGAACATATGAAAGTTTTTATTTGTAAACCTTTATTTTGGAATAATTTTTGACTTACAGTAAGTTTAGATTTATAGAGAGTTTTTTTCTATTCCTCACTAAGTTTGCTCTAAGGTTGGTATTTTGTATCACCACAGTATAGTTATCAAAACTAAGAAACCAATATTGGTATAATACCATTAACTAAATTCCAGACTTTATTTGGATTTCACCGGTTTTCCCACTGGTGTCCTGGGTACCACATTACACATTGTAACATGCTCTCCTTAGTTCACTTGGCTGTAACAGTTTTTGCCTTTCCTTGTTTTGCATGACATTGACATTTTTAAGAAGTAACGATCAGGTATTTTGTAAAATGTTTCTGAATTTAGGTGTGTCTAATGTTGCTCTCATGATTAGACTTGGTTACAGTTTTGGGGGGAGCACACCACAGGGTGGGATGCCCCTCCCAGTACATCAGATTAGAAAGTATGTGACATCCACACTTGGTTTCTCCTTTGTTTGCTTACAACATCTTCCCTTTTCCATACTTGCTCTTTTGAATGTTAGTAACTAAGCCCACACACACTAATGGTGAGGATAATTCAATCACCCAAGGAGGAGGGTTATGTGTGTATCTATATTATTAAAGTTTTTAAAAGTATATTTTATTGCTTGTGCCGTTACAGTTGTCCCAGTTTTCTCCCCGGTACCCCCCATACCCCCTTCCCTCCAGGAATCCCTCCCCCTTAGTTCATGTCCATGGGTTGTGCATGCAAGTTCTTTGGCTTCATCCTTTCCTACACTATTCTTAACATCTCCCAGGCTGTTTTGTTTCTAACAATTACGCTTCTTGATCCCTGCACCATTTCCCTCTTTCTCTCCTTTCCCACTTTCGGTTGGCAATCCTCCAAGTGATCCTCATACCTGTGATTCTGTTCCTGTTCTGGTTGTTTGCTTAGTTTTTTTTTGTTTGTTTGTTTTTGTTTTGTTTTTATTTTTTTAGATTCAGTTGCTGATAGTTGTGAATTTGTTGTCATTTTAATGTTCATAGTTTTGACCTTCTCTTTCTTAAATAAGTCCCTTTAACATTTCATATAATAAGGACTTGGTGATGTGAACTCCTTTAGCTTTACTTTGTCTGGGAAGCACTTTATCTGCCCTTCCATTCCAAATGATAGCTTTGCTGGATAGAGTAATTTGGGTTGTAAGTCCTTGCTTTTCATCACTTTGAATACTTGTTGCCAACCCCTTCTGGCCTGCAAAATTTCTTTTGAGAAGTCAGCTGATAGTCTTATGGGAATTCCTTTGTAGGTAACTCTCTTCTTTTCTCTTGTTGCTTTTAAGATTTTCTCTTTATCTTTAACCTTTGGCATTTTAATTATGGTATATTTTGGTGTGGTCTTCTTTGAATTCAACTTGTTTGGGGCTTTCTGTGCTTCCTAGATTTTTATGTCTATTTTCTTCACCAAATTAGGGAGTTTTCTTTCATCACTTTTTCAAATAAATTTTCAATTTCTTGCTCTTTCTCTTCTCCTTCTGGCACTCCCATGATTCGGATGTTGGTATGCTTAAAGTTGTCCCATAAGTTCCTAATCCTCTCCTTGTTTTTTAAAATTCTTATTTCTTCTTTTTGTTCCAGGTGAATGTTTATTTCTTCCTCTTGTTCCAAATTGTTGATTTGAATCCTGGCTTCCTCCCCATCACTGTTGGTTCCTGTATATATATATTTTATTTCACTTTGTATGACCTTCACTTCTTCCTATATTTTGTGGCCATACTCAATCATTTCTCTGAGCATTGTTATCACCAGTATTTTAAGCTCTGCATCTGATAGGTTGGCTATCTCCATTTTGTTTAGTTCTTTTTCTGCGGTTTTGTTCTGTTCTTTCATTTGGGCTGTATTTCTTTGCCTCCTCAATTTGGCAGCTTCTCTGTGTTTATTTCTGTGTATTGGGTAGAGTTGCTTTGACTCTGTGTCTTTGTAGTGTGGCTTATGTAGTAGGTGTCCTGTAGGGTCCAGTGGCACAGTCTCCCTTGGCACCCAGCTAGGTACTTGTGGTGTGTCCTTTGTTTAGGCTGAATACACCCTCTTCTTGTAGTTGAGACTTGGTTGCTATTGGCAGATGAATGGGAGAGATTCACCCAGGTGAGTCAGCTTTACGGACTGGCTGTGACCACTGACCACCAACTTCCACCCTCTGTGGAGGATCAGCTGTGCAGGGGCAGGGTGGTGCTGCTCCGACATGGTCTGTAGCTGTCCACTGTGTGCACTCGACCTGGGGTTTCCTCGGGGGTGTAGGTCAAGGTCAGCCCCCACCTGTGTTTTGCCTGGGGCACCCTCCCTGAGCTATAAGTAATCTGAGATAGCTGCTATTTGTGCTGGGTGTGGAGATTCCCAGGTGAAGCCAAGCTGTGAATTTAGGCTGGCTGCTGCTAGTGCTGGGCCTGGGGCTCACTGAGGCCAGCCTTTGCTTTTTCCCTAGGTTTTAGGAAGTTGTGAAACATGAGCCAAGACCAGCCATTCATATGGAAAAGCAGCTTGGGTGGGCCCATAAATTGGGTAGGGTGGAGTCTCTGGAGATCTCCAAAGGTCAATTGGTGTTAGCCAGGTTGATAGAGTCTTAGATAGGGCACCAACTTGCTGATTCTGTGGGGGAAGGGCTTGGAAAGGAGACAATAGCCTCTTCTCACCTTGATACAAGACACTTCAGTTTCTCCCTGTATACCCCTGGTGCCTTTCAAGCTGCTACCCCAGTGCTGAAGCTCAGAGGGAGTGAGTCTGAGTAGGTGAATCCTTGTGTGGATTCTTTAAGAGGGACTGCTTGGGGCTCCAGAAGTTTCTTCCATTGACTCAATCCCTGCTGGTTTTTGCAGCCAAATGTTGTGGGAACTTATCTTCCTGGCACTGGACCCCTAGGCCGGAGGCCCTGGTATGGGGCTGAGACTCCTCACTCCCAAGGTATCCCTCCCGAATTTTTATGCACCACATGTGGGTGGGAGACCAGCCCATTCTTCATCTGTCCTACCTGTCTTGGTGGATGTGGTTTCTTTAATTCCATAGTTCTCAGACTTCCATTCAACTCAATTTCAGATGGTTCTGGATGATGGTTGTCCTATATTTTAGTTGTAATTTTGATGTGGTTGTGCAAAGAGGTGAGCCATGTCTGCCTACACTGCCACCTTGACTGGATCTGTAGAATTTTTGATAAGAAATTTGTCACTTTCCTTCCAGTTTTATATTAAAATATTTATTTATATCAGTGTGGACTCACATGTAGTTAGTTTTACTTTGGGTTATAATCTCAAAGTATTGCTTACTCAAATGGTCCCAGCTTTAGTCACTGGTAGCCCTTCCACATTGGTTTCTCTGTCCCTTTGAGTTACCCACATCACTTTGTGTTTTGAGAATTTCCTTCCTTTCTGCATTAAAATATAGTTCTTGCTCATCCTATTTCTTCTGTCCCAATCCTAAAATCAGACATCTCTTCTACATTAGGCCCACATTTTCACATGGCATTCCCCCCCCCCCCTTTTGTGCCTTTCTTTATCACATTCATACAAAGGTGAAATAATCCATTTTTTCACTCGACAGGTATTGAGTAACAACTGTACAGCAGAGAATAGACTACTCTCTGGGTACATGGTGTTTTGCTTGTTTGTTTTTGATAGAACAAATATTACTGCTGCTTTAAAAAATATTGAGTAAATGCACATATTATATGTGTATGTGGTGTGTGTGTGTGTGTGTACAAATACCTAATTAAATCTATTGGCTTAAGTAAGCTTCAATTGTATATTAGCATATCACTGAAATGACTTTTACAAGACAACTAGAATTTCCATAGGACTAGGCAATTTATTTCTTGGATGTTTAAAATATTTGTTTGTTCCAGAGGAGTGTTTCCTTAAAACTAAAGGTGCAGCTTACCAGACTCAGCTTGACAAACCAAGCCCCCATGCTGTTCATGAGCAAAGAGATAGGAGGCAGGTGCTAGTCTCAGCATCTGTGTGTTTTGGAATTCACATAATAAATACCATGGCACAGGAACTGTCAGGCCTGATTAATACTTCACACTTGTGGTGCATGTGCCTTGATCTCTGGGCATTAGGCTTGCTGTGTGGGTCCCCCACAAGGCTGCCTTCTCCATAAACTTTTCAGGGTATATCCTGCTGAGATTTTCTCCTATGTGTCACATGTTCTGTTGTCATCTTTGCTAAAAGATTTTTGGTTTGTAAAATAATCTGCTACCATGATAAACTTGGGGAAGATGGGGAGCAATTTCATGCAAATGTCCACACTGGGGGCCAATTCATAACAGGTAAAGAGTCCATGGAATAACGCATACAACAAAAGAGCTGAGTAGCTTCTTTATGCAGTCAGGCAGTTAGTAAATTAAACCATAGCCTCCCACAAAGTCTTCCAACTCCCAAACTTAAATAATTAAGTAAACAAAAAATATCATTGCCATGTAAGGACAGCTGATTTTAGGCAGTGCCAACTATGCAACATAATCCCATGCTTATCTAATACTATGGAATATTAGATGAGTTTTAAATGCAATGAGGTGGAAATCTAATTTCACCACGTGAAAATAAGTTGGTACAGATTTTCCAAAAATTTGGAAGTGTGTATCCCAGTTACTAACCAGAGTTCTTTGGGAAGTGGGTTTAGGAGTGACTTTCACTTTCTACATTGTAAATTTCTTTATTGTTTGAGGATTTTATAAAGAACATGTAGTATTTTGGGGATTCGCCAAAAATATTGAATGCCACATATAACAATATTCTTTATAGAACAGTATCATTCTAAAAATTTCTTCTAAATAATAAAATAATTATAATTTCTGATGCATTTAAAATCACCTGCTACAAATAAGGATATTTTAGCTAGATAATAATAAACTAAAGATATAAAGAATACCTTGTTTCTAAGTATTGTGTTGGATTCACTTTTTGCCTTCTAACCATCTTTAAAAGTCATGTAGAGTGTCGAGAAGTAACATCATAGAGAAATTTTCTTGAAGAATATGGGCATCTCTCTAGGAAGTACATGGTTATTATAGAGAATAAAAGCAGATGTGTTATAGTTGTTTAGAGCTGTTTTAACCAGGACTGGATAAACCAATTATTTATGGGATGCTGTGTTAGTTTCCCAGGGCTGCTAAAATAAATTGCTACAACTGGGCTTAAACCCATAGAAATGTGTTCTCCTACAGTCTGGAGGCCAGAAATCTGAAATGAAGGTGTCACTTGCTCATTTTCTTATAAGGACACCGGTCATTTTGTGTTAGGGACCCACCCTCCTCTAGTGTGACCTTCTCTTAACAATTATATATGTATTGACTCTATTTCCAAATAAGTTCACCTTCTGAGGTAGTAGGGGTTAAGTCTTCGACATAATTTTTTGCTGTTAACAGACACTTAAAAGATACAGATGTCTGGATCTCAGCTGCTCATTCTAACTCTTTTGGGCTGGAACCTAGACTTGAGTATAAAAAGAAGTTACAATAGTGATGTGCAACAAGATCTGTAAGCCCCTTGCTGCAGACTAAGGACCATCAGGATGGTATCCTGAGTATAGTTGTATTTTTGCTTGATGCAAATCAATTCTATGAAATGCAGTTTACATGTACAAAACATGTTTTGTTAGTGGCTAGTTTTCTTTCTAAAAATGACATTATTTTTATCATATGAAAGAATAACTACATTTTTATGCAGAGAGCTCCTCAGTGGATTTAAACTAGAATTTCATTCACCAATGTTAATAATTCAGAAACATCCACATGTGAGGTCCTACTTCCCAATAAGCATGGTCACAGGAAAAGTCATGATTCCCTCAAAATGAACATTTTTTTTTTTTTTTTTTTTGTACATGACATGACCATATACTTTCCATCACCATTTCCTGATCCAGGAGAATATCAATGCAAACTCCCACATATTTCCTCCTTGGCAAGCTCTATTTATAGCTTCTGCCTATTGACATGCATGGGAGAAATCAGCACTGCCATTGACAGCAGATGGATTAGACTCAGTCATATTTTCCTTCTCACAGGCATTGCCCAACTAATATGTGGAATTCTGT
This sequence comes from Furipterus horrens, assembly GCF_987537825.1. Classification (NCBI taxonomy): domain Eukaryota; kingdom Metazoa; phylum Chordata; class Mammalia; order Chiroptera; family Furipteridae; genus Furipterus; species Furipterus horrens. Next base: position 113,429,499 of record NW_028327175.1, on the reverse strand, counting down.
TTCCTTGCTCGCTTATCCTCCTGTGATGAGAGACTCCCCACCCCTCATAATCTTCCTTAGTTCCAGGAAGTATTTGTGAGCCAGTTGTACCAGTCCCTTGACATTATTCACTTGCTGAATTTGAACTTGAATCTATATATAGAAACAAGGACACTGCCCAGTTTCACTTTTAGGAAAGTGGGGCTGCCATCAGTATGGAGATAGAAGCTTCATCTCAAAGTACAAAGACTTCTGTGGGAATTGTCAGGATTTTTGCAGAAGCAAATTTTTCATCACTTCCCATGTATTTTATTCTGCTCTTTGAGTACATGATGAGTAAACAAGAAATGCATATTTGTGCCCATATTCCACATTCTTAAAAAAAAAAGTTTATTAGCTAATTAGTCAGCTATCTGCTATCATCTGTAGAACCCTCTCCCACAAATGATAATGACTGAAATGTTACAGAAGTGTTTTTTTTTTTTTTCAGTCTTCTAATAGTCCAAATTGGACACGCTTGATCAGAAAGTGGCTTCCTTCCCTGCTGTGACTCAGGGGTCCAGGTTCTACCTATCTTTGGGATCCACCTTCCCCTAGAGTCTCATCATCATCATCATCATTATCATCATCATCTCCATTGCCCTCATCATCATAGTCTGCATCCGGTGAGTGGAAGGGGATTTAAAAATCATGCAGAACACTAAAAGAGCCTGGAAAATACATCTGTTTCTTTAAAAGCCTTGGCCTGGAATCAAATTACATTTTGATGATCATATTTCATTGTTGAGAACTAGTCACATGAAAAACATCTCCAAAAGGGATGCTGGGAAATATAGTGTAACTGTGCAGTTAGGAAGAAGAGAAAAATAAGAATTTGGGAGAAGAGTGAATAGAATCTACTATAACTGGATTTTAAAAAATTTGAATACAGTTGTATTTTTGGATTCAGGATTTTTAATATTTGAGTCATATTTTCTCAATATTTGGTTCAAATTAATGTATCTCTAGTTACCTTTCATATGATAACCATAGGTACAGGTCACAATTAGCATGCTGTTGGGACTTCCTGTTACTTCAGAGATTAGTGCTGAACATTACTATAATAAGTTTTCTTAGTTTACTACAAGAGGCATGACTTTTTCAAGAAAAGTAAGAAACCACTGTAGCTAAGGCTGCTATTCTGATTAATTCTAGGGTGCTCTAACAATGGGGAGGCCAAACTACTACCCATGGGCTGTAGCTAGCTTGTGTCTGTTTATGTTAGAAAAGTTTCATTGGGACATAAGCAGGCTCACTTGTTTATATGTAGTCTGTGGCTGCCTTCATTCTTTAAAAGCAGAACTGAGTTTTGCAACAAAGACTGTGTGGTCTTACTTTAAAGATATTTACATCTCCTTCACAGGAAAGATTTGTTGTTCACTAGTCTACATCACTGCTCTTCAAACAATGAACTTAAGAATCTAGAGAAGCTTTGGGCTACCACAGAGGGTCTGGAAGATGTAAATGGTGGGATGATGGATTCTTACAACCCTTCTACAAAGGCAGCTCCATCTTTACCTCATGTCTCCATAGGGTTCTGTGTAAACTGCCATTGGGAAAATTCAAATTTGGAATTGATTATATGAAATCATTAATGTCCAGAATGTGAAGGAAACAGATCCTGATCTTCCTCCCTAGAGATCAGGAAAGCCTCAAAAATTCACCTTTACCTAGGTGGTGTAGGCCTGTCTGAATGCATGAGCCTCCACCCAGGAGTCACAACATCTTGCACTCATTTGCTCATAAACAATTCTCAAGTGTTTTGCATGGGTCCCAGGTGCAGAGGATAAGACAGTGTATATCACAAACAAGGTTTTGACTCTCAGGGAGCCTGTAGTCTGATAATCTCAGCTGGAAGACATATGGCAAGGCAGTTCATAGGAGTGATGGAGCTGTCTTTTATTCAGGAAGGTCAAGGAATGACTCTCTGGGGACGTGACCTGAATTTGGATAAGGATAGAAAGTAACATGGAGCTCTGGAGAGTGTCTGGGACAGCTGTAAAAGCCAGGGTGAAGCTTTTCAAACATTAAAATTGTTTTCCAAGCATCCTTCTATGCAGCTTTTCAGAACAATTCAGTATATGCTCCACATTCCATGCTTTGGTGCCTGTTGTGTCTCTTACAGGCAGGGGAGGCTTGCCTGGTTTTTCCTACCACCTGGCAAATACCTCCTCATTGTCATGCAAGTCTCAGTTCAACTGCAGACACCCTAGGTAGGAGTTCCACTCACTCCTTCTCTTCCGCTATATCTTGAACATTTGCACTCCCAGTGTTAAATAATATGTGTTTACATGGATGCGAGGAGAGGGTAGTTTGGGTCTGGCTCTCCATATTATCTCTAGACACCCCACACAGTGACCTATCCATAATGATTTCTGAATGTGATTATGTGTATCCTCTAGAAAAATAAAATAGCAATAAAATCATTCATTATAATTGATACCATTTACTGAAAATTTACTTAGAACACTGTTCCAAGTATTTAGCATGTGTAAAACCATTCGAATGTTCAATGGCTATATGAGTTAGACTATTGTTACATGGAGGAGGGCACTAGAACATAGGTAGGTTAGAGTGGTGTGTCTGAAGTCTCATATTCATAACAATCATAATATGCAAGCATAATTAACTAGTGTTTATTGTATTACCACTGAGCATTTAATGTGGGTTGTTTTATTTAATCCTCACATAATGCTCTGGAGCAAGTAGTAATATGGTACTCATTTCTTTGAGGAGGGAATCAAGATGCAGAAATGTTTTATCACTTGCCAAAGATCACACTGCTAATGCATGGCAGAGTTGGGGTTCAGGTTCATGTGCACTTGTTTTCAGGATCCTTGTCTTCACTCCCACACTTGCATATGGTATATTGGCATCAGAAAGGGAAAAAATAAAGCCCTCACCAACCTATTATAAAGCTGGCTGCTCAAGGTAAACACTTGGCACAATTCGCCAACGCTGTGTCCTTGGAGCCGATTTGTGTGCTGGATGCGGCTGCATCTTGCTTCTCTTGTTGAAGAATTCACCACCTGGAACACTGTGTTTACTCCTGCTGTTGTCCTACCATTAGATGAGAAATGAGCGGAGCCATCCACAGAAGCAAAGTTACAGGGTGAGAATACAACACAGAGGATGCAAGGTGGTTATTTATAGTGCAGAGTTCCAGGCTGAAAACACAGTGCGTGAGGGTCTTTATCATTTCCCAGGAATCAGGGAGAACAGTGGACTGTGGCAATAAAGAACTTCCAAAGGGTCAGGGTTGCAAACCAATTAAAATGAGTTGGAGACAATTAACACACACGGTATGTAGCTACAGAGCGATGACAAGTTCTGGCCAGGAAGGAAAAACAACTCCTTATGTCTCGCACCTCTGTCCCTTAAGCAGAGAGGCACCCTGTTTAACATTGGTGTTGCAACACGACTCTAATAATTTCAGGTTCTGTGATGATGAGTTGGCGTCCTCATCACTCTGGCTAGCACATCTTGACACAAGAAAAAACACTCAGTCCAGTTGACTCAACACTGCCCATGCCAAACCTCTCATAGAAGGGGTTTGCTTGATGACATACCCTCTTCTGCAGACCAATCTGTGAAACTACATCAATGACAGTTCAACCACTTTTCTAGTGACCTCTTTTCCCATTAAATGTATGGCTTTCTGCTTAGGACTCTTTAGGCTGCAGTAGACTGAACTCCAACTAAACTTGGCTGAAGCAAAACCAAGAAAAAGTCAAAGGATTTATTCATGCTCATGAAACCAAAGAGTTTCAGGGTAGGACTGGCATTTCAGCATGCCTAGACCTTGGGTGCCATTACAAAGCTCTGTTTCTCTATTTGTCACAAATGCTTTTAGCTTTCTTGGTTTTATTCTCAAGGTTATTTATATATGGTCACTGGAAACTCCAGAGTTACATCCTGCTATGATGGTTTCCTGGGACTGCTAAAACAGATTACCTCAAACTGGTGGCTTCAAACAACAGAAACATATTCTCTCACAATTCTAGAAGTCAGGAGTCTAAAATCAAGGTGTCTGCAGGGTTGGTTCCTTCTGGCAGCATGGAAGGAGAATCTGATCCCTGCCCCTCTCCTGGCTTTGGGTAGCTGCCAGTCACCTGGGCCTTGCTTGGCTTGTAGTTGCATCACTCCAATCTCTGCCTTTCTCTGTGTCTCAAATCTCTCTTTCTTTTCTATTCTAAGAACATTAGTCATTGGATGTAGGGCCCACTTTAAATCCAGGATGATCTGATCTCAAAACCCTTAATTACATGTACAAAGACACTTTTTCCAAATAAGATCACATTCACATGTATCAGGGGTTAGGACTTAGATATATCTTTTGGTGGGTATGATTAAACCCACTGTAAAAGCCAGTGTACAACCACAATACAAACAGAGCAAACTTCAGGAGTGCCGGGCTGGTGCTCATTAGCTCTGATCACCTGGCTTAAGGGCTAGATCCACTTGTATGCTAGTCACTGCAGCTAGAGTGACTCAGAGCTCTTCCTGGCCAGTCCTAGGACATGTGTCACTCCAGATAAAGATCTCACAGTTTGAAGAGCACATAGATCAAACGTAACATCTTGAGGAATGCTTAACAAATAAGATGTGCACTGACTGTGAATGGATTGATTTTTAAAAAAAGACAACAAAACAAAGAGAACGTGAACTTGGAAGAAAGTCACATAAAGGTGTTATGTACTTGTTGTAAATACATGTTAACCAAAGGTGCTTACAACATTTTCAGACCATGAAAAATCCAAGAATGATAGATTGGTTTAAGTGGTTATTTATGTGAAAAAGGAACCCTTATGGAACATTTGAATATTTTCCTGAGTTATTGACACATTGTAGGCACCTTTTAAAGAGTTTATTGAATGAAAGGATGCAAAATTAAATGAATGGATAAATATAAAATAATAAAAACATCAAATGAATAAATGAATGAGGAGATATTTTTCCTCTCCTCCTGAGTTTCCCTAAACAGTGCTTGGATTTTTGCTTTTATATAAACATTATGATAATCAATGACATTGATATGTTTAAAGCTAGTAGCATGGTTTCAGGCACAGAGCAAATGTGAAATTTAGTTTTTTTGTTTGTTTGTTTTTTAATGTGCTTTATTGATTATAATGTTACATTTGTTCCAATTTCCTTTCCCTCTTCTCCCCTCAACCTGGTGGCCCCCCTCCCTCCAGTTGTCCCCCCCTTTTAGACCATGTCCATTAGTTGTGCATATAGTTCTTCTCAACCTCTCTCTGTCTATTCCATTCCCTCCTACCATGCTCCTTAATTCCTATATCATCTCCCTCCCTCTCCCCCTTCCCCCTCCCTGCTGACCTCCCCCCAATATGTTCCCCATACCTATAGTTCTTTTTCCACTCTCGTTGCCTGTTTAGTTTGCCTTTGTTTCAATTCCCTAACTTCTGTTGTTGTTTCTTGTGATGCAGTTTTCATTTTAGTGTTCATAGTTTTGATCCTCCTTTTTCTAAACCAGTCCCTTTAACATCTCATATAACAGTGGTTTGGATTTAACGAACTCTTTCAGTTTTATTTTGTCCTGGAAACACTTTCTCTGCCCTTCTATTCCGAATGACAATTTCGCTGGATAGAGTATTCATGGTTGTAGGTTTTGGATTTTCATTACTTTGAATATTTCTTGCCAGTCCCTTCTTGCCTGCAGGGTCTCCCTTGAGAAGTCAGCTGATAGTCTAATTGGGACCCCTTTGTACATGATTCTTTTCTTCTCTCTTGCTGCTTTTAAGATTCTCTCTTTATCTTTAACTTTTGACATTTTGATTATAATGTGTCTTGGAGTGGTTCTCCCTGGGTCCAGTGTTTTTGGAATTCTCTGTGCTTCCTGGACCTGTAAGTCTATTTCCTTCCCCAAGTTTGGGAAGTTCTGCTTTATTATATTTTCACTTAATTTTTCAATTTCTAGTTCATCTTCCTCGCTCTCTGGCAAACCAATGATTCTTATGTTGGGCCTTTTATAGCTGTCCCAGAGGTTTCTGATCCTCTCATCATTTTCCTTGCTTCCCGTTTTTTCTCTCTGCACTGGTTGACTGTTTGTTCCTTCTTTGTGTTCTGGTTTGTTAACTCGAACTCTGGATTTTATTTCCTCACCATCTGTCTCGTATGTGGTTTTGTTCCTTTCAGTATGAGTGTTTTTCGATTCTTTCTCATATTTTTCCAGATCTTTTGTTAATTCTGTAAGCCACCTGATAACAATGGCCCTGAACTGAGCCTCTGACAGGTTTCTTATTTGTTCATCTGTCAGATTCTTCATCTGTTGCCTGGTGAGCTGCGCCACCGGGATTTCTATAGTTGTCTGCCTCATTTTGACAGATGCGTTTTGTTTTCTTGGGCCGGCTATAGGGGGCAGTGCCTGAGTACTTGTCACGACCCAGTGACCGGCGGCGATCTGCAACCTTTCTTGCCAGAGCTTTGTCGTCACTGCCCAGCGACCAGTGGTGATCCGCAACCTATTTCGCAGCGCTGTGGCACTTTGTGTGGGGGCGGGGGTCCAAGATGGATTCACACAGTTATTCCGCTGGAGACTGGGATCCGTCCTCCCGCCCCCTGGGCCTCACTGTTCGAGGCGATGTGGTGGCTGCTTTCCCCAGTGTTGGGGTCGTGAGCTGCCGGGGTTCGACTGCAGCCGGGATTGTCCTCCCTGCCGCTGGGATTGTTCTCCCTGCCGCTGTCCCTGGTGCGACCGCAAACAGCACCGCCCTCTTTTGCTCTTACCTGCCCAAAGGGCGCCGCTGGTTTATAACTTCATACGTTGGGCTTCCGTGTAGTTTTATTTTCTGGAATTTCTAGTTATCTTTTGTTTTGAAGTAGTTGTATTCCTCTCTAGTTGTAGAGGGAGACCGAGCATGTCCGTCTAAGCCTCCATCTTGGCCGGAAGTCTGAAATTTAGTTTTTGTTGCTTCTTTCCACACTGTTATCCTGCCACGGTGGACAACATGGTAGACCCTTAAAAGAGGCTGGTTAATGCATTTAGTTCTGTTATGGAGCTCTCTCCTTAGGCCCTTTCACATCCTTAAAGAATTAAAGAAAAAGCTATTTAAATGGACATGCCACATCTTTAGCAAAACTTTTTAAAATGAAATATATTATTTAATGTTTTTTGTCAGTCTGCTAGTTACATGTATTTATTAAGCACCTACTGTTCCCAGGAAGTATTATGGGAACTGGGAACATGTTGAACTAGCAAAGGAACACCTTACATTCTAGTAGGAAGAGATCAAAAGATGATTGCAAACAAATTAAGTTAATAAGTATGAGATCTCAGGAGCAGAAGGCTGGAGAGAGAGGGGCACTTTGTGAAGGAAGAAGAACTAACTTGAAGTTTGAAAGCTGTTGTATGCTAGGCTGCTGTGATGGGAGCAGGGAGCAGAGACTACCAAAATGATGAGGAAGGTATCTGGCTGTCAGTTTTATGCAACTGCTGATAGTGAGACCATGCTGTATATTGCTACATGGAAATTGTATTCTGTGATCTCACAATCATGTACCACAGAAAAGGAAGATATGGTGAAAAAATGAAAAAGTGTATAAGTATGCAAAGAAATGTAACTTGCATGTGGAGAAAGAGATAAGCAGTATGCATGGCTGACATGGTTACACTCTTTTCTATGGGACAAGCCAGGGAAAGACACATTGGGTCAGTCAGATGTCTCATTTCTTCCTTTAAAAGGCTATGCATGTGCAGTCTGTCTCCTGAATCCTTAAAGGAAAGAGAAAAGCCCCTTGACTATTTTAAATTCTTGGCTATTTGTCTGGTTTTAGCCAGATCAGGCTTTTTTGTTTGTTTGTTTTTGTTTTTTCTCCAGGACTGTATCCTTTCTTTTATATGTCAGGAGGCTCAGAAATGAGTGATGATGGTGAGTGAACTGTACATCCTCTGGAGCTCTTACAACACATTCTGCAGAACCAAGCACCCACTTGTGCTCCAGTCACAGGGATGTGCTGACCCTTAGGAGTTATAACAACTTTACTCCAAATTGTTTTCACAGTACAATCTCTTATTACAAAAGCAGCCACAGGGCAGCTGTGTTTTAAATCAAAATGAAGGGAAATGGTTCTGTCTGGTAAGTTTGTGGCATTCCTTGAGGTAACCGAAAACTCCTAGAGGTCATTGTACAGCCATGACAGAAGAAGAAAAATCTGGATCTCCCTCCTGCCATTGTAATGACAAGCCCATGTGGATTAATTTAAAATTCATTCTCTTATTTATTCAGCAAACACCTAATGAGCACATACAATGTGTCAACCATGATGAAAGACCCCAGGGATCAGCTTTTGTCTTCTAAGAAATCACATTCTGGTGGGTAATGAGAGACAGGCACATTCCCAAAACAACTCCACCATCAATTATTTAATTGCAAATGGGTTAAGTGCTAAAGTAAGAAGTACAGGGAGCCAAGTCACTTTAAATTAGGAAGACCCAAAACACAGCTTTTTTCTTCATCCCTGTAATTCCAGACTTTGAGACATAGGAGAAGCTTGCCGAGAACAATAACAACAATTTGAATGAATGAATGAATGAGTAAATGTGTGGATGGTGTGAAGACATGCCCAATATAAATATTAAAATTGATGTTTATAAAGTGGGATACAAAATTGAGGCTCCTTGCCTTTTTCAGTTATTTCTGATGAAATTAACTTACTTTTGTTAGAACTTTCAGAACTCATTCTCTCTTTCCCTCTTATTTTATCCCTTCTTACACTTTTCTTTCCTAAGTTCTTTCCAACTATGGTGGAATCCAGTCTCATCACAGTTTTCATAACTGGATGGTTAAAAAAAAAAAAAAAAAAAAAGCAGAGCAATCTCCTTTATCAGTATCTCTTCCAATTAATATAATCTTGTTTCTGTTATTTCCACCATATTTTTCAATCCAGTGAGCCTTATTACATTTGCAAGTGCATTAAATTAGAGCCTCTGTAGAAGGAGAACGATGATTATCAGTTAATTTAATTATGTTTCTACATTTGCAGCATTTAATGATGTCTGCCATTGTTGTTGGGGATTCTTACATTGGCTCTAGGTAGAAATTAGCACTGATCCCATGTAAAGTTTATGTTATCAGATAAAACTTGACAGCTCATTGAGGTGCATGTTCAGTAATTTTTGAATCTAATCAAAATTGATTTATGTGCAATCAAATTACAGGAATAAAGAAACAGCTTCACATAATTTAGTTGCTGATTATAGTGTTGCCTGCCTCTGAAGTCACACCAATGTACGTCTCTAAGTTTTGTACCAACATTTAATCAAGGTCTAAAATTCCGTAAGGTTTTTTTCATCCTTTTTAAAATTTTTAAATGGAACAGAATATCAGGTTCAGTACACCTGATATTCTGCTACAGATCGGGTTGAACATTTATGCCCCTTGAGTTTTGTATGCTGCTCAGAAAATGTTGTCTGGGTGTCCTTCATTTTGGGTGCAGCACTAGGTCTAGATAGCTCCTCAGAATAGGAGGGAAGGTCCATAGAACAGAGCAGGGGCTCAGCAGCTGAGTGCTGGACTTGGAGGGAGCTAATTCATCATTCTTCCTCTTCACCTAAGGATTCTCAACTGAGTCAAAAATAAGTACACAAACCCAGTGGGAAATAAAAAACAAAATTCACACTATTGTCCATGAAGATAACTTGGAAATAGTGATTTTACATTTGTTTAGCAGCTACTTAATAATTATTGTATGCTAGATACAATTTAAAGAACTTTACAAACAAAAGCCTTCTTAATTATCATAATAACCTAAAAACAAGCAATTATTACCCTCATACCTCCAGTTTAAAGAAGAAGAAACTGAGGCACAGAAAGCAGGAATATTTTGCCCAAGGCCACCAAGTTGGATGTGAGAGGGTTCCAGTCAAGTGATCTGGCTCCAGAGTCCATGCTTCTAAACATGATGCCCTGTTGCTTTTTCCCAATAAGACGCCACATGTCTGACACTAAACACCCCTTAGCCTGACAACCATGTCTAGATCATGAGAAGTATGGAGGACATTAACCCACCTCTCACATAACAGAATCAGATCCAGAGAGATGGAGCATGAAGCTGGCCTCTAGAAGGTGGGGCCCCGGACCCTACCCTAGATGTGCTTACCTGTCCTAGGTGAGCTTAGGGGACAGAGGTCAATATAAAAACATGTATTGTTTAGAGGTAGCAAGAAGAGAAAGAGAGGGTGAGGGCCAGGACAAGGACTAGGGCAAGAGGGAAAAGAGGAGAGGGGGTGGGGGGAGGTAGAGAGAGACAGAGAGAGAGAGAGAGAGAGAGAGAGAGAGACAACACCCACCAGAAAAGTTCTTCCAGCCCTCATGGGGTAGGTTGGGTGAGGGTGAAAATTAGACTCTTGCTCCCCAAAACACTTACAACTCAGTGAAGATTGAAGTAAGTCCCTCATTTGTGGTCATGGGCAAATGCACAGAAGAAAGAGAAGCTGAGAATCATTAAACCCTAGACTGAGTCTTAAGAATCCCTGATATGTGATGGATGAAGTGAATTTCCAGACAAATACAGCACTTTCTAAATAAAACAAAGGCATGGTAATGGGAAGGATGAACCATTCATCCCATGAGGCTGGATGGAGGGCAGGGATTTGGTGGAAGATAAAGCTTGAGCTATACTGTGAATGCACAGGTGTGTCCCACAAGGCAGGGATAATGTTTGAATAAAATGGAATGTCTCAGCATTGAAGGAGGCCTGTCATTAGACATTTAGGCATTCTATAATACAGAGTAGCTTAAAATGTCACTCTCTGAAGTATTTCATTCTCAACCTTTTTCTGTTGAAGGCCCATACTAAATGTCAGTAAACCTGACAACAGCAATAAAAACAATTATTGCCGCAATGTGTAGTGTCCCCCTGTGTTCATAGGGCACTTGTGGGTCACTGTTTGAATATAAATGTGTAAGAGTTTGACCAGGCTGCCTTAATGGTTCATGAGGCAAAGTTCCCCACTTGTGGGAGAAAAGACATTGTTCTGGGATATCAGTTGCATGATGCATTCTTCTTCTTATGGCTTATATTTCCTGTTCAGCTCATCTTTCTTCCTGGAGGATACTCTTAAGTGTGTATACTTAGCTGTAGTAGAAGTAAATCTTGCATCTTGTTCAAAATTTGGCAATGTTCCCATGAAACGTTCATTGATTGCAAACTGCTGGGGCTCTCCAAAGACTGGAGTTTGTTCCAACAGTAGGATATGTATGGATAAGCATTTCATTGAACTTTAAGTATGTGTTTTTTAAAACACTTTATGTTATTTTTCAAATATAGAAATATAAAAGTTATGAACACCCAAATAGCCACCATCAAGATACTGCAATTAATATTTTTATCATATGTATTTTGTCACATATCTACCCATTTATCCATACATTAGTCCACCATATCTTAGTGTTTCTAGTGAGTTTACTGACAGCAGTACCCTTCTCCCTTAAACACTTCAGGATGCAGACCTCTAACAGAGTGCCCTGTTTACTTGTGGTTTGTTTTTTAGCTAAATTTATCCATATTGGAACACACAGACCTGAAGTACACTATTTGATGAGGTTTGACAACTCTGTACTCTTGTATAACATGAACCTCTGTGAAGCTATGGAACCATAACTCCCCAAAAGTTTGGGTATGATTGGTATGTGTACTTGAAAAATAATTTGCATACTAACCCTATGATTACATGGACAGCTTAAATTAAAAAGTGAATATTTATGTATATGTTGTTATGTATACATATGTGTGTGCATAATTTATATTGTATACATAGTACAGGTGATATGCATATGTAGCAAAATTGTAAGTGTGCTATCAATATATCTGTATTTGGCAATTACAGATGTACAAAAGAGGTAACCTGATCCTATTAGCATTGTCTTCAGAAAGAACATGAATATATAAAATGTGCAAGACTACACTGATGTAATGTCCAACATGAATGGAAAGAAACACACTATTACTTATCTAATTGAGGATGTTTAACAACTTTTTGCTCTGAGAATACCAACAGCTGCAATTTGTCAAAGTCAGCCTTTATTTACATTTTATTTTTAAGTACTCATTAATGTCACAAATACTTGAGTTGGGATCAGCTGTCTTGCCTTCAAAAATAGGTTATGCTTTCCTCTTTGGACCCCAAAACACAAAGATGAAAATCAACATTAATTGGCAGGATGAATGAGGGTACAGAGGGTGGGGGTCTGGCCACAATATTCTTAGAGTATTGAGAAAGATGCGCACAGCTCCTTAACTAGAAATGACTTGATTTTAATTAACAGCAGGTGAGTCTTGTGGTTAGCCATCTGACATTTAGGTGGATCACACAATAGCCTTTCCTTTGAACCACATTTATTTCTAGCTTAATTAGTCCTTCTGAGATAGCCTTGCTATTAGCAACAGCCTCTCCATTTAAGATCCTTTTAACTGGACCTTTATTTTTTATTTTTTATTCTTCTCATTTTAGTACTGGTTTAATGTTATAAAGGGTCTGGACTAACTCATTTTAATGACCTCTGCTACATAAATGCTAATTTTACATTTGGCCTTATTTCCATAATTTTTTTTTTTAAGACAGTTGCTTTCAGAAGGACAAAAATGGAAAGATTAAACCCCTTAGTGTCATCTGCCTGAAAAATCCTGTGGTTTCTTCTGACAGGAAGAGGGTTTTCAAATCCCTCCTTGGTCTAAGCTTCTGTGCTTGACATCTCATTATTTAACTCAGCTGTTTCAGCTTCACCTTCACCCAGTTAATTAAGTAACTCATTGAATGTATTATTCAGCTTTGATTCCCTGTCTGTGACAGAGAGAGAGATGGGGGTGCTTCTTCCTTCTGCCCTCTGCCACTTCCTCTTGCCTCTTCTTTCTCTTTTGCATACACCCAAAGAAGGAAAGAGGAAGGAAGAGAGAGCAAATGTGAGGATATTATTTGCTTGATCAGTCCACTGGTTTCTGGAGTGGATTGTTTCGTTTTAATGGGACTGTACTCAAAAGAAGATAAGGTGGACAACGGAGATGATAAGATCTTATACCTTGAAAATAACAATGACATCACTGTATGCAAGACACTGTTTAAGTGTATTTCTTACATGATCTTATTAAATACTCATAACAGCCCTATGAGGAAAGCACTAGTAATATCCCCGTTTTACAGAAAAAGCTAAGATGTATTTAATTAACTAATTCATTCAAATCTCATAACTAGTAGGCATCAAAAGCTTAATCTGACCCAAAACTATCTAATCTTTAACACTCATCATAACAAAAGCATCTCTGTTAGATATCTGTGTATTTGTACTCAAGTTTATGTTCCTAAAATTGGTGGGTTGGGGTTTGTGATGAAAATTTCATGAGAAGGATGTCCAAATGGTAGGTTGCCTATATCTTTTGGTCTGTTAATGATAGTTAGAGAAGGTTGACTTGCCTCTAGGGCAGTGGTCCTCACCCAGGAAAATTTGAACAACTAACTATAATATATAACCCTTATGTGTGTACATTAAATTCCATCTAAAAATGTTTAACTGTATCCTGTTGAATATATATGGATTTGGTGGGGAGGGGGGATGCACTTGGACTTAACTAGTTGGCTGTCAATCTGGCTGGAAATAAACCAGAAAAAAACAAAACAAAACATCTAATATGGATGAAAGTAGAAGAGGGAGATATTGGATAGTGGAGAGAGGGTGCACACACAAGAGAAGAGAAAGAAACACTAACATGAAAAGGCAGATAGAAATTTAGGAGGTCAAAGCCATAGTAATTGAAATAGACTTTGGAAATTGTGGCTCTGAGAAAGAATTAAAGGTTGGAGGTAGATAAATAGGAAGATAAGGAAAAAGAAAGAGACAAATGGAATAAAACCAAAAAAGGCATGTGCATGTCAAGAAAGGTAGAGAGAAAATTAATTTTAATTCATATTTTAGAAAAAGCATATTATCAAGAAAGTTAAGTGGAAATAATTTTTTAAAACCACCTTATTATGAAACTTTTTGGGGAAAAGACAGCAATAAAAGGGCAAATTGTATAGACAGGTGAGTGAAAAACAGGCAGAGACATCATGTTCTTTAAGTTATTCCAGTTGCTGCTGAATGCATACTAAGAGCCAGGAACAGATTTCAGGTGAGGATCCAATGTGCAAAAAAACAAGTGTAAGACCTTGCTTTCCTGGAGCTCAGTCTAGTTGATGTAGAGACCTAAAAATAAATAACAAGGTCAATGTTATAAGTGCAAATAATGATAAGTGCAGTAAAGCAAACAAATCAGAGAAATGGTAGAGCCGGTGTAGAGGGCAGAGCTCATCAGGGAGCTCATTGGCATTTGAACTGACCTGAGAATGGGGTGAAGGAGCAGGCCATAGAGGTGTTCCAACCAGGACCTTTGCAGGGGGAGGGTACACAAGTGCAATCAATGCCCAAGGTGGACATCAGCCCACTGCATTTGAGAAGCTGTAAGAAGTTCAGTGTGGCTAAAAATGGTGATCAAGAGCAGGTAGGGATGGTAGGGACAGCATTAGGGAATGGGTTTCATCCTCAATGGGATAGAAAGCCATTGTATGTGTTATGTGCCGTTGAGTCATCTCTGACTCCTGGCAATCCTGTAAATGAGTGATGTCCCCAGAGTCCTGTCCTAAGCAGCCCTGTTAAGCTCCCGTAGACTCATGCCTGTGGCTTCTTTTATGGAGTCAATCCATCTCATATTTGGTTTTCCTCTTGCCCCAATACCTTCCATTTTCCTCATTATTATTGCCTTTTCCCAAGAGCTTTGCCTTCTCATGATGTGCCCGAAGTAGGATAGGTTTAGTTTTGTTGTTTTTGCCTTCAGCAATGTTTTTCGCTTAATTCATCCAATAGTTTCAAGTAGAGACATTCTATAGTTGAATGAATTTCACAAGGATACACCCAGGTTTAATTTCTGCTTTTGCTACTTGTTAACTGCATGTCCTGAACAGAATTACTTCATCTCTCTGAGCCTTAGCTTCCTCCTCCCTGACATCCAGATAATAATGAATCTACTGTATCCAGTTACTTGAAAGGTAATGCATGTGAACCACTTGGGGAGTGCCTGGCACAGAGTCAGTATTCACTGCAGGCAAGCTAAAAATCAAATCAACAACAACAAAAGATTTGGGGACAAAATTGGACCAATTGTTATAGAGATCTGAAAAATAGAAGATCTGAACTCTTTGGAAAAATAAAAAGACTTCATAAACCGTATGGAGACCAGATGTCTGTTTTTATCAGTTATCTCAGTGAGATGATAGTCCTGTGGTTATTAGAATAACGTTACTGCATTGCCATGCCTAAGTGTCTGTGGCTGCTATCCACATGCAGAAATTCCATTTTGGGAGGAGACAGAGACATAACAACTCTTGTCATTATGGATGGATTTCAGTGGAACAAACAGAGGTGAGAAGGCCACCTGGCAAGGGTGTTTTGCTTGAGGTATCCCTTTTATGATGTTGTGCCCACAGGAGACCCAGCCAAGCTCCTCTCAGCTTGGGTGCCTTCTAGGTAGGTCTTCCCAACTTGGAATTCATTGATAAAGCTTAAGTAGTCTGGAGGCCCGTGACCTCAGAGAGTAGCTTAGGATGACTTTATCAGTGGTGGCTATTCTTTTTCATTATATTTGCTATTACCAGAGCTGATCATTTTTCTGAAAATCTGTTAACCTTATACAAAGGGATGGGACCATTTGAGCTCTCAGACAGGAGGCTTTTAGGAAATTGTAAGCCTCCAAGATTGGTTGAGAGCTTCCTGTTGTTTGGGATCCAGGTGGCGGTTTGTAAAAGAGGGGGGGCGGTGGCGAGAGAGAGAAAAGGTTGGAACATAAATTCTTGGTGTGTTTTCCTGGGGTTGGCCAGTTTCTCCCCAGGGCATGCCTTTGTCAAGCCTTTGGGAAATGGTTGCAATGGCTGTACTCATCTTACAGGTGAAGCTTGTAACCCTAATATAGACCAGGGCTATAGATTGAGTCTTCGTCCATAGGTAGGCTGAAAATGTTCTTGAGTTTTTAAATCCACAGTCTCTTCTTTAGCCGAGCTAGAGAAACATATGTAGTTACTTGGTTTCAAGGCAATTAGTTATGATTAGTAAAGACTGTAATTGGCCATGTTTATTGGTGACTTTAAAATCAAGGCTCTGTTAAACTATATGCATTTCTCATATTCACAAACTGCATGTGTATTTACACACACAGTCATACCAATTATACTGAGTATTTGATGGAGACTCAAAATGGTTAGAAAAACTAATAAATGGTAAAAACTGTATTCTGTTGTATGTTCACTTACTCTTCCATTAAAAACAATTTTTTCTCCCTGGTGGACTATGTTACTCTTTTAAGACAATGATGATAAGTACAACAGGAAAGAAGGTTGACTGAGTAGTTAAGATCATCAGGTCTTGAGCAGAGCAAACCAGGTTCAAGTTCAGAGCCAACATTTGTCAGCCCTGACCTTGGGTGAAACATAAACTGTCCAATTTTTTCTTGAAAATGAGGGTGAATTGTGCCTGCCTCATGGAAGTAAGTGAAATTTTATCTGTATTCAATATAACATATACTTACACATAATGTAATATTACATATATTATATATTATATATATAAAATAGTGTTTTTTTATCATTTTTTAATTTCCCTTTTAAAATATTTTTGCTTTTTTTATTGTTTTTCTTTTGCAGTTGTCCCATTTTTTCCCTTGTTGCTCTCCCCTGCCCCACCCACCCCTTCTCCCCCTACTGTGCTCCCACTCCCACACTCAATCCCCAACCTGTTGTCCATGTCCATGGGCCATTTATATATATTCCTTGGCTATACATTTCCACTTATTTCTTTCCTTATCTTTCTCACCCCTTCCCTCTGGTCCCTATCAGTCTGTTCCTTGTTTCCAAATCTCTGGTTCTACTTTGCTCATTTGTTTGTTTTGTTCATTGGTTCCTTTTATAGGTGAGATCATATTGTATTTTTCTTCTGCCACCTGGCTTATTTCACTTACCATAGCACTCTCCAGTTCCATCCATGCTGTTGTGAAAGGTAGGAGTTCCTTCATTCTTTCTGCTGCATAGTACTTCATTGTGTAAATGTACCACAGTTTTTTGATCCACTCATCTACAGATGGGCACTTAGACTGTTTCCAGCACTTGGCTATTGTAAATAATGCTGCTTTGAATATAAGGGTGCATACATTCTTTTGAACTGGTGTTTCAGGGTTCTTTGTGTACAACCCCAGCAGTGGACTCATTGGATCAAAAGGCAGTTCCATTTTAAGTTTTTAAAGGAAGTGCCATACTGTTTTCCACAGTGGCTGCACCAGTCTGCATTCCCACCAACAGTGCACTAGGTTCCCTATTCTCCACATCCTCCCAGCACTTGCTGTTGATTTGTTAATGATGGCCATTCTGATCAGTGTGAGGTGGTATCTCGTTGTGGTTTTAATTTTCATCTTTCTGATGGCTAGTGATGTGGTGCATCCTTTCATATGCCTATGGACCCTCTGTATGTCCTCCTTAGAGAATTGTCTATCCAGGTGCTTTGTCCATTTTTTAATTGGATTGTTTGTCTTCTTGGTGTTGAGACATATGAGTTATTTATATATTTTGGAGATCAAACACTTGTCCAAGGTATCACTGGCAAATATGTTTCCCCAAATGGTTGGTTCCTTTTTCATTTTGATGATGTCTTCTTCAGCTGTGCACAAGCTTTTTAATCTGATGTAGCCCCATTTGTTTATTCTTTCCTTTATTTCCCTTGCCCTAGAGGATGTATCAGCAAAAATATTGCTGCGTGGGATATCTGACATTTTACTGCCTGTGATTTCCTCTAGGTCTTCTATGGTGTCACAGCTCATGCTTAAGTCTTTTACCCATTTTGAGTTTATTTTGGTGTATGGTGTAAGTTGGTGGTCTAGTTTCATTTTTTTGCACATACCATTCCAGTTCTCCCAACACCATTTGCTGAAGAGACTATTTTTACTCCATTTTATGCTTCTTCCCACTTTGTCAAATATTAATTGGCCATAGAGAGATGGATTTATTTCTGGGATCTCTCTTTTGTTTCATTGATCTATGTGTCTGTTCATATGCCAGTACCAGACTGTTTTGATTATAGTAGCCTTGTAATATAGTTTGATATCAGATATTGTAAGCCCTCTGACTTTGTTCTTCTTTCTCAAGATTGCTGAAGCTATTTGGGGTCTTTTTTGGTTCCATATAAATTTTTGAGATATTTATTCTAAATTAGTGAACCTACATCATTGGTATTTTAATAAGGATTGTGTTGAATTTATAGATTGCTTTGACTAATATGGTCATTGAATGATGTTAATTCTTTCAAACCATGAGTATGGTATATGCTTCTAATTATTTGTATCTTTCTTAATTTCTTTCTTCAGTGTTCTGTCATTTTCCGAGTACAGATCTTTTACATCCTTGGTTAGGTTTATTCCTAGGTAGTTTATTTTTCTTGATGCTGTAACAAATGGGTTCTTTTCCTAGTTTCTGTTTGTGATATTTTATTGTTGGTGTAAAAAAATGCCTTCAATTTCTGAATATTGGCTTTGTATCCCACTATTTTTCTATATTCAGTTAGACTGAGTAGTTTTGGGTGGAACCTATAGGGTTTTCTATGTACACTATCACGTCATCTGCAAACAATGACACTTTTATTTCTCCATTTCCAACTTTGATGCCCTTTATTTCTTTTTCTTGTCTGATCACCATGGCTAGAACTTCTAATACTATGTTGAATAAAGGTGGTGAATGTGGACGCCCTTTTCTTATTCCTGATGTTAGGGGGAAAGCTTTTAGTTTTTGTTGAATATGATTCTGGCTTTAGGTTTCTCATCTATGGCCTTTATTTTGTTGAGGACTGGTTGCTCTATTCCCACTTAGCTGAGTGTTTTTGCCATGAATGAGTGCTGTACTATCAAATAATTTTTCAGCATCTATCGATACGCTCATATGATTTTTGTCTCTCATTTTATGTGGTGTATTACATTTATTGATTTGTGGATATTAAACCACCCTTGCATCCCTGTGATGAATCCCATTTGAACGTGGTATATAATCTTTTTAATGTATTACTGGATTTGGCTTGCCAATATTTTGTTGAGGATTTTAGCATCTATATTCATCAGCGATATTGGCCAATAGTCTTCTTTCTTTGTTGTGTCTTGACCTGGTTTTGGAATTAGAGTAATACTGGCTTCATAGAAAGAGTTTGGGAGTCTTCCCTCTTCTTGTATTTTTGGAATAGTTTGAGGAGGACAGGAGATAGCTCTTCCCTAAATGTTTGGTAAAATTCACCTGTGAAGCTGTCTGGCCCAGGGCTTTTGTATGCCAGGAGGTTTTTCATTAGTGCTTCAATTTCACTCGCTGTTATCAGTCTATTCAGGCTTTCTGCTTCTTCTTGATTCAGCTTTGGAAGATTTTATGTTTCTAGAAATTCGTCCATTTTGCCCAGGTTGTCAAATTTCTTGGCATATAGTTGTCTGTAATAATTTCTTACAATCCTTTGTACTTCTGTAGTATTGGTTGTAATTTCTCGTCTTTTTGGGGGAGGTACCATCTCTCTGTAACAATTTCCCCCTCTCAGACTTAAGACCCTTCGTAATCTTATAAAGGACAATGGGCGAAGGTCTCGTGCTCCTCTAGCTTCTTCAAGCTGGGCATGATCATCATCCTACCTACTCTTGGGTCCAGAAATCCCTAATAAGAGTGGGGGTGTGGATGGTAGGATGGCCTTCCTACATGGGGAAGAATCTTACAGACTCCAGGTCAGTTGGCTGTCCCTGGACAATGGAACACTTGGTTTAACAGGTTGGCATCCTTGTAGTATTCTGGGGGCAATAGATTGGGCAACAGGGTTATAAGGCATCATTGAATCCATAAGCACTAGATGAAAAAGGCAGGGATTAATTTTTCAATGTTCCACATTAGGGGGGAAAAAAGGCTTTTTTTGAAGGTCTTCTTTTATTTCTGATTTTATTTATTTGGGTCCTTTCTCGTTTTTTCTTGATGAGTCTGGTTAAAACTTTTTGATTTTGCTTATTTTTTCAAAGAACCAGATCCTGGGTTCATTGATCCTTTGAATTGTTCTTTTAGTCTATACGTCATTTAATTCTGCTTTGACCTTGATTATTTCCTTCCTTCTATTTGCTCTGGGCTTTGTTGTTGTTTCTCTAGTGTAGGGTTATGTTGTTTATTTGAGATTTTTCTATCTTTTTTTTGGTAAGCCTATACTGCTATGAACTTCCTTCTCAGGACTGACTTTGCTGTGTCCCATAGATTTTTGATTGTTGTGTGTTCATTTTCATTTTTTTCCAGAAAATATTTTATTTCTTTTTTATCTTATTGTTAACCCACTCATTATTTAGTAGCATGTTATTCAGTCTCCATGAATTTGAATGATTTTGATTTTTTCTTTGAACTTGGTCTCTAGTTTCAAGCCTTTGTGCTCCAAGAAGATGCTTGATATGATTTCAATTTTCTTGAATTTGTTGAGGATTGTTTTGTTTCCTACCATGTGATCTATCTTTGAAAATGCTCCATGTGCATTAAAAAAAATGTATTTTTCTTCTTTGGAGTGAAAGATTCTGTATATCATTTAAGTCCATTTGATCTAGGATGTTGTTCAATGCCACAGTATCCTTGTTGATTCTTTGCTTGAAAGATCTATTCATTGTCGACAAAGGGGTGTTAAAATCTACTATGAGTGTATTACAGTTGATATCTTTCTTGAAGTCCCCCAAGATTTTCCTTATTTATCATGGTGCTCCTATGTTGGGTGTATATATGTTTACAAAGATTATATCTTCTTGATAGATTATTCTCTTAAGTATTATGTGGTGTTCTTTGTCTCTTTTTATGGGCTTTGTTTTGAAATCTCTTTGTCTGATATAAGTATTGCTACTTCAGCCTTTTTTTTTAATGTTCATTTGCTTGGAATATATTTTTCCATTCCTTCACTTTCAGTCTGTGTAGATCTGTAGATAGCATATATGTGGATCATGTTTTCTTATTCATTCTGCTACCCTATGTCTCTTGACTGGAAAATTTAATCCATTTATATTTAAGGTTATTATTTTTTTAATATTCTTTATTGATTATTCTCTTACAGTTGTCTCTATTTCTTTTCCTTTTGTTCCCCTCCACCCAGTGATCCCCTTCCTCTAGTTGCCCCCCTTAGTCTATGCCCATTGGTTGTGCATATAGTTTTTTTCAACATCTTCCTGTCTACTCCGCTCCCTCCTAACTATGCTTCTTAATTCCTGTACCATCTCCCTCCATTCCCCCTCCCTGCTGACCTCCCCCCATAATGTTCCCCATACCTATAATTCTTATCCCACTCTTGTTGCCTACTTAGTTTGCCTTTGTTTCAGTTCCCTAGCTTCTGTTGTTGGTTGTTGTGATACAGTTTTCATTTTAATGTTCATGGTTTTGGTCCTCTTTCTCCTAAACAAGTCCCTTTAACATTTCATATAACAGTGGTTTGGGTCCTATGAACTCCTTCAGTTTTACTTTGCCCTGGAAGCACTTTCTCTGCCCTTCTATTCTGAATGACAGCTTTGCTGGATAGAGTAATCATGATTGTAGGTTTTTGCTTTTTATTACTTTGAATATTTCTTACCAGTCCCTTATTGCCTGCAGAGTTTCTTTTGATAAATCAGCTGAGAGTCTTATTGGGACCCCTTTGTATGTAATTCTCTTCTTCTCTCTTGCTGCTTTTAAGATTTTCTCTTTATCCTTAATTTTTGACATTTTGATGATAATGTGTCTTGGTGTGGTTCTCCCTGGGTCCAGTTTTTTTTTTTTTTTTAACTCTCTGTGCTTCCTGATCCTGTAAATATATTTCCTTCCCCAAGTTAGGGAAGTTTTGCTTCATTATTTTTTCACCTAATTTTTTAAATTTCTACTTCTTCTTCACCTTCTGGCAACTCTGTGATTCAGATATTGGCCTGCTTATAGCTGTCCCATAGGTTTCAGAGCCTCTCTTCATTTTCTTCACTTTTTGTTTCCTCTTTCTGCACTGATTGACTGTTTGTTCCTTCCCTATGTTCCAATTTGTTGATTTGATCCCTGGTTTTCTTTCCCTCACCACTAGTTTTATATGTGTTTTAATTCATTTCAGCAGGACTAGCCTTCATTCCTCCCCATCTTGGTTAAGATCTGCTGTTAGGTCTGTAAGCATTTGTATAATCAAAGCTCTGAACTGTGCCTAAGAAAGATTTCCTATCTGCTGCTTTATTAAATTAGATATTTGCTGTCTGGTCAGCTATGCGATTGGGATCTCTATCATGATCTGTGCCATGCTGACAGTTTTGTGTTTACCTTTACTTCCCGGGTGGGACTGTCACACCTCATATGCTATAGGGGACAGAGCCCTGTGCACTCGTCACAACCGGGCTACCCTTCTCACCACACTGTGGTGTTTTGCATGGGGGCAAGGGTCCAAGATGGATTCCTGCCATTCACTCTCTGCTGAGAGACTGGGAACCTCCTCCTCCACCCCACCCCTTCCGAGCCTCACAGTCCAAGGCAATGGGTGTCTGTCTTCCCCAGCATTGGAATCACAAGCTGACAGGTCTGGTCTGCAGCTGAGGGTGCTCCCCAGGCACTTTTTGCCTCCCCTTAAATACAGGCACCTGTGCTCAGCGCCATCCCACCACCATCACTGCTGCTGCTGCCACCAGCACAGCTCTACCTCTCCACCCTGGCTTCATCTCTCCTTCCTGTCTGGACAAGCACCATTTCTTTATAACTTCATATGTTGGACTTCCATTTATTTTCTGGAACTTCTGTTTTTTTCTGGTTTTGTGTTAGTTGTATGCCCGCTTAGCTGTGGAGGGAGATGGAGTGTGTCAGTCTAGGCCTCCATCTTAGCCAAAAGTCTCCTGTGTGTGATTGCTTCTGTGTCTTAGATAGAGCTGTTGCTCCTGTTATGTTGTAAGGGGTAGAGCCTTAGGGATTCATTAGTACAGAGTGATTTTTTTCACCATGGTGTGGCGCTGTATGTGAGGGAAGGGTCTGAGAAGGAACAATGCCACTTGCCCACCACTCGCCCCTTTTCCAGGCACTTCCCCCACTTCCATATGGGACTGGTGCCTCTCTAGCTATTGCTCTGGTTGTCACTCCCAGAGTGGATGGGTCTGCAGACATTATGGGGGCCCTTTAAACAAGAGGATTCTGCTGAGAGACTGGCAGTTTCTGCCTCCACCTCAACCCCCACTGGTTTTCACAGTAAAAGCAACGAGGCTTTATTTTCCCTGGTGCTAGGACCATGACTGCATGGTCTGGTGAGGAGCTGGGGATGCTCCTTAGGAATCCCTCCTGACTTTTTAAAACATGTAACTGTGCTTTCTGCTGGCCTGCCACTGCCGCTGCTGCTGCCACCACCACACCACGTCCTTTCTGCCATGGCTCTGCCCCTCCTTCCTGTCTGGATGAGTATTTCTTCTTTATATCTTTGCTGGAACTCCATGCAGTTTGATTTTGTGAAACTTCTGGTTATTTCTAGTTTTGAGGTAGTTGTATCCCTTCTTAGTTGTGGAGGGAGATGTAGCATGTCTGTTTATGCCTTCATCTTGGCTGGAAGTCTAAGGTTATTGATAGGTACTTATTCATTGCCACTTTTTCCCTTTGTACCCGCCCCCCCCCTTCTTCTTCATCTTCTTTAAACAGCCCAATTTAGCATCTCTTGCAATGCTGGTTTGGTGCAGATGTATTCTTTTAGTCTTTTTTTTTTTTTTCAACCTAGGAAACTCCTTTTTTTGCCTTCCATTTTGAATGAGACCCTTGCTTGGTAGAGTGGTCTGGTCACAGGCCTTTGTTTTTCACTACTTGGAATATTCCTTGCCATTCCCTTATGGCTTGTAGTGTTTCTGTCGAGAAATCAGCTGATAACCTTATCAGAGCTCCCTTGTATGTTATTAGCTGTTTCTCTCTTTCTGCCTTGAAGATCTTCTCTTTGTCTTTGAATTTTGCCACTTTAATTTTTATGTGTCTTGGAGTAGGCCTCTTTGCTTTCATCTTCATTGGGATGCTTTTTGGACTTGCATGATTTTTTTCTCTCATCAGGTTAGGGAAGTTTTATGTCATTAATTTTTCAAAAAGGTTTTCTACCCCTTGCTCCTCTTCTCCCTCTGGTATCTCTATGATATGGATATTATTATGTTTCATGTTGTCCTTCAGCTCCCTTAAACCCTCTTCATTCTTTTTGAGTTATTTTTCATTTTGTTGCTCTGTCTGGAAACTTTTATCTGCATTGTCCTCCAGCTCACTGACTCAATCCTCTGCTTCACCTAGCCAGCTTTTAATTCATTCTATTGTGTTCTTCATTTCAGAGAGTGTATTCTTCATTTCCTTGTGGCTCTTTTTCATGCTGGTGTAATTCACAGAAAGTTCCTTATACCTTCCTTGGAGTACTTTGTAGTTCTCACTGAGCTCATTGAAAATTCTTATAACCATTGTTTTGAACTCAATGTCTGATAGTTTGCATGCCTTTATTTCATTTAACGCTCTTCCCATGGATTCCTCCTTTTCTTTCAATTGGGGGTGTTTCTTTGTCTCCCTATTTTAGGTGACTCTTCTTGTTTGTTTCTGCATCTTAGATTAATCTTCTTTGACTCCTGTCTTTTGACTTGACCTTCTGTGGTAGGAGACCTGTGAGACTCGGTGGTGCAGTCTTCTTGATCTCCCAAGCTTGATTCTCTTGGGATGCCCTTTGTGCCATTTATGTGGGCTCTCTGGTTGTAACTGGGTTTTGGGTGATGTTTGGTTGTTCTTTGGTGGGTCCTTCCCTCTGGCTGGCTGACTTGAGTCACTCCACCCACCACATCTTGTATGTTGTTGTACAGATGCTGCCAGAACAAAACAAAACAGCCCAGGAAATAAACCCACATGTGCAAAAATAACCGCCATCCACAATCACATTATCAACAGCAAATGAGCCAATATTAATAAAGGTGTAAATGGATTAAGACTATTATAAGAAAGAAAAAATGAATATGAGATAAGTAACTGAAAGAAAAAAGGATTTTGCAGGTTAATAAGGAGGAGCAATATTAAGAGTAGGGAATAGAGACAAGGTAAAGAGAGGAGGAAAATAAATTTTACATCGTAAATGAAAAAGGGAGGGAAGAAGGTGGAATGGAATGTGAGGAGGGAAGTGCATAATATTAGGTTTAAACATAAACAGATATATAATATAAAATGGGAGAGAGAGAAAAGAAAAATAAAATGAAAAATTGAAATCAAATTGAGGAAAAATTCCACCACAGCAATATCAACAACAAATGATCAAAGATAAATATACACTTATGGTCAAGATGGAGGCATAAATAGAAACACTGCATCTTTCTGACAACTAAGAAGGAATAGACAACCTCTTCAAAACCAAAAAATAAAAATAAAAACTCCAGAAAATCAAAACTATAAGGAAGTTTATCAAAGAAATAAAGAAGAAATATTCAGCCAGAAAGGAGTGACAGCTCTACCAAGACATAGGGGCAAACACAGAAAGCTCTCAAGATGATAAGACAGAGAAGCATGGCCCAAAAGAGGGGTCAGATCAAGGTTCCCGTGAGAGAATTAAGCTACAGGAAAATGGCAAACCTAACAGATGAAGAGATGGCAAACCTAACAGATGAGGAGATAGTCGATTTCACAGATGCACAGTTTAAACACTGGTAATAACACAGGTTTGACAGAAAAGATTAAATATGACAGAGAAGAAATGAAGGCTATAGTAAGTGAAACGAAGGAAAAGCCACACAAAATTAGGGGTGAAGGAAAAGAAAGCAGAGTTCAAATCAGTGGATTGGAACATAAGGAAGAAATAAACAATCAACCAGTACAGAAGGAGGGAACAAGAATTAAAAAAATAAGGAAAGGCTTAGGAACCTCTGGGGTAGTTTTAAATGTACCAACACTCAAATCATAAGGGTTGCCAGAAGGAGAAGAGGAAGAGCAATAAACTGAAAAAACTATGTGAAAAAATAATAAAGGAAAACTTCCCAAATTTGGGGAAGAAAATGGACGTACAGTTCCAGGAAGCACAGAGAGTCCCAAACAAACTAGACCCAGGGAGGACCACACCAAGACACATCATAATCAAAAGTGTCAAAAGTTAAGGATAAAGAGAGAATCTTAAAAGCAGCAAGAGGAGAATTACCTACAAAGGGATACCTATAAGACTGTCAGCTGATTTCTCAAAAGGAACTTTGCAGGTAAAAAGGGCCTGGCAGGAAATATTCACAGTGATGAGAGGCAAAAACCTACAACCAAGATTACTCTATCCAGCAAAGATATCATTTAGAATAGAAAGGCAGGGAAACTGCTTCTCAGACAAGGTGAAGCTAAAGAAACTTATCATCACCAAGCCATTCTTATATGAAATGTTAAAGGCACTTACTTAAGAAAAAGAAGATCAAAGCTATGAACATTAAAATTATAACAGTATCACAGCTATCAACAACAGAAGCTAGGATGGAAACAAAGGCAAACTAAGCAGACAACCAGAGTGGGAACAAAATCATAGGTATGGGGAACATTGAGAGGGGTGTCAGCTGGGAGGGGGAAGAGTGGAGAAAGAGAGAAATGGTACAGGAATTAGGAAGCATAGTAGGATGGTGCAGAATAGACAGGGGAATATAGAGAAGAGCTTATATGTATGACCCATGGACATGGACTAAGGGTGGGTGCTGCTGGAGGGAGAGTGATTGCTGGGTGGAGTGGAGCAAAGGGAAAAGAAATTGGGACAACTGTAATAGCATAATCAATAAAACACACAAAATAGATAAATATAGGTGGGATGGCAATAAGAGAAATAATAGAAAGAAAAGCTTAAGGAATGTCTAGAGGAAAGAAGTGATTTGAGAGGACAGAGGGAGAAGGAATACTAAGAGTAAGGTATGAAAACCAGGATAAGACAAGGAAAATTTTAAATTTAAAACAAAGAAAAGGCAGGAGGAAGGCAAAATGGAGTAGGGGAGGGGAATGGTAAAATATGAGATTTGAAATACAAAAATAGTGAAGATCTAGAAATAAAATTGATGAAATGCAACAACAACCATTATATCCACAACTGATAAGCAAAGATTGGTAATGATGAGGAGAAAATAAGGGTACTTTAAGAATGGTAAAAATAATGTGAGATGACTCATAACAAGAAAAATGGTTTTGAGAGGCTGGAGAGGAGAGAATTAGTAAGAGTACAGAATAGAAGCAAGTTGTAGAAAGAGACAAAATAAAATTTAAAATGAAAATAAAGAAGAGGAAAGAAGAAGCTAAAATGGATTAAGGGAAGGGAGGAGAAAAATATCAGATTTGAAATAAACTACAACATAAAGACTAGTGGTCTAGTAGGTACTAACACTTGAAGGACAAGAAATGGATGTTAAAAGGCTGTGCAGGAAAAAAGTAATGCAAATCATGAAGAATACCATGGTGGAATTTGTCTCAGTATAATTTAGTTTTACCACTGTCTACTCTTTTTGGATCCACCCATGGTGATGTCAGATGGTGTCCTGTTCTGGCCCTAGCAGTGTGTTCAAGACTACCAGTGATCCACAGTCTGTACCTGTCTCCTTCAGTTGTTAATCTAGTCAATCTGTAATCAGCAGTCAGGATTAAGCCACACAGGGTGAGGCAGAGTAATTTCTGTGGGCGGGCGATTGCTTCCCCTAAGGCTGATGGCTCTTGGAGGGGAGTGGTCTGCCTGAGCAAGATGGCTCCTACAGTGGGGGATGGCTCAGCATGTGGATCCCATCAGCCACTCCCACAGTTTTCTCCCCATTGCCACCATCCCCAAACTCTCCTCAAACATGTCTAGTCCACTCTGCCCTCCCTCTGTTGGCAGGGTAAGTGGCTGCAAAGAAAATTTTGTGCATTGGCCCTTTAAAAGGCTCTCCATGTCTTCAGCCATCTCTCCCTGGCAGACAGAAACCCTGCAGCTTTTCACAGCTGGATGTTATCTGGGTGCCTTTATGACTCTGATGCTGTAGGCTGTGGAGCCCAGCCCAGGGTTTAGATCCCATTATCCTCAAAGGGATGCCCCAGGCACTGACATATCCCTCTGGCACTTCAGCTGCCACCCATGGGAGCCCAGCCAGCCCTCTCATGTCTCCTTCACACTCTGTACCAGTTATGCTGTGGTGAAGTGGCTTCTTCTATCTGCTCATGGTTATAAGGCCTCCCTCCAGCCACCACTCAGTTGGTCATTCCGGATGACCTCTCTGTAATTCAGCTGCACATCCAGACTGGTGCTCGGAGGAGGTCAGTGCTGCTCACACTCACTCCTCCACCATCTAGAATTTACACATGAAGTTTATTTTTAAAACTACTAAATGTAGAAGATACAAAGATGAACATGCATACTGGTTCTCTTCTTTTAGTTATAGCAAAGACAGAAAAAAAAAGGGTGTAGGAAGAGGGAACACACAACACTGACCTATTTATTGATTAGAAAGAGAGTGGAAGGGAGAGACAGAATCATAGATAGATAAAGGAATAGCCAGAGAGGGTGAGAAAAGAGAGAGAGAAACATCAATATGAGAGAGAAACCTTGATCATCTGCTTTCCATACATTCTCCAATCAGGAATCAAACCTACAACCTTTTGATGTATGGATGATGCTCTAACCAAAGAAGCCACCTGGTCAGGGCTATACATAATATATTTTTATACATTATATAATTCTATTGATATATTAATATATAAAATACATATAAGATTTTATTATGCATAAGATTATATATGTAACATAATCACTAAAATGGCTTTGTAGAAGACAGCTATTGTTAATACCCTTTCCTTTGAGGAGCTGATAATCTCATGGAAGAGATAAGCACATATAAAATACACTGGAAAATACAAGTTCTGTGTAATTCAGCCCTCCAGCAGAGGTGCAGGAGAGGGAGCAAGATGCCGGAAAGCACAGTCAGATCTGGGTGGATGGGGCCGAGGAAGAACGGAGATTCTCTTTGGTAGTAGGTGATGATTGCATGAGCGCATGATAGATGATTAGGTTGAGGGGACACAGGAAACCAAGATTCTGTGACATAAAAAAATGTTTATGGATAAATAGATTTCAATTGAGTATAGGGTCTGGGGAGGAAGGACTTAGTATATGAGTCAAGGAAAGTAGGTAGGGTTTGTCAGAGCATAGTTTGTAATTTAAAGAAATCCAAGTCTTCTCATGCACTTGTCAATTCAAAATTATTTTCAGGTAATTATGGTACCAAAAAGATTTATTTTACTTTAATTATGTGTATATCTTACTCAGCATAAAATATCTCAATGCACTTGACAAATCAAGCTCATACATTTATGCCAATATCTAATTCATTTGAACAGAAAACAAAAACTTTTTAAAGTTATCAATCCTTAATGAATGTATCAGGAGTTAGATAGATTTCTGTTATACTTGCTCACCTGAAACTCTTAGATCTGGAAGTCAAAAAAGAAAGAAAAGACAAGGAAAGAAAAAAAGAGAAAACAGCCTCGACTGGTGTGGCCCAGTGTGTTTAGCACCAGCCTGCGAACTAAAAGGTCATCTGTTCAATTCCCAGTCAGGGTGCATGCCTGGGTTGCAGGCCAGGTCCCCAGTTGGGGGCATGTGAGAGGTAACCTATTGATGTTTCTCTCACACATTGATGTTTCTCTCCCTCCCTGTCTTCTTCCATTGCCCTCTCTCTAAAAATAATTAAATAAAATCTTTTAAAAAACCAGAACATAACATTTATCTTTAAGAGACTGAAACTCTAAAGCAGTCCCAGATAACTGGTTGTGAATAATCAGAAACCAAATTAAATGAAACGATGGCTGAACGTTCAGTCATGAAGCAAATATTGAAATATACCTGCATCTCTTTGAGAACAGGACAATCTGCAGTATTTAGCAGGAGGGCAGGGCATTCAAGGGTTATTAGAAGCAAGAAGGTGGTGGTATTGTACTGAGCAGCTATACCAAAATCAACCTTCCATGTTTTAGCAAGCGAAGACAGTGAAATACATTTCATAGGGATTTCACCCAGAATGGTTAAAATGACAAATTTTCTGTGTTTAAGCAGTAGGCCTTCATGATGTCGAATAGTCAACATTTGTTTTCTTACCTCAGTCGTAGGACAATATGAATAATTGAGATATTTACAACATCCTGAGGGGTAGCCTGGCTTTCTGGCACTCTCTCCCAGCACAATGTCTATGTCCCATAAATTGGGTGGGCTGCCAAATACAAGAGTAGTCAAGCTGTCTTTTCTTTTCTTTTTTTGTAGTTATTAGTGTCTTGTTTTTTTTCTTTTAAGAGTAAAATCTTTTATTATTATTATCTTGCATTGGTTTTGGGTGGTTAGACAATCAAGGGGATACTTAGTAGTTAGACACTCAAGGGGACATTCTTAATTTTTATATTGTGGATAAAAACCAAATGGCAGGTTTTGAAAATAAGCATGGCATGCAGGAAGGAGGAGGAATAAGCAGAGCAATGTAATTACCCTACACTGTCTATATTTGCACTAATGTAAGAATTGATTGATATAAGTGTTTTACAGAAAGGGTTGCTAGTAAATTTCATGGCATGAGAAAGAACTCACATTTATTTTTCCTCTCTATTTTACTTCTCTGAAAAAGCTTAAATGGTTATTTAACTGGTGATTTTTAAATTAAGTTGGGTATCAGTTGTTCAAAGTCCAAGTATTCAAATGTAAACTTTTATTATAATCAAAAATAAACATTTATTTCTTATGTATTAACTGTTAGTCCTATGTTGTCAAACTTAGAAATATTCCACTGGAAGCTAAAACAAGAAAATGATTCAATGCTTATTGATGAATGAAGGGATATACACAAAAATTGAATTATAGGAGTTCTTTTTATAACAGCGATTCGTATAATGTTTAGCTTTCTGATAGCAAATATTCTACACTTGGCATTATCTTCATCCTAACACCCACTCCAGAGTGTAGAAAATTGACAGAAACAAAGAGACATCTATAACTATTACAAGTCCGTGTTGGTTTAGTTTCAGCAGAGGTGGGAGTCATGCCAGCCATTTTTGGTCATGTAGATTACTTAAGGCTGTAAACAATAAGGTTTGTATTCCTGGAACAGAATTGATTCTTTCTTCTTGTGAAAGGGAATACTAGCCATTTTCTACCAGAAAGCAAAATGCCAAACCAAGGTCTCAGGGACAGAAATAGTGCTTCCCAAGGGACTGTGGTTGGCAAGATGCCTACCATCCACATGGATACTACAGGTGACATGGTCCAAAGGGAGTGGCACCACCCAGCAACCAACAGAGCTTGATCGATGTCTCAGAGCAGGACCATTTCTCAGAAACTGGCAGCCTATCTCTGTGAATGCAATGGGTGATATAATTTGCACAGCTCTGTTGAACTTCAACTGTTCTGTGCCTTCTCTAATTGACATAAATCTTGCCTGAACTGTTGGATGTCTTTATGGAATAGCTGAATCCTAAGAGGAAATTAAATATTCAATTGAGTGGTTTTGTTTAGTCCTTGTGTTAGGATCCTTACAAGAGTGGTGGATGTTGAGATAGGCCATCTATCAACAACAACTCCTAGAAGATCAGTGCTTTTATTTTTAATTTTTTTAAATTTATTTATTATTAGAGAGGGGGGAAGAGAGGGAGAAACAGAGGGACAGAAACATCTATGTGAGAGAGAAATATTGATCAGTTGCCTGATCAATTGATTGGTTGCCTGTCGTACATGACCAAACCAGAGACTAAACTCACAACGTAGGCATGTGCCCTGACCAGGAATTAAACCAGCTAACTTTCACTTTATGGGACAACACCCAACCAACCAAGCCACACCAGCCAGGCTGAGACTAGTCAGTGTTTTTAGAAATTGCTTCTTTGGTTGCCTCTAGGGGATCATATAATGGACTGCAATAGCTGTGACCTAAAAGGATACAGGAAGTATTTAGAGACATTATATATTGAGAAGGAAGAAGAAGAATCACAATAAAATTATATATATAATGCACAGAATAGTATATAATTTATATATAAATAAAATAAAATTTAAAAATTGCAACTGTAATAACAAGCATTCTGACCCCTAAATATGAGACGGCATTATACTCACTTTATCTCAAATAGACAAGCCTGATGGTATCAGGAAAAGATTAACTCATTTTCTCAAAGACAGAAACTGAGGCACAGAGAAGTTGCCTTGTAAAGCCATGTATCTATTAAGCTGAAGAGTCAGGATTTGAAACAAGGCAGATTCATTCCTGAGATTTCTCTCTTAAGTATTTTGATCTGCCCATGGAGGTGAGATTACAGTGTGACTTCTCATTGTGTTTTCCCTCTAATAATCATTGTGAATTATTTCATTATCATAGGAGTGCCAAATGTTCATGGCATCCCATTTCCTTAAGAGGGTGGTATACTAATTAAATAGGCTATTCTCTTATTTTCTTTCTTATTTTGAATTCTGTAGATCAGTAATTTTCAACCTTTTTCATTTCATGGAACACATAAAACTACCATATTTTTTGCTCCATAAGATGCACTTTTTTTCCCCCAAAAGTGGGGGAGAAGTGTCTGTGCATCTTATGGAGCAAATATTGCATCACAGACCATTATGTGTATTACCTGACTGTCAGCGGTGGTGACAGCTGTTAGAAGAGGAAGCGGTGAGCCCACGCGAAACCCCTGGGGACACTTAAATGTCCCACTTTACTGCTGAATCTCAGGGCATCTGGTCAGTATGAAGACAGTGAAGAAAGTGCTGTCAGTGATTATGAGCGACTGAGCTTCATAAATTCTAACACTAGCGATGTAGAGTTCTTGGGGTTCCCAGAAAACTAGAAGAGTACTTGAACCTTAAAGTCTCTCCTCATTTGTTAATGACAGTGATGATGGTTCTTAACACCACTGTTGACTACTGTTCACTTTACATGGTTAAGATATGATTCTGTTATATTTTATTAAATATTTTAGTACACCATTTGGTTCAGAATATTCCTTTTTCTTGTAGTCCTCCTCTAAACCTAGGTACATCTTATGGCCAGGTGCATCTTACAGTGCGAAAAATATGGTAATTGCTAAAATTCTGCAGCAAACATTTGACAAAAATGTATAATTCTGACCAATTCACACTGAATGGCTATTGTGTTGGTTGTTGTCACTTTTTTTTGACAATCTAAAAGAAAAGAGACTAAATAGTCAGGTATTGCATGTTTTAAAAGTTCTGGCAGCACACTGGTTGAAAATCACTGCTTTATATAGACAATGTGGGAGGCAGATACATTTAGGGTATATCAGGTAGAGGAGACCTGAGCTAACATGTGTGGCCCTATAGAAAAAACAAAAAGCTTCCTGCAGGAGATACAGATTCCAGTTCTGACTTCTCTCATGGTTGATCTTGAACCAAGATTAGTTCTCTGTATTAGGTTTGTGCCAGAAGAAGGGAGGAGTCAGGTGGACCAGTTCAAAGCCTTTATTGAGGGATGTTCAAGCAGGTGGGTGAGCCTGAGTGGACTGCAGCCTTAAGGGAAGTAATAAAGGAATTTTAAGGGTGTGGAGCAGACCCTCAGGGGGATGGGTTACGTTTCTGGTCAGCTCCAGAGTCCAGGGTATAGGTATCTGTGAAAAAACAATGTCCTCTGATGAGGGATGGCTGTCAGGAGACTATGGTCCTTGCTTCTGGGAAATGATTAAGGGAGAGGGGAAGGGGCAATGGGGGTGTTAATTAGCTCTCAGCAGGATGTGGGGCTTATGCCGTAGTCACCTCTATTAATGGGGAACCTTGTAATCAGGTGCATGGCCGGTGGCACAGACCCACTTTGTTTTAGCACGGGCGGTGGCTCAGGTCCTGCGTGACTGCAGGCCACAGCTCCCAGAACACAGTGACCACTGGCCGTGGCCTGTTTTGCAAGGCCTGACTCGGGTGGCAGGTTACAGGGCAGGCAACATGGGGTCTCTGGCCCTAACACTCTGGGCATCATCTCAAACCAGTATGCCCCCTGCTTTAGCTCCCTCTTGGGATCCTTCTAAGGCAAAGATCAAAAACAAGCATTACTAACAATACAACATCAACAAAAACCTGAAGGAGGCTAGGTGTTAGGCAGGAAAAGAATCACATTGGTAGTCATGCTATTCAAGTGGAAGGGCCATTTCTTTTTGGAAGGAACCTGATTGACTACTGTGATATGCAGACGGGGTTGGGGTACACTTGCCTTTCTGCAGCCCTCTTTCCTGATCTTCAGATCAGTTGTTTAACTGGAGTGTGCTAAACTTCAATTTGATAATTGCATCCTCAAATCCCGTAATGAAGGTGCCTATCGAAGTATAAATAATTACCCAGCAATTTTGTATTTGCAAACTCCATCCTGCTGTTTATGCTTCACCTTGGTTTAAATGGGAGGTTCAGCCAAACACCTCAGTCTTTTCTAAGGGGAATTTCAGAACGCAGAGGAAGACACCTAAACACAGTTCCCCACCAAGGAGTGTCATTTTACCTTCGCTGCCTCCCAACACTGGACCTCTGTCATTTTCTCATTCTCTTTATGAGTCCCAGGGAGTGCAGCCTTTCTGCTTTGGGGCTGGTAAGGCGGACATCCATCCTCACCTAAAGTTCTGTCCGGGGACTTTCAAGTCCAGTAGCCAGCGTCTGTGAAGGGCGCCTGGGATCGCTGTGAGGCTGGCTTGGCTGCTCGTACACCTGCTCCCTCCTCCATCTTTTGATCTTCGCTCTGTCCACTTCAGCTCCTGGGGGACACACACCACGGGCCTGGTGGGCTTCTTTCTCCGTCTTCCCTCTGGTTCCTATTTTTTAAACATTCCCAAGAACCTGTCAAAGGAAGTGCTGGGTATCATCCAAGAGGCTAAAAGCCAAGAGCCAAAACAAAGAAACTTGTAAGATTTGGAAGCGTTTGTCCTGGTGCTTCTCTGAGTCTACAGGTGCTGTGGAGGGTGTGTTTAGATGCTGGGACCTGTGATAAATGAAAAGGAAGCAGCCAGGTGGCAAGGCCAGAGCTTCCTGGGTTAGCATTTTTCTCCTCCACACTGTGCTTAAGCACACTGACTTGTTGAGAGAGTTTGCAGCTGACAGCTCCTCCAGAAGTATTATTCTTAAACGCTGCACCAAAATTATTCACCTCATGTAAAAACAAGTGTGATTTACATCTAATATGGGTAATTACTTTTACAGTTAATTAAAAGCGCTCTCATTACACTCCTGCTGTGATGCCGATGCATAGCTCCTATTTGCAAACAGACCCTGGATTTGAGTTCACCTCCTGACACACTGCTCCCACCTGAGGGGCGCAGCCTTCCTGGGTATCAAATTCAATTGTGCTGAGCCAGCAGCCCTAGGTTGCCAGGGCTCCTGCCAGCTTGTGTTTGTCCCCTGATAACCAAGCTTGAAAAAAGAAATGTCTAGAGAACAAAATAACTCACAGGAGTGAGGGTGTTATCCTCAGAGAAAGAAGACAAACTTCTCAGCTGAATGTCCTGCTATTTTTATTTGCATAAAAGCTGGGCTTGGGAATTGTTTTGTGGTACTTCTGACCTCTCCTGATATTCCCTCTCAATAGAGATACTTCCTGAAACCCCTTAAAACTCTTACAAGTGTTTATAAAGTCAGCAACTTTGCATTCTGACCTAGCCAAGTTTGGCAGATTTGACTCCCTTGGTTGAATGGATTTATGTCGAGATCTTAGTTTACATACATTATATTGCCATTTGTGTGATTTTAGGGGAAATAGTGCTTAAATTCTTGATTTTCCGCACATTTAGATCGAAACCTTAGTGTTTTCAGAATATCCTGTGCCTTGGAACAGAGGTCTCTGTCATAGTGAAACTTCTTTAACACACACTAATAAAATGCCTCCTCATATTATCATCTTTCTGGTAAGTAATTAAGGCTTATTAATTAAAATACATTGTCATTGGAGACTGAAATTTTGAAGGAGCAGAACGGTTGTGGTGTTTCAAGAAGTTTACAGACCCAGTGAATTGAACGTTCTGCTCTATTGCATGGAGCTTTTGATATTTTGTGAAGTTATTTGCTCCCATCTGCTGGCCGCATAAGGCATTGCAGGGGCTGAGCAACTGAATGGAGACATGTTATGAGGTGGGTAAAATAAGTCAGTGGACACGTTTTAGACTATTCTTCATGTATTGAAGTGACATTATTGGAACCTTGGTCTTTTTAGTTGAATACACAAGCTGAAGAATTCAGCTTAGAGGCACACATGACTTCAAACTTGAACCAACTATGGTTATAAGACAACACATGTATTCAATTTTTAAAAAGTTGAATCAAAATCATTATCCTTAATTAAGGCAATTAAATTAAGGTCAATATTTTAAATATTTAGATTCAAAGATAATATGTATATAGGTATATAGGAAAACATAAACAATATAGCAGGTAGGCCAGATGGATTCCAATCCCTCTCATATCTTTACCTGTCAGAGCCAATTCCCTACCCTCTCTTCGAAACTCAGTTTCTCATCTGCAAAATGGAAGCATTGGGCCAAATAGTCCTTATGGCTTATGTTTATTTTTAAAGTCTGAGTATTTATTAAGGTAAAGAAATTAAGAATTCAGGTTGCAGTCAATCACCACTATATTCCAAGTCCAAGAATTTAAGCCCCTATTGGCTGGCTTCTTTTAAATTAGAACCAATTGTTATTCTTAGAACAATAGGAAACTTAAGTGTCCAGACTATCAGAAAAACTGCTGTTGGGAAGGAAATCATTTACAACTGAAGGGGAGCAAGATATTCCACCCCAAAATATGCCTCTTTGGCATAATGATTGTTTGGGGGTGATTGTTTTTGAGAAGCTGCAGACCCAAGAGAAGCTCTGATAACAGAGTAGAAGTAACCCTTTTGTAATAGAAGTTTACATTAATAAGGGAAATTTACATTTATAAGGGAAATCTCTCTTTTTGTACCAGGGAAAGAAAGGATTAAATATCTAGAATCTGTTACATTGGAGATAAAATGACTTAAATCTGCAAAACAACCCTACCCTTGTTTCCTGTGTTTTTTCCTGGTAATTTCCCATAATTGGTCTCCTCACAATATCTTTTGTTTTTAGCTGTAGATGGTATCTAAGGTGATGACTTGAGCCATTTTGGGAGTTACTCGGTTTCCCTGGGTCTCCCTTATGTATAATGGAGGTATACATGTTAATAAACTTCTGATGGTTTTTCTCCTGTTAATCTGTCTTTTATTATGGGAAGAAGTCTTCAGCCAAGAAGTGTAGAAGCGAAGTTATTTTTCTTGTTGTATGTGACTTTGATTCAGAATTTAAAGTGTGCTTCTGAATCCTTTTTAGAGTCAAAATGTACTTTTTTGGTAATATTATAAGCTGTCTTGCCATAGCATTTATTTTCTATTTGAAAAGGAAGAGGAAAACACTTGGATCTCTCCCCCAGGAGCAGGGCATGATCAGAAGCCCGATTTGGGTTTGTCAGATGACTCTTTGGCTGTGTCCCCCCCAGATTCCCAGAGGTGACGTAAGCTGCCAATGTTTCCCATCAAACTCTCTGGGACTCGGTGCGCATCTGAGGCCAGGAGAACAATGCTGCATCAAAGATGCATGATCCTTCCGCAGCTCTCATTACAACACATCAAATATAAGTGTTACTGAGCAACCTGGGGCTTGTTCACATGGCACCTTTGTGTTCGACCCAATAAACAGGTCTTTATTGACAATATTCCAACCTTGGGGGGCGGCGAATACTTCGGCTCAGAGACCTCTTCTCCATGACACCCAGCACTTCCCTTGCTCCCCAAATGGCTATAAACCAAAACCAAGCCTAGTAGTTCCCCATCCCTTATCTGTCAGCTCTCTCCTTCAGGATCTGGGGATATTGTCCTCAGCCTCCATATAATAGTCCAGGAAACCATGTGCTGTGTTGCACTGGATCATGGTGAAGTCCAGGAAAGGCACAAGTCCTAAGAGAGTGTCCTCTCCACGTGTCCTGAGTTCCAAGAGTCCAGGTGGAGTCCTTGGTGGCTTCAGAGTCAGCTGGAGCAGGAACAATCAAAGCAGCAGCAGGCCTGCTTTCCCACTAGCCCAGGCCTCGTGGCTGCAACCAGACTACAAACTGCAGAGCTGCTTCCTGCTTCCCACATGGCTGCTACAACATCCTCCTACATCATGGCACCCCTCCATCATGCTTCTCCAACCTGCTCCTTCATTGGGCAACCCCCCCCCCATCATGCTTCCTCTTTCAAGGCTGCCCGCCCCTCTTTTTAAATTCTGAAAGTCACTACACCTTTTGCCCCACAGGGTAGCACAGTGATTATCTAGCTATCAGCTTGCCATAGATACGCAAAGTGCCTTAAAATCTGTATTATCTCCTCTCCCCATTCCCCAAACCATGGACTGTGGGGAATATCTGCATTCCCATTTCATAAGTACCCTGGTCTTTCCATTGCCCTTCCAAGACTGATAGCTGAAATCATTAATTTAGAGGTTCCAGGAACTGTCTTTGAAAACACAGGGACCAGGAGCACAACTGCCCATGAATGCCTTGGGATCTCTTTTTAAAGGTTTTTTCTTCTCCCCTAGGGCATGGATTACATGAGTGGTCTCAGGATCACACCTTCCTTTTCTCAGTGATTACTAGCCAAGTCTCAGACAAAAGAGATTTGTACTGGAAGCTCACTGAGGCTCTTGATTAGTTTCCTGTGGCACCTGTAAAACAATTACCACAAATTTAGTGGCTGAAAACAACAGAAATATATCCCCTCACAGTTCTGTAAGAGAGAATTCTGAGATCAAGGAGTCAGGAGGGCTGTGTGTCTGCTATAGCGCATATGGGAGAATCCTTCCTGCCTCTTCTAGCTCCTAGGGTCTCCTGACTGCTCCTTGGCTTGTGGTCGCATCACTCCAGTCCCTTCTATCTTCACATGGCCGTCCCTTCTCTCTATTTCTTAAGAGGGCACTTGTCATTGGATTCATGGTGCACTCAGATAATCCAGGATGATCTCATCTCGAGATTTGTAATTACATCTGCAAAGACTATTTCCAAATAAATTACATTCACAGGTCAAGGAAGAGGACCTGGGCATACATTTGGGGGGTTACTACAGCTCCTTACTTTCTGAATCCTACGAGGCCTTCTGGATCTCTTTGGCAGACATTTCTCTCCACCTGTTCACAGGGACCTTTCACTCCCAGGGACTTCAGAGCTGTGAATGATGCTGATCCATAATCCAGGGCGATGGTGTCCCTGCTTGGTGGGCATAAATAACCCTGACCTACAAAACTCCTCAGAAACAACCAACACACAAGTGCAGAAGAAAAGAAATTTCTCTCAGAGGACAGCTTCTGAAAAGAACAGACACATATGTGCTTTGATCTCTGAAAGCCTGAAGAACTCAGGAGCCTTAGAAAACTTTAAAAATAGAACTCTTTTTAAGTTCTCCCCACTCCACTTGGAACCAGGTCTCGCAAAGACCTGTGGAGGATGTCATCAGTGACAGATGACGTTGATCAATGACTTGTCACATGCTAAGATCTTTGCCTCACAACAAATGAGGCCATTATTATTATCATCCTTATTTTACAGATAGGGACACTGAGGCACAGACCCACACTAGTGTGGTGGAGTTCAAGCTGTGTGACTCCATAGCCCATCTGTTGCCAGTGATTGAGTCACTGTTTGGGGTTTTCTAGCTGCAGAAAGGAGAATGGCTGGCTTCTGTAGGGAAATTGATTGCTTGGTGATAAGTGCATGGCTCCAAATTCATTCTTAGCACTTAAGTAGTTGAGCTGTTTTCCAAGCGATGTCTTCAAGTGGGACTGAAGCATTTACGCAACTACGCTGGTTCAGAAAAGGTCAGGCGGGGGCCCATCTGGAGACACCAGCTCTACGCGGAGCGATTCGAACAATAATTTGTTCCCGCCAAAGTGACATTTTTCCAATTTGAGTCTAACACTGTTCAGAAGCAAGTGCCATCCCCTGGGGCATCTCCTGTGTAGATCTGCAGTGGATGACAAACCAACAATATCATCTAAATAAAAAATCCACCTTGGGTTTAGTAAATTAATCCTGACAAGAATAAATTGAATAATCTTAGGGCTATGGCAAGAGCTCTGATGCTGC
This sequence comes from Furipterus horrens, assembly GCF_987537825.1. NCBI lineage: Eukaryota > Metazoa > Chordata > Mammalia > Chiroptera > Furipteridae > Furipterus > Furipterus horrens. The sequence goes on along the minus strand of NW_028327175.1, from coordinate 113,389,381 downwards.
CAGATGGCTTTCTTCTGTCACTTGTGTGGGTCCTCAGTGGCAGATTAAAGACAAAAACTTGCCTTTGGTTTATTGATTTTGTTAGGTAGTTGATTAACACCTGCCACTTCTGCGTGGGTAAATCAAAATTGGATATGGACCCATTTCTGTAAATTCAACATATTTTCACTTAAGGAAGGAAAGGAAATGCATGCTTCCCCTAGTTGAAACAGGAAAAAAAAAAAAAAAAAAAAAAAAAAGCCACAGGGAGCTACTCTTTCTTACCTTGTTTCTAGATGGCATCTCTTAGGTTTAAAAATAATCTGTGCTTTTCATCACTCCCGTACCGAGTTAATCTCTGCTTTCTCTTTATGGTTCTTAGAGGATGAATTCAAAGAGAGTTCTTAGTAAGAACAAGGGGCATTTTGCTGGCTCAATGTCTAGGGTCAGTCAGAGACCTCAGCCGTGAAAATGGGAGTGTAAGAAAACCATGACTTCAAATCCCAGGACTGTACCTTGCAGATTATCTGAAAATCTTCTTAATCTGCTCAGGTTGCCATGACAAAATACCACAGACAGGATGGCTTCAACAACAGACATTTATTTTCTCACAGTTCTAGAGGCTGGACATTTGAGATCAGGGTGCTGCCATAGTTGGTTTCTGGTGAGAACTCTCTTTCTGGCTCACAGATGGTCACCTTCTTCTTGCATCCCCACGTGGCCTTCCCTCGGTGTGGCCTGCAAAGAGAGAGAGTGAGCAATCTCTGGGGTGTCTCTTCTTATAAGTGTACCAATCCTATCGAATCAGAGCCCCACCTTTATGACTTCATTTAACCTTTCTTATTCCTTAGAGGCCCCTCTCCCAAATACACCACACTGGGAGTTAGGGCTTCAACCTGTCTTTGTGGGGGACACAAATATTCAGCCCACACACCTTTGAAAATGTGGATTCTGATTCAGGATATCTGGAATGAAGGCTGAGGCACTGCATTGTTAACAAGCTCCCCGATGACAGTGTAGTTGTGGGGTGTAGACCCTACTTTGAATAGCAAATTCTCCACATTACCCCTGTGTAACAGATGAGAAAACTGAGGCTTTGAAAGGTAAAGAGACTTGCCTAAGGCTGCACAGCTATTAGCTGGTGAAGTCACATTTAGGGGCTGGAATCTGACACCAGAATAGTAATTGCTAACTAACCATACACCAGCCTGTAACTTCTCAACCTTGATTCCACAGCAGAATCCCCTGGAGGGCTTGCTAACATACAGACTTTTGGCCCCTGGCCCCAGAACTTCTGGTCGACTAGGTCTAAGATTGAGCCTAAGAATCTGCATTGTTAACAAATTCCCAGGGGTTGCTGTGCTGCTGATCTGAGGACTGCCTTTCCTCGATATAGTTTTCTTTTAGACAACTCTCCTCCCCATAGCAAAGAAAGCAATGAGACACATGGCTTGCATTATCCAGATTGACCAACAACCTTGACCAAAATAAATAAAATCACCTGAGAGGAATGGAAAGTGCCAGTGTGAGGACCCACTTCTAGGTATAAACTTAAGCTCCAGGGTGAGTTACATAATCACTCATCTCAATTTTCATTTGGTGAAAACTAAACATTGCCAACCTTGTCTCCTTGTCTGGTTGGGAGAAGTTTAAAGGTAAATATGGTACACACCTAGCACCTGGCACCTAAGGGGCATTCAGTTGTTGCTCACCATTTTGATTGCATTCTTCCAATGTTTAAAGTCTCTTACAAAGAAAACAAAACCTTCACCTTATGATATGGTCCCATTTTGTTCCACTCTTGATTCACACAGATCTAGAATTTGCTGCATTTAATAAGTCACTATGGCAATGGCCTTCTACTTTTATCAACCCTGTTCTAATGACACATCAGCAGAATGAAGCCAACTCCTTCTTGGTGAGAGAATAGACTTAACTTACCCCAGACTGAGACACTATTGTTTGCAGACCCGAACACCACCTTGCCATACCCATCATACCTGCTTCTCCATGACTGGCATACTCAGGCCAGAAACCTAGGAATCATACTTGACCTTCATCTTATCTTCACAGTCCATGTTAACCTGTCAGGACATCTGGTGACGCTGCTCAAACTCTGTCCACCCACCCTCACTTTCAAGCCACCATCATCTAAAACCTGAATGCCTGATCTGGTCTCCTAACTGTCACTCTTGGTTCTCAACAGTTTATTTTGTGAAAACTGAAGTCAGATCATGTGTGTCCTCTCTTCAAAACCTCTGAGTGAAAACAATAAGCTCTTGTGAGCATATGGAGTAAGGGGAATGCTTGTGCAGTGCTGGTGGGGATGTAAAATGGTGCAGCCACTGTGGAAAACAGTATGACAGTTCCTAATAGAATTAGCTTATGATACAGCAATTCCACATCCCATTTGGGCATAAATGTAAAAGATTTGAAACCAGGGACTTGAGCAGATATGTGTACACTTGTGTTCAGAGAAACATTAGTCACAGTAGCTAAGAGGTGGAAACAACCCTGTGTCCGTTGATGGATGAGTGGTATTATGTCAAGAATGAAATCTTGACACATGTACTGCCTGGATAAACCTTGGAGGAAGACAGTATGCTAAATGAAGCAAGCCAAACACCAACAAGCTAATATTATATATTTCATCTTATATGAGTGTTATAGACTGAATTATGACCTCCCACTTCTGCCAATTCATATGTTGAAGCCCTTAACCTCCAATGTATTTGGATATAAAGCCTTTAAGGAGGTAATTAAGGTTAAATAAGGTCACATGGGTGGGGCCCTGATCTGATAAGAGTGTTGTCCTTATAACAGAGGAGGAGATACCAGAGATCTCTCTCTCTTAGTGCACGCAGGGAAGAGGCCATGTGAGGGCACAGTGAAAGGGCGGAAGAGAGGTTTCACCAAAAACCACTCATGGTTGCACTTTGACTTTGGACTTCTAGCCACCAGCATTGTGAGAAAATAAATTTCTGTTGTTTAAACCACCAGTCTGTAGAATTTTGATAGGGCAGCCCTAGCAGACTGACACAGGTAGTCAAATTCAGAGAAAGAGAAAGTAAAGTGTAGTTTCCAGAGGCTGTGGGGAGAGAGAATGGGGACTTATTTAACAGGGACAGACAGAATTTTCGTTGAGGAAATGAAAGCGTTGGGAGATGGATTTGGGTGATGGTTGCACAACAATGTAAATGTGCCTAATGCTGCTGAACTGTACACTGAAAAACAGTTAAAAGAGTAAATGTTATGTGTATTTTATTCAAATAAGAAAGAAAGTAATTCTGAGTGGTCTTCACTAATCTCATCTCCCACTGTTTTCCTAAATTACTTCCCTCCAGCCACAGTGGCCTCCTTCCCCTGGCCTGACCGTGTCCCACACAGTAGCCATTGAGATGCCCCTTTCCCTGAGGACCCCACGGCCCATTCCATAACCTTCTTCAAGCCTTTACTCAGTTGCTGTTTCTGTTCATAATGTAAACTTTTATTCTCCTACTCTCAGCATTTCCCATTCTCTTCTCCCTGCTTTATTTTTTTCCTAATATGTATCTTCTTCTAAAATAGCAAACATTTATTAACATTTCTTTTTATTGTATGTCTTTTCTAACAGAATGTAAGAAAGGGGCCCTCCATGTGTTTTGTATATTATTGAGTCTCCCGTGCCTAGAGCAAGGCTTGGCAAGTAATAGGTACTGAATGTGTATTTTTTAAATGAGTAAATAAATATCACAGTTGCTCGTGTGTGTGTGTCTACAGTTCTGTATAACTGGTGAGTTCCTTGAGGAGAGAAACCTTTTTTTTTTCTTCCACCATCACATTCAAGAGCAACAAGGAAAAAACTATTAAAAAGTAGGTGTGCAAAGGGGACATCAGTATAAAATGGAGTAAATATAGCCTCTTCAATAAATGGTTTTGAGAGAACTGGACTGGCACATACAAATAAATAAAACTAGACTGCCAACTTACACCATATGTCAGAATAAACTCAAAATGGATAAAAGACTTAAATATAAGTCATGACACCATAGAAGTCTGAGAGGAAGACAGGCAGGAAAACTTCACATAACCCACGTGGCAATACTTTTGCTGCCATATCTCCTAGGGCAAGGGAGATAAAGGGGAAAAAAATACACAAATGGGACTACATCAAACTAAAAAGTTTCTGCATGGTTAAAGAAACCATCATTAAAATGAAAAGGGAACTGGCTATATGCAAGAACATATTTGCCAATGACATGTCAGACAAGGGTTTGATCTCCAAAATATATAAAGAATTCATATGACTCAGCACCAGGACAACAACCCAATTAAAAAACAGGCAAAGGATCTGACTAGACACTTCTCCAAGGAGGACATACAGAGAGTCCATAGACATATGAGAGGATGCTCAACATCACTAGCCATCAGAGAGATGCAAATTAAAACCACAATGAGATACCACCTCACACCTGTCAGAATGGTCATCATCAAAAAATCAACAAACAAGTGCTGGCGAGGATGCGGAGAAAAGGAAACCCTAGTGCACTGTTGGTGGGAATGCAGACTGGTGCATCCCCTGAGGAAAACAGTATGGAATTTCCACAATATCTTTTGACCCAGCGATTCTGCTGCTGGAATTATACCCTAAGAATCCTGAATCACCAATTCAAACAATGTATGCACCCCTATGTTCATAGTAGCACTTTTATTATAGCCAAGCACTGGAAACAGCCTGAGTGCCCATCAGTAGATGAGGTGTTAAAAAAACTGTGGTACATTTACACAATGGAATACTATGCAGCAGAAAGAAAGAAGGAACTCCTACCCCTTAAGACAGCATGGATGGAATTGGAGAATTTTATCCTAAGTGAAATAAATACCATATGATTTCACCTATAAGAGGAATCTAATAAACACAATAAACTAAGCAACAAAATAGAACCACAGGCATGGAAACAGGGGACAGACTGAAAGTGACCAGAGGGGAGAGAGGAGGGCTATGATGGTGGGGAGAAGGGGGAAGAGACTAAACAAAGAACATGTATGAATGACCCACAGACATGCGTAGCAGTGTGGGAATTGACTGTAGAAGTGAAGGTGGGATGGGTGGAAGAGGGCAAAGGGGGAAAAAGTGTGAAAACTCTAATAGAATAACAATAAAAATGTTTTTTAAAAAGTAGGTGTGCAATAAATATGGGTGGATAGATGGATGAATGATGGATAGATGGATAGATAGAAAGATTAAAAATAGACCATGGTGGTTTTATGTTGAAGGGAGGATTATTTGACTAACCTAAATCTGGAATGGGAGAGAGACATTAAGTCTGATTAAGGGCAGTCTTTGCTGATGTGAACAAAGGTGTCTGGGGAGCATATTATTATATGAACCATCAGCGTCTCTTTGTTGTGGCCTTTGATCCATAGCTTTTGCCTTTACCCCACATCTGCATGTAATAAAGCTTTGTTATGACATCCATATGTCTCTAATGCAAACACCAAGTCATATACTTCTAAAAAGCGCTATAAAGAGCAATGGCTCGAGAAGCCCTGCTAGGAGAGTGAGCTCTTTATTATTTTAAAGGACATTTCAACGACACTGCTGAATGTTTCCCGACCATAAGTCTGACTCTTGTTCTCTCTCTCCTCTTCACCTCTCAGGATATCAAAGCAGACTGCAATACCTGCGTGGAAATAGAGAACAGAAAGGTAAGTCAATATTTTTCATTGTTTTGGTTTCAAACAAAACAAGAACTCAGTGATTTAAACTGAGCGTTTAAGGCACACCTTGCTGGTTGATGGCTTGCAAAGGTGACATATGCGCTGATGCTGGACACGTAAAGACAATCGTACTTTAAATTGCTCGTTGTTCTTTCCTTGAAGTCTGTGTTATTTCTGATGACTTCCAAGTAGAGTGCATACTATAATTTACTTTAAAATTTGGTGCTTATTTTTATTTTAGTCATATACTTCTCTTCAGGAAAATAGCCCATTTGTCCTTTAACTCATTTCACATGTTAGTAAATATTGTTGATGATTATATAAAATGTCACATATTACATATTTAATACTATTTAATAGAATACGTAGGATGTATAATCCCGAGATTTTCAGGATATGTCACTGATCTGTGCGCTTCGGGATGAAAGAGTTTGCCTCCATTTCCACCATAACACAGTCATAGGAGGAGCAACTTTCTGTGATATAAATCTACTTACATGAGATGTTTGGGGGGGGCAGCAAGGGGATGAGATTTTATACACAGAATCCCCCCACCTTCCATTTATCTTATTGTTACTCTTGATGTGGATCCCCTCAGGAAAAACCTCTGTTGAACAATGGTTCTTCACTTTAATATCCTCACGGTCTCTATTGATAAAAGTTTACACAAGTTTCTGTGGCCAAGAACATCTGAGCAGATCAAATTTGACCTTTAATGCCTTAAATACAAAGAGGTCAAATAAGTGAATTGAGGGTGCATATCTCCTGCAATTTTGAAAGATGTTTCTCTCTGCAACCGTACCATTATTGTCTAATGCTGTTATTATCTCAAGCAGAGATTTTCAGCCCTGACTTTGTGATAACTTAGTCATCTACTGATTAATAAGGTGGAGGGAAACTTCTCAAAACAAAATTTTGATTTTCAATACAAGACAATTGCCAAACATTATTTTAAGGAGTGTTAATCTCCTCACATGGAAAGGAATAATGATATGGTAGCTTAAACTCAGTCTGCGTAATCGTCTTTCAGTTGGAGTGGTGTATTGCTCTGGGTTGCAGAAAACGTGTTTCCATTCAGAGTTGCACTCACCACGTACTTACGTGCTGGTAGACTCGTGTGCATGCACATTGTGAGTTGGGCAAATGGAAGTGTCAGGTTGGCTGAATGTGTGTGCATCGATATTTTTCATTTGTTCCCACGAGCTGTGCCATCAGCAATCTGCCCCAGCCACTCTGCTGACGCCACGGTGAAAGCCTGTTCTCTGTCCTGCTTTCCACATTCAGGATGTTTCTACTTCCCTTGGACTTTTATGAAATATGAAATTCACAAGCATGTTTCTGCTCAATAATTTTTCTTTCTTTTTTACTTTCTTTGCAACTAGTGTTTGAAAGAAGCCAGGAGAACTGATGCTGTTAAAACAACATCAGTTCCGTCACCAACAAGATAAATGAGCAACCCAGATAAGCTCTGGGCGATGTAAGCTGGCCATACAGCTCCAGTCTACCTCCCCAAATCGCCTTTGGTTCATATGTCATGATGATAATGATGCCCCAAGCCACTGGCCACTCTGTAGTGCTCACTGGTGGGGAGAAGGCATATTGATCATTCTGCAAACGGCTTCAGCTGTTTTCAAAAAAAGAGAAACACACACACACACACCATATACACATTTCCATACTTTGTCATGGACTGGTGGGTTGAGTCAAACACTTCAAAGAAAGCCTCATTTCTAAAGCATCCTTCTGTTTTCTGAACTTGTCCTCACATGACAATGATACATGAATTAACCTAACCTTTGGCTGCAGTTAACAGTGATGACTCCTAGAAATACACCTACTAGAATACCTACTTCTGTTTTCACTGACTGACTCTCTAAGGACTCTTTCTTCTATTCAGCAGAACTTTTCTTCCTATCTAAATTATTTTCTGAGTTCGTTATTTTTGTGGTGTGTACATTTGGGCTGTTGCTTTTCTGGGTCTCCTCATGTGATTGAAATTGGGAGTGAGGTGTTGGAGGTAATTTGTATATCAAGGTCCTGTCTCTTAATGAAAAAGTCAAGATGCAAAACCTACTCATCTAAGAGGGGCAGTGTTCCTGCCCCCCGACCCCAGCAGAGGAATGCCAACTCTCCCCCCACCCACCCCCCGCCCCCTACAGTGATGTGACAGCAGCTGTGGCAACTGCAGTGATCCTCACCTAGTTCCTCAAATGCACTCTGGGACGTCTGTCATCCTGACGTATAATTACGAAATTTCACCATTGAAGTGATGGTACTTGCTCCTGTATTTGTGTGTGTCCTTCTCTGTTTAATCCGAATGCTTCTGGCAAAATCAGTAATTTGATAAAGTGGAATTGAAGTGACAAGAGATGACAGAGTTGCCAAAATAATAAGTCAACCTGCCTCTGAAGAGGCTGCCCCTTAGCCCCGGGTGAATTTTCACAAAATGCTGAGTGCTCTGAAGGAAAACCAGAATGTTTTCATTAAAGATCAATTTCCTTTAGTTAAGAAAGCTTATCTTGATGTCTCTAGGACTTGGTGGCTTCCCAAGAAACACTTTCTTTTTCCTTTCTTTTTTTTTTTTTTTTTTTCATATTTTTTTAACCCTCCCATCCTTCCTATCTACCTCTGGATGTATGTGTTCAGAGTTATGCCTTTGTCTATGTAGCTGTTAAGTATCTTCTTGATAAAAGACAAAATTTTAGAAAACACAAGGTTTCAAGTTTTCTATCAAGTCTAATATGGTCTCTCCTGCTGGCCCCCTCCAAAGTCACACCTTATCCCATCAGTAGGACCATTTATCTGGAGATGAACCATTTTCCCCTTGAATCCTAGACCAGATATAATGATGGAGGATGAACAGTGAATTTCAAGAGTTGAAGAGAGCCCACATCGTGATAAAGAAAATCACTCTTCTTGGTCAGCACACAGCCTGGGCTCACTCTAAGACTGTTGACAGAATAAGAGAACTTCCCTTTCCTTCCTGTTTCTGCTTTCCTTCATCCTAGATGCCTATCTTCCATTGGCATACAGAAAGTTAGCTGTCATTTGGAGAACCTCTCCTGGTTGTTTATGGAGAACTTCATGGTGCACATTGGAGTGTGGCTTTTTTCATGTGTCTCTTCTGCTTCCAAGACCACTGATGAGCAGAGCCCCTGTGAGTGGAACTGTGCTTGGATGGCTTGCTGGCCACTTCTGGACATCCTCAGGATGATGTCACAGGGAGATCTGGAAGACTGGTCACGCTTTACATCCTTATGTGGGAAGCAGAAGCATAGATAGGTTCCTTCTGCTGGTGAATGACCGGGCTAATGCAGATTTAGCAGAGGTCACGCGAGGTAACCCATCACTCAGAACGGCTGTAAGACCTTGCAAAACAGCATGCATTTGACATTTACAGGACCCGTGTTGCTGGTGGGGAATGGAGGCATTTAAATTCATTTTTATTTGTGGTGTAAAATCCACCTGAATTTCAATACTATTATGAAGACTGTGATTCAGGTGATGAGAGGAGAGGCTGATGGATCAGTCAGCGGGAGAATCTGTCAGGAGGAGATGAGAGCTCATTTGTCAAAGGCTGTAACCACAGAAAGGCTTCCTCTTCTCACTTACTGCCTGGCCTGGTGCAGCTAAACACTTTCAGATCTGCTATGAAATTGCACAGAAGTGGTTTGAATGGTTTTTAAAGTTGTGGTGACTTTGAGATTGGCACTGATTGAAACTGATTGTGACTGGGAGGCAGACGCAATTGTGCCTTGGATAATGCTGAGAGAGTTCCGAACTTTTTCTTTTGCAATATTTACTCTAGATCAGGTGTCCTATGTACCTCCAGATACTCACAACAGCTCTGTGTGGGAGGTACCAAAGTGATCCCCATTGTACAGGTGCAAAAGAAAGACACTCAGAGAGGTAAAGTGACTAACCCAATATCATTCAAGTTGCATCATAGGTCAGGATTTGAACTCAGAGATTTTTCCTTCTGAGGCTATGCTCTTAGCACTAATGCTACACTGCACTGCCTTACACATACACACATGCACACACACATGGAGAATTGAATGTGTATGAATGAGAACTGCCCTTTGCATTGGAAGAATGTGTCTGAACTGGTACCTTCACCCATTGCCAAGCAAATAATCTGGTTTTCAAATTGGGATGACCATCAGACCCCAATGTTTTAGCTATAGCTGGCTCCAAGTAAGATTGATCATGGCATTGTCACTCATGATTCTCTGGTGAGCCACCAGCACATGGCTGTGGGATGACAGCTTCTCTGATCTTGAGGATGAGACACAGTGGCATCAGAGTACAGTCTGCCTTCAGTTCCCAAAAGACCTGGTTTGGTTCTTGGCCTTTGTATGCCCGGCAGGGTATTGCAAGAATTAGATGTTCCATGCTCAAAACAATGGAGTCAATGATACTGCAGTAGTTAAAACTACAGGCTTTGGAGCTGAAAAGTCTTGGCTTTTTCAATCCTACTTGTCCTGTTAGCATCTCTGTGACCTGGAGAAGCTTTCTCACCTTACTTCAGTCTCCACTGGCCTATCTGTGAATTGGAGATAATAAAATCCACTTGAAAAGTTGATTGGAGGAATTGGCAAGACTGCAAAATAGTACAGGTAATGAGTGGCCTGTAGCTACTTTTATTTTTGTTTTTGCTAGTGTCCATACCCACAGGTATTTTATGTCATTTATAACTAAATTCCTTTAAAAAGAAAGTGTTATGGGGGTTCAGAGAAATGGGCATCCAATGGAACCTAGGAGGCTTCAGGAATATTTTAGAGAGGAAGGGATGCTTGGCTTAAGTTAGGAAGTAACAAACTCACCTGTCTGCCAGGCCATGGCCGAAGTCATAAATTAGTGAAGAGAGACAGAGGATGACTGCAGGGTGATATGAAGCAGTGGGGGCAACAGTAAACTCAAGAGTGATGGCCCCATATGCAGGGGCTATTGTACAGCTGCCTGTTGCCATGTGGAATATAGTTCAGTTTGGCCATTTTCCAAGCCTATCTGAAAATAAATTTTAATGTAAAACTACCAGTGTTTAAAACATACTATAAACCTTCCCACTGGCCATCCCCACACTGTTGTCTATGTCTATGGGTTATACATATATGTTCTTTAGCTAATCCCTGGTCAGAGGGAAGGATGTGTGGCCTGGGTGGAGTTGGGCAACAATAAAAATAAAGTTAAAAAAGTAAAAAATAATAAAATAAACATAAAGTACTGCACAAACCAAGTAAAACACATATACAGAAGAGGTTCAATAGAATTAGGTCTTATGACCTGAAAACTAAGTTTCAATGGATTAAGAACAGCTCCTCTGTCCCTAATTCCAGGGTGGTATGTATGGAAGGCTCTCCTGGCAGAGGGAACAGCATGAACAGAGACATAGAGATGTGAAATAATGTGACATGTTTAGGGTAGAGTAAGGTCTGGTGTGCATGTCCTGGCTGTCCCTGGGGTAGACAGGGGCAGTGAGCAGATATAAGATGTAAAGGGTAGTGTTTGCCATGCCAATAGAATGGGGCTTTGCCTCAAACTCCCTACATAGTGGAAGTTGAGAATAAAGGTGGGGGCAGGTCCTTGCTGGATGGGGCTAGATTTATATTGAACCAAGGAGACAAAACTGTATGACTAACTCAGCCAAAGAGAGAGAGAGTCATGAGCACAGAGGGGGAGTCAGAGGCTGGCCTTGGGAGAGTGCAAGAGTGAAGAAGAAGGCTTTGGCTAGAATAAGGTGAAGTCAACCAGGACTCTGAGAAATAATGTGGCTGTGTTGCCAGCCAGGTGTCTCCTTTTCAAGATGTGTGATGGAAGAGGACCATGTTTGCCTGCAGACCAGCATTGCCCAAGTGTGAGACTCAGATTTCAGATGACAAATGAGGTACCTTTGGGTGGCTCATGGGCATGGCATCAAATCACTTAGTGAGGAAGTGAAGTCCTTCTCTTATCAATTATTTTTCAGAACTTGGAATTATATCAAGGAGAAGTAATTTGGAATTTTGTTTATTTGTTTGTTTAGCAAACCCAAAGATCTCAAGCATTTGCTAATCTACCCATTTTAACCAAGAGACCCAGAACTGTTAACAGGCAATTCTAACATGTAGCTATAATTTAATAACATTGTCTTATTTTTTATTAGGTTTATCATCTATAAATGACAAAGGACACTTCTCTTTCCATTGACTTCAATAAGCTATTTCTTTTTTCAAAATTCTACTTAAGGTTTATTCTTATAATTTTAACAAATCTATCAAGAACAAAAGTTCTGAAGTAATTTAATGAAAGTCATATTGATAGAAAAGCTATGTACATGGATTGCAAATAAATGAAGTTTAAGAAACACTGTATCATAATGACAGGTTTGCAATTAGAAGAGAAATTTAGGTTTGCATTTGGGAAGTTTCAAACTCTACTTCTCTGCAAGGGAGGCAAGGATGGAATTGTGGTCTAGGCTAGAGTGCAGACAACAGGGCTTGAGTCTGAACTGGAGCTACACAGGAGACGCAGAAGAAGGTCTGGGTTTGCAAGAGAGTAAATCAGTTGTATCCATGTGGTTTGGTGACTCTTCCATGAGTCATGGACAGCTCCATGCAGGAACATCTCAGAGACAGCTCAGTTTAAGTATCTGGGTACAATGAATGCCATGAGGAGTAGACGAGTTGATAAACACGGACAATAAGTTAATCTCTTGGATTTTAGAGGCTTGGCTGCCAGTGAGGTTGAAAATGAGCACAAAGCTGTCACCAGAGTTTCTTTTCTATTAGCACTGCTCTCTTGCTGTGGGGATGGGACTGGATTAGTCCTTTGGGCTCTGACAGGCAGAACAAAGGGAGAGGAGAAGGTGCGCTCCCTACTCAGAGGGGATCTCCTAGGGATGGGAAGGAAGCAGTCGTGGATGAGTGTCTCATTAAAGACTGAAATGAGATCTTCAAGGCAGATGGGCAAAGCCTGCAGTGAGCACCATTTGGTGAGACTAACAGAATTCATCTGGGGACTGGATTTCTTTTTTTGCCCCAAATGTCCTTTGTTTAAGGCTGATTATATGTATGCATTAAATGGGAAGACACTCCAAGATTCCCCACAGCTGTGGAAATGAAAATTAAAGTATCCCTGAGGAACGGTATTTGAGTTGCAATTGTAGGGAGAAGGGGGGCACAGCGATGGAAGTCTGCAGGAAGAAGCATGGCATGATTTGGGAACTGAATAGAGGTGTGTAGCTTGAGAGGAGGCTAGAAAGCAGGCAAGGGCCAAGTCATCTGAAGCCTTATAAGCAGGGGGCATGTTTTTCCTTCATCGTAGAATGAAACCTATTTTACATGGAGTGTGATCTGATCCTGTGAAATAACCAGATGCATACAGATAGTTCCATTGCCTCGCAGTGTCTATTTGCTCACAGTTTATGCTTGGCCAGTAAGAACTCTGGCAGGCCTTCCACATCTCCACTATCTCTGGCCAAGGTGTAGATCAGTCATTTAACACAAGCAAAGCCTTTGTCTGTGTGGCTTGACTATTCCGTTTGTGCCAGGAGACCACATCTCTTGCAAATTCCTCAGAAATGTGATGTTTTTAAAATTATTAACCATCATCCCATTTGCAGGCACTCATTCCAAGTGAATTCATGGCCACTCGTCGTCAGCCTGTGGTTTGACTGCATTCAGGGCAGCAGCTCACTCTCCCTCCCTTCTCCAGCCAAATAATGGTACCATTTAGTGCCAGCAAAGCAACTCGGCTTTGCAGACTTGCCTCAGCTCCTTTGCTCAGCAAGGATTTGTGGATGAGAGCATGCTGAGATTTGGCGTGCACACCACAAAGAGACCCCTGCTTTCTGCTAGGTAATGGGACACTGTGAGATGGCTTCACATTGGGCCATCAACGGCCAGACCCAACATTATTTTTACTTAGCCAAGAGTAGAGATGATATATCCCAGTATCTGGAATTATGTGTTTGGAACCTCAGATAGAAGGGGATGGAAGTTAATTGTGCAAAGGAGCACCTCCCACAAATTGGCTGCTGCCAAGAACTTCTGGGTTTGAATCCCGACTCTGCCTTCTGTAAGTTGAGAGATTTTGGGAAACTCACATTAGCTTTCTGATTCACACCCACACATCTGTAGCATGGGGATAGATAACACATGCCATGTATGTTTTGTAAGCCACATTAGTTAGGACGTCTTCAAGAGCATCATGGAAAACCCAGTTGGACCATCTTAAAGAAAGAGAAAGAGACAGCTGTTGAGTCAAATGACAGTAAAATTGGTCTGCCTTTTGATTCTGCTGGATCTCAGTGTTTACATTTTAAATGAGGTGGTAGAGATAGTGACCACTGGATAGAGGCTTAACTTCTACCTGTGGAAAGAGAGTGCTTCTTCTCCAATAGTTTTAACACATTTCCTGGGGGTGATGCTCATCGGCTTAGCCCGTGTCATTTAGCTATGGGCAGCAGTCCTCTCTGCCTGTCTGTCTGCCTTCCCCCACAACCAGAAGCAGGATGGGCCCGAGCTGAACAACTTAAATGGACTAAAAGTAGAGACCCTGAAGGTAATCTTAATTGATTGTTTTTCCAGAAGAGAACATGATCAGTAATAATTGCAACCTGCCTACAATGAGCACTTACTATAAGCCAGACACTGCTTTTAGCTCTTTATGTGCATTCTGTTATTGAGTCATTGTAAAGCCCCTTCAATATACATACAATATTTATCCCTATTTTACAGATAATAAAATTGAGGGAGAGGGGAGTTAACTAATGAAGCTGAGATCACCTGGGTAGTAAGTGCAGGATAGCATTCAAGCACAGGTGGTCTGCGTGTGCATCTTCATCACCAGACTATGCCACTCATGCCAAAAATGCTGCTCAGGAGAGAGCAATAAGTGGCCCTTGAATGCTCCACATGTGCAATTTATGAAAATTCCTGTCACAAAGCCCTCGGTGGAACAGAGATTACCTGGGCCAATGCTAAATGGCCTTATGCAGTGTATCTCTGCATTTAATTGCCTCTTAATCACTCCTCCTAAGGTGTTATGCTGAGGTCCTCAAATGGGTCTGCTCCCCAGATGATCAAAAGACTCATGGCTCCAGTCAGTGCCTCACTGCTCTGCATGACTGAGAGTTATTTTTGTAGACCAGAGCTTCTTACTCCAGGATGGGTCTCTGCACTTGTTTTTTTATGTTTTATATTTTATATGCTTTCTCTTCTATGAAATTTTGAAAATGAGATGTTAGTCACACTTTTTTCTTTCATTTATTTTAGGAAAATTTGAAGGTGGTGGTGGGCTGGGGCATGGGGAAGGCACATAAAAACTGGCAGAGCTTCCGAAATGGATATAGTGTGGAGTTAAATTAGCCTCTGATGGTGACGAGGGGTGCTGGGAACAGTAGCAGTCCCGTGGACAAAGATGTAACAGAGAGAGTGCAGTGAAGAGCTATTGAGGCAGATCAGGCCGTTTGTCTGACTCGCCCTCCCACCAGCCTTGAAGTTGGCTTTAGGAAGCTAGTCTGATAAATCACAGGTACAACAGAGTGGCTAAGGGCTTTAGCTCTGGGTTCTCAAAGGCCTGGGTTTGAATCCCAGCTTGGCTGCTTCCTGATTATTGAACCTCTCAGATGCTTAAGTTCTCATATAAAATGGGGAGAATGAGAGTAGATAATTTCTGGAGTCATGGTACAGCTCAATGAGCTAATATACTTCAGAAATTTAGCATCCTGGCTTGGCACAATAAATGCAAGCTGCCTTATTATCACATTCTTATATTTGCTTCCCTCCTACTTTTCTTTAATCCTCATCTCAGTTTCTTAGATCTCTGAGGGGTTCAAAGAAGTTACATTTAGGACCAGACAAGTAAGCAACACAGGACATAGCAAAGCTGAAAGGAGAAATTGGGTCTCCAATGGGTTTTGTGCACCCTGCAGGTGCAGGTGCATGGAGAGGGATGGAAAGAGTTCAGTGTGTAAATCTGTGATTGGAAACAGATTTAATCTCTGGTATCAATGCAGATTGATAGTGACTGCATAGAATGCTGTGTTAATGAGGAGTCTGAGATGTGGGATCTACTAGAAAGAGTGTGTGATCAATTAAGTTATGGCAAGTGTGCCAGGAATAGGTTTTTTCTGGCACAGAATCTGGCAACTGATGAGTGAAACAAACCCCAAAACTCTGTATTTAAGCCCAAAGATGAAGAGAAAACAGACACTTCATGCTTCTGTTGCATTTATCGCTTGGTCTTTACCTTTAGGCATACTTGTTTCTCTTATCATATTATGGATTTGTGTCTATCAAGTCAAGGCACTGGTATTTTTGTAGATAGTATGCCTTGGAAACAGTTTAGCATATAACAGCCTCTTATCAGGCCTGTGCGGTGACACTTTCTTGGGTTCTCGAGAAGTACTTTGTTGATTACATTGTGGTGATAATTTACTTGACTTCAGCCTCACATAGGTGAGGTTATGTTTTTGATACTTTTATTTCTTTTCTTTTCTTTTAATCCTTAATCAATGATAAGTTTATTGATTTTAGAAACAGAGGAAGCAGGGGATTGAGAGAGGGATGGGAGAGAGAATCATCAATTGGTTGCCTCGTATACAAACCCCAATTGGGGATCAAGCCCACAACTTTTTGGTGTACAGAACACTGCTCCAACCAATTGAGCCACCTAGCCAGGGTTGATATTTTAATTTTAAAAGTGTGATTTATTAATTGGGACTGGATTGCTTACATTTTAATACCATTAATTATAGCTATTATTTTCATTTGTCATTTATTTTACTTAAAAGAAGCAAGTAAATTCTTTTTGTGCAATTTTTAGTGATACTTCTTTCTTTAAATCCTGAATTAAAATGCATTTAGAAAACATATTAAGCGCAGAGCTAGTTTTCTAAGAAAGTTCTATCATATTGTCTTTTCAAAAAAAAAAAATTGGCCATCAGTTATTTTTGTGATAAGTGGAGTGAGTGTTAATTATTTTTTTCTCTTCAGTTGGTGTATTTTATTATCCCACTTCTTGATATGTGCTTGGCGACTTTATGCTTTAGATAGAAAGCATGCCCTGTCCAAATGTGATTTATGTGGTCCCAGCACTTTTGCACAGTTCAGCTGAAATTTTCGTCGTGTTGATCAAGGTCAGAAAACCCAGGGATTATGCCATCCATCTCAGCAGCTAGATGCTGAAGTAATTTTTGATGGAACTTGTTGCAATGGCAGCAGAATGCCAAAATGGGTGGAAAAAACATGCACACATACATGTGCAGACACACTAGCCCATACAGTTCTATACTGAGTTGTTATTTTACTAGAGCTTTCCCCCCTAATTATAAGTTAGAATTTGGTTTTGCATAGTCATAAAAATACATTATCTTTTACTGTGGCTTTCGCAAACTAAAAGTTATCAGAATCTTCTGGTTGACCAGAAGTTTTTCATATCATTTTTTTAACCAAAATGTTTTCTGGGTGGGTTGGAGGGCAGATCCTTGACAACAGAAAAGACCTCCAGTTGAAGATGCTCTGGCTTTTGGCGCAAGGAGCAAATGTAAGGAAGCAAATGGATCATGAGCAGGATCTGCCTGGGCCAGCGAGGGTCGCAGTTTCTCTCAGTCATCTGAGCCAGCTAAGAAACTGGTTCCCGTGGTACACAATCACATTAAAGAAGGAATTGAAAACTTTAAGTGCATCTCTGCATCCCCTGAAAATAGTGCCCTAACTTGCAATAACAAAAAACACATAGTTTTTTTAAAAATGTGTTTTATTGATTACAGTGTTACATTTGTTCCAATTTCCCTTCCCTCTGTGCCCCTCCACCTGGTGCCCCCCCTCCTTCCCCTTGTCCCCTCCTTTTAGTCCATGTCCATTGGTTGTGCATATAGTTCTTCTCAACCTTTCTCTGTCTATTCCATTCCCTCCTACGATGTTTCTTAATTCCTAAACAATCTCCCTCCCTTTCCCCTTCCCCCTCCCTGCTGACCTCCCCCAAATATACCCCCCATACCTATAGTTCTTTTTCCACTCTCTTTGCCTATTTAGTTTGCCTTTGTTTCCATTCCCTAGCTTCTGTTGTTGGTTCTTGTGATGCAGTTTTCATTTTAGTGTTCATAGTTTTGATCCTCCTCCTTCTAAACCAGTCCCTTTAACATCTCATATAACAGTGGTTTGGATCTAATGAACTCTTTCAGTTTTATTTTGTCCTGGAAACACTTTCTCTTCCCTTCTATTCTGAATGACAACTTCACTGGATAAAGTATTCGTGGTTGTAGGTTTTTGCTTTTCATTACTTTGAATATTTCTTGCCAGTCCCTTCTTGCCTGCAGGGTCTCCCTTGAGAAATCAGCTGATAGTCTAATTGGGACCCCTTTGTACATGATTCTTTTCTTCTCTCTTGCTGCTTTTAAGATTCTCTCTTTATCTTTAACTTTTGACATTTTGATTGTAAGTGTCTTGGAGTGGTTCTCCCTGGGTCCAGTTTTTCTGGAACTCTCTGTGCTTCCTGGGCCTGTACGTCTACTTCCTTCCCCAAGTTTGGGAAGTTCTGCTTTATTATATTTTCACTTAATTTTTCAATTTCTAGTTCCTCTTCTTCACCCTCTGGCAATCCAATAATCTGTATGTTCGATCTCTTATAGCTGTCCCAGAGGTTCCTGATCTTCTCATCATTTTCCTTGCTTCCCGTTACCTCTCTCTGCACTGGTTGTTTGTTCCTTCTCTATGTTCTGGTTTGTTGATCTGAACTCTGGATTTTATTTCCTCACCACCTGTCTCATATGTGGTTTTGTTCCTTTCAGTATGAGTGTTTTTCAATTCTTTCTCATCTTTTTCCAGATCTTTTGTTAATTCTGTAAGCCACCTGATAACAATGGCCCTGAACTGAGCCTCTGACAGGTTTCTTATTTGTTCATCTGTCAGGTTCTTCATCTGTTGCCTGGTGAGCTGCGCCACTGGGATTTCTATAGTTGTCTGCCTCATTTAGACAGATGCGTTTTGTTTTCTTGGGCCAGCTATAGGGGGCTGTGCCTGTGTACTTGTCACAACCCAGCGACCGGCGGCGATCTGCAACCTTTTTCGTCGTACTGTGACCCTTTGTTGTCACAACCCAGCAACCAGCGGTGGTCCAGAAACCTTTCTCACCGCGCTGTGGCACTTTGTCGTCACTGCCCAGTGACCAGTGGTGATCCGCAACCTATTTTGCAGCGCTGTGGCGCTTTGTGTGGGGGTGGGGGTCCAAGATGGATTCCTGTAGTTATTCCGCTAGGAGACTGGGATCCGTCCTCCCGCCCTCTGGGCCTCACCGTTCAAGGTGATGTGGTGGCTGCTTTTCCCAGCGTTGGGGTCACAAGCTGCCGGGGTTAGACTGCAGCTTAGATTGCTCTCCCCGCCGCTGTCCCAGGTGCGACCGCAAACAGCACCGCCCTCTTTCGCTCCCCTTACCTGCCCAAGGAGCGCCGCTGGTTTATAACTTTGTACGTTGGGCTTCCGTGTAGTTTTATTTTCTGGAATTTCTAGTTATCTTTTGTTTTGAAGTAGTTGTATTCCTCTCTAGTTGTAGAGGGAGACCAAGCGTGTCTGTCTCCATAGTTTTTAATTTGATCCCTTCAGACTGAGTTTTTCTGTTGACCCAATTCATCAATTCACAGATTGACAAATAATAATTTTGCCCCTATGATGGGAATTTTTTCATAGGAAAATCATAAAAGCCAGAGAATGATCACTGAGGAGCCAACAGAAAATTCATGCAAAGGAAATCATAAGTATTGTAGAATCCAACACATGGTGAACACCTATCCCTGAGAGTTGTGCAAAAATGCAAATTAAAGCCCTGTGAGGTTCTAATTTCTACCTACTAAATCAGTCACATTTACAGAAAATGAGATTACTACCTTTTCCCATACTAGTTAGGTTGCTATGAATCTGGGTCCTGCATTTTATTTTTTACTGGTTTTGTTGCAATTTGGTGAAAATCAATTAAAAAACAGAGTCCCTGTACCTATGAACATTCATGCAGATAATTATTCCTTTAATACACATCTTAAGCCTATACATTATTATGAATTATTCCTATAAATATATTTTGTTGCAATTGAAACAAAAGGTCATCTAAACAATGACACCTTTGTTTTATTTGCAATGTCAAAAACTTGACAACAACCTAAATGCCCACTCTTAAGGGAATGGCTTATTATATTGAGTACAGATCATGATGGAGTATTACATCGCTGTTAAAAATGATTAATGTGCTGTGTCAGAGGTCCAAAGACTAATAATAGATTTAATGTTGAATAAAAATAAATCCTATAAGATAGCATGTGCTTCTGATTATGATCATGTATTAAATTTGCATGGGGAAAGACATTTATTTTTTTAATAGTTGAACATAATTTTATTAATTTATGATTTGAGAATTAGATACTAAGTCATGGTGATTGTTAATTTTATTCAATTTGACTGGCCAAGGGATGCCCAGATTACACCTTATTTCTTCATGTGTCTATGAGGGTGTTTCCAGATGAGATTAGCATTTGAATCAGTGAATTCAGTAAAGTAGGTTGCTCTCTCCAATGTGGGTGGGCACCATTCATTCCATTGAGGGTCTGAATAGAATAAAAGCAGAAAATGGAGGTATTTGGCTCTTTTATTTCTGCCTAAGGCAGAGAAAAGACTAGGAATGAGTGCAAAGATAGAAATTTATTGTCCATCGCAGAGATAAGATATTCATATACACATAACAGGCCAACATACAACTCTGGACAGAGAATGATAGTAGCCAAGTCAGTGATGGAGGTAAAACTAGTAGAATTTGGAGAAGAAATAAGCACTTACTAGAGGATGGCCATAGCAGGTGGGCTCTGAAAGACTAGCCCAGACAGAAAGTATTTGCCTACATAGAGTACAAAGGGAAGGGAATCTAGAAAGGGAGAAGCAGTATGAGCAAAATTTCTTCCTTTAGGAACATATTAAGGAAATAGTACTTTAAGATTATTACAGGGAAGAAGTAAGAAATTCAGCTCTCATATGATTGTAATAGAAATGCAACTCAAATTAGCTTAAGCTAAAAATTTAATTGATTGACTTCATATAATGGGTTGAATAATAACTTTTAAAGTGTTATGTTAGAAATGCCAACCCCCAGAACCTGTGGACATGACCTTACTTGGAAACAGGGTCTTTGTGGATGTAATCAAGTTAAGATAAGGTCATACTGGATTGGGTGTTGGGGGCATTAATCCAATGACTGGTGTCTTTATAAAAGAAAGGAGAGGAAGATTTGGATGTGTAGATACAGAGAATGGAGGCAGTGTGGTGACAGAGGCAGAAATAGGAGTGATGAGACTACAAGCCAAGGAAAGGCAAGGGTTACCGGCAACCCCAAGAAGATAGGAGAGGCAAGGAAGGATTCTTCCTTAGAGCCTTCAGAGGGAACATGGGTTTGTGGACACCTTGATTTCAGACTTCTAATCTCCATAACTGGGAGAAAGTATACTTTTGTAGTTTTAAGCCATAGAGGTTGTGGTGATTTGTTACAGCAGCCCTAAGAACTAATACTCTCCCACATCTGAAAGTCCAGGGCTACTGACTTCAGGCTTGACTAGATCCAGGTGCTCATACCACATCATCAGGACTACACCTGTCTCCATCTTTGGGTTCTTTTATCTTGGAGTTGACTTAATTTCAGGCAGGCTCTTCCCAAGTGAAGCAAAATGGCTCCAAAGATTGATTTCAGACTTATGTTTGATCTGTTTGGTGACACAGTTCTAGGCTTAGTCAGGCTTGGGTCCTGTGTCCATTGATGAACCAGTTCCTGATACTGTGGGTGTGGAATGCTATCTGTGGCTGGGCCTGCGTGCCATGTGCATTTCTGGAACTTGGGATAAATGTTAGCTTCATATGGATTCTAAGGGAAATTGGAGCAAGAGTTCTCCCAGAGGAAAACTGAAGAGAGGCAAAGAGGAGTGGGGATGGTTTCCTCAGAAGTAGATAAAAAGATGCTGCGTAGGAAAGAACACACACACATACATGCACACACATGCACACAAATGGATTCATGCACACACATTCATGCATATATACAGTTCCTTCTCTAGGTCAACCAGGATCAGATTATAGAGAACCATGAGTGCAGGCAGGAAGGTTACCTAGGTAGGCTTAAGAACAGTGGCCTAAGAGGTGAGACCTATATTACTGCAAGTTCTGAGGAAGGCCTGCCATGACCTGAAAGTTTTGGAGAGAAGATGAAGTGGAGAGAGAGCATCATCCCACACTCCTAAAAATCTGTGAAGTTCTGAGTTCTTCCTGTTCACAGATGTAGCACTTCCGTGGGTGGGTCCTGGCCCCAGGTAAACTCTCAATAGTAAATAAAGAGGCCAGAGCAACCCAGAGGGGAAGTGGAAGGGCCTCACCTGGACACTCTCCAGGTAACTTGTTTTCCTGCAAAGACTCAGAGGAGAAAAAGGCTTCAAAAAGAATAACTACGTTCAAGTAGTAAATGTTTTCTTTGAACCAGACCATTGCTAAGTGATTTATAAGCGTGATTCATTTAATCTGTATGCCTGACTGAAAAGTAGATAGACAGCTTTTTTTCAGATGATGAACTGGAATTCCAGAAGTATTAAATGAGTGTTCCAAGTTCACACAATGAGTAGGTAGCAGGGCTACAATTACAACCGAGGTTTGCCTAACCCCAAAGACCACTCATTTTAGCTACTCCCAGCTGCGGCATAATTCAGGGTGTCCAATACACTTGACTGTACTTAAGGCCCTGTTGTAACATTTGACCTGCATGAGTACATATAAAGACATAGATATATGTGACACATTTCTCTTAGAGACTAAATGTCTTTATTTCATCACTATAAGTTCAAAACGGACTTATGCCCCAAAAGGCAGCCTATAGCAAAAGACCCAAAAAAGAAGATTTAAATATCCAGCATAAATTAAACACTTCATATAAAAAAACCAGGGAGCTGAAATAAATAAAAATTAAGCTCAGAAGCAGAGTAATGACTCAGTGGTTTATTACAGCCTTACATTTTCAATCAAAGATAAAATCTCATTAAAAGTATATTTTTGATTGGGGAACAAGTTTAGACTGCTCCAAAATTGGATCACTTTATCCATACACATATAAGCTGTGAAACCTTTTCCATTCTTTTCTAACTTTAAAGACAGTAAGGTATTTATCTTCTGACATCATCATCAAGGTTATTAATATAGAGGAAGACTGAACAGAGATAGGAAAGCCTTTAAAATACCTACTAGCAACTTCTAGCCCATAAGAGTAAAGGATCTATTTTTATAGTCTGTTGTGATTTTAGGGAATTATTTTTATATATTACTAGACTGATCATCAATAAGGAACCACAGAGATCATTTAACCTTTCACGAATCCAACAGACTTCTCACATCTAACCCAATAGACATATAATGCAAGCCACACACATAATGTTACATATTCAAGTAGCCACAATAAAAAGGTAAAAGGAACAGATGAAATTAATTTTAATAATATATTTTATTTAACCTACATGCCACATTATCATCTTAACATGTAATCAATATCAATTTTTATGATAAATATTTAATATATATGTACTAAGACTTCAACATGTGGTGTCCATTTCACACTTGCAGGATATTCTCAGTTTGGGCTAGCATCATTTTAAGTGCTTAGTAGCCACAGGTGGTTTCTATTTTGGGCAGCACAGATCTGAGGCAATCCTGTCTTTTAAAAGAGAAACCCAGGATCTGAGAGATCTCTTTGGAGAGTTTCCAATAACAAAATATTTCCATTTTGAGAAAGGGTTGTATACTTGATTTTCCCTCAATGATGTGCATCTGGGAAACAATGCTTCTAAGACAGAAGGTGTGTTGAACTGAGGTAGGAATCCTTTCAGCCCTGTGTATCTCAGGATAGTTTCCAACCCATTGATTTCAAGAAACACTAACATCTCCCGCAAGCTTTCCAAGTGAGTCCCTGGTGTGAATAGTTGTAAGGTTTGTTATGCAGTTCATCCAGGAGGCTTGATAGGTCAGTGGTTTAAGTAGTGTTTCCAAGAATATATAGCTTGTATTCTACCATTCCCAGATGAGTCCTTTTGAGCGGTGCATGGATTAGTTACTTAATGTAATTGAATCATAAAGTGAGAATATAATTTCCATTTCAAACCCATTTCAGTCTTTTGAATGTCAAAGAGTATATCTCTCTGTGTTACTATTATGTCTCCATTACCTCTCTAACCCTTATTAATTTTTTTCAATAGAGAGAGAGCTTTCAGCAAACAAAATATCCAACCAGAATTTAACAACTGAGGAGAATTTCTGTGTTTTCAATACATTTAGTTTGATAACGTCTATCTATTAATGGCAAATTAGATGAGTTTTCAGTTTTGGTGGTGATATAAAATAGTGTTTTAAACTTTAGTAAAGCATAAAAGAATCACTCTAAAGAGAACTAATAATTTGATAATTGTAAAGGTGACCCGTGGATATTGCAAAAACAGTGAAGTTAATAAGCAAATGAATTTAAGTTTGGGTAATACTCACCTTGCACTGATGATGTGAAGGGGAAATTTGTCTCTGCTTGTTCCAGACATCGTTGCATTGCTTCATTTCCCGGTCTCAGTTTTCTAGTCCTGGTCAATTTCCCAGCCCTGGCCAATTTCCACAAATGATGCTTCCTGGTCATGAAGGAATACCTGTAGGTACAGCACTTGAAATTTTTTGTTACCAAAGGAAAAATATTTACAGTGGTACCTCTCCCTTCTCAGAGAAGGAAAACTCTGGCTCCAAAAAACCTCCGCTGCCTTGCGGCATACCTCTTCAGGGGAAAGGCTAAGGGAGTAAACCCCAACAGAAAATCCGGAGCCGGAGTCCCTAAGGCGGTTCGACGTTGTAGTCAACACCGGCAACTCCTGCGGCGCACCTGAAGCCAAGCTGTATTGACTCCGTCTTTCCCTTGGACCCTTCAGCTGCGAAGAGAGGGGGGGTCTGCTGCATGGGCAACAGCAGACCCTCCATATCACCCTGCCCAGGCTCTGTAGCTTCAGCTTCACTGGAGAGGACACTCCAGCATCATCGCAAGATGTCGATTCAACACGGGAGGAGACAGATACCGTGTCACTCCCAAGTTGGACTGCACAGCCATTCTCGGCGGTGCAGATAGACTCTTAAGAAGCTACACCATCGTCTCTCGAGACGGACGGCTGCCGACGACGACCTCTCCCTTCTAGGCAGTAGCCTCTTTATCTTTTTTATACTAAGTATTCATGGATTAGAAAGGAAGAAATGTATTTTGAGGATTTTCTTTGCTCAAATTTGAAATGCTTACACAAAAGGTGGACTCAGATGAGTCCAAATTAACCACCTAAGAGAACCTCAGTGTGTTATGTGAGAAAAAAGAAAACAACTTTTTATGAGGTCTGTCCGGAAAAAGTCCAGCCATTGTTAATATCACGAGAATGGGTTTGTGCGACATTGATGTAACCTGGCAGCTTAGGAGAGTGGACTGGAATGCACATGCGTGAGCAATGATGACTTCACTGTACTAGTCAGTGGGGGTGGTAGACACCATTGAATCAGCATGTATACTGTGGGGTCATTGCATTCAAAATGACTGAGAGAGTAGAGCAACAAATCTGCATCAGATTTTGTGCTAAGCTCAAACATTCCTCCATGGAAACTATTCGGATGATTCAAAAGGCTGCAGTTATGGGCAACTGGTGATTGGCAGCTTCATCACAACAATGCACCTGCTCATGCACCATGTCTTGTGCAAAGATTTTTGGTGAAACATCAAATCACCCAGGTGACTCAGTCCCTCTACAGCCCAGACTTGGTGCTCTGTGACTTCTGCCTTTTCCCAAAACTAAAATCACCTTTGAAAGGGAAGAGATTTCAGACTGTTAATAAGATTCAGAAAAATACAATGGGATGGCTGATGGAGACTGGGTGTACTGTGTGAGGTCCCAAGGTGCCTACTATGAAGGGGACTGAGGCATCATTGTCCTCTGTACAATGTTTCTTGTATCTTGTACCTTCTTCAGTAAATGTCTCTATTTTTCATATTACATGGCTGTATACCTTCTGGACAGGCCTCATATATGCAACTTCTTCCTTTCCTTTCTTCTTTCAAGTTCTATTTGTTAATAGTTAACTCCTCAGAGAGAGGCTAAACAAATACTAGAACTTTCTCTAAAAACCACAGTTTTTAGCTGTTTATTTTTTTCATATTTTCTGAGTTTATTTCATGCTTTCCTGGCACTTATTAAATCAGTATTGTTGTTGTTTGCCTGAGAGGCAAGACGGAGTGGTTAAATGTTTAGACTCTTGATGTGATGGAGTGCAACCCAGTTTTGCTACTTCATAACACTGTGCTCTTGAAAAAGTTAATTCACGTCTCTGAACTTCATTTTCCTTATATGTAAAATGGGGTGAGAAAATAGGATCACATAGAATTGTGGTTGATAATAAAAGAGAATAATACTTAGTATGAGGCTGTGTATGTACTCAATAAGTGGTAGAATTATCATTATTACTCCTAGTTTCATTCATTTCTTTGGCCTTCTAGTGGATAGTGTGATTTGCTTTCTATTCTAAAATAACAACATTTGGACTTTACCCTCTTATTCCACTTTTCTAATGTCAAAGTCAAGTTGATCATTAATAGGCAGTAGAGGTAATGTGTAACAAGAATGACTGTTGTGGTTATGACTTAAATATGTGCTTAATCTTTGTAAGACAGTAAGGATGGTAAGTGGCCACCTAGCTTTGCTAGCTATTCATTTAACAAACATTCCAAACTTCCTGATCAAAACATTAATGAAGTGTCTTCTGCTGTTTCAGCTACCATGGTGAGCATAGAATTAAATCAATGTTTATACAAGGGTTACAATATAAATGCAAATGGAGCTGCACAGTAATTGGGCCTGAATATCTTTTAACATAGTTTATAGAAAACTTCATATTTCTGTCCTAGTCTCAGAATAAGTAGAAGTTTATTTTTTATCCTGTCCTGGTGAAAAAAAAATCTGTGCTTCTTATCTTGATAGCAAACTTTAATCAAACAATAAATTTTTCCCAGCAAACTGTGTTGAGAAGGATTCAGAGATATAACTAGATTTAGCAGGAGTAGTTCTGGGATGCCTTTGTGACATATATGGTATTTTCCATTCCTAAAATACCGTTAGTTGAGAAAAGAATGAAAAAGCAAACTGCTAATTTGGCTCATTACTTCAAGGCACAAAGAGGCAAAAAACACATAATCTCAATGCCTATCCCCTCCACACACATACACAATCACATCATTTTACCAACAGAATCTTGGCCCAATGGATTAAATGTTCAATTTTTATGTGATAATGTTGGTGTCATAAAATAACCTTTCTCTTTGTAATTCAGTTCTCACATATGTAAGGGGAGATATTAGCTGCCCTTTCTACTTAACCAGGTTGTTTAGAGGATCAAGTGTGCTATTTGGAAGATCAATTCTGTAAACATTTACTAAGTCTTGTGTGTAATTCACTAGGATTATGCTTGGAAAAAGTAAAGCTTGCTCCTTAACACAAGTTTTGATATTACTGTCTTTCATTTCGTTAACCGTTATTTCTTCCTTAAAATTTTGAGCTTATTTCAGAAAGATGTAGAGTTTTCTCTGACTCAGAAATCTTTGCTATTACCTATTTTCTAGTTTGTTTTCTCCAAAGAACAAAGAATCCTTTTTAAGTTCTTCCTGAGAATTAGTGAAATTCCTGTGCCTTGAGTGTAGATTTGCTTGCGTAAAAATTACGTCATTTGTGCATTAAGACCAACGTAATTAAAAAACAGCAAATAACACAGCAGAATCAGAGCTTTCTGCTTATGTTTTCAGGTATTGAAGCTCTCACCTCTATCTCCACAGGAAAAATGGAGCTTCAGGTGCAGGTCCCCAATATGACCACTAGAGGCACCCCTTCACAGTTGTTTGCAGGATCGCCGCTTTGTGTGGGATTATGAAGACTGGAGAAAGAAAATTAGAAATGTATTTAATAATGGTTACATTTTAAATGTATTTATCATTTGTTTAATACTTTTTTTAAAGAACAGGGCTTCTCAATCTTGGCATTCTTTACGTTTTGCACCAGATCATTCTTTGTTGTAGGTGGGTGGTCTGTGCATTGCAGGATGTTTAGAAGCATCCTGGGTGTCCACCCACTCAATTCCTGTAGCATCCCCCTTTCCTCAAGTCATGACAACTAACTGTCACCAGAAACTTGAGCAAAGTGTTCCCTTGGGGACAAAGCTGTCTCTGGTTGAGAAACGCTGATGTAAAAGAATGTTTTCATTAGTAATAATAGATTCATGATAAGGCATTTCAGGGTGAAATTTCTACAACTTACAACTGGTTTAACAAACAAAAAAGCAAATAAATAAAAAAGGTAAAAGAAAGAAAGGAATAATAAAGGAAGAAAAAAGAAACTAAAAGATTTTTAAAAATATGAAAACTACATGTCGCAGGCCAACAGGTCATATCAGACCCATCTCAGATGTTCCGGTCTAAACAACAGAGTGTGTGAGGTGACAACGGCCCTCAGTCTGAGGGCACTGTCTTTAGCAGAGGAATGGGCATAGGCAGACACTGGAGACTCTACTTCAAATTCATATTTATTTATCAAATGACCAAAGAGTTAACTAGCAAACCATTATTTTTCACTGGACATTACCCAGAGGACTTATGTTAAAATGTTATAAAAACAAACAAACAAACAAACAAAGGGTTGGGAGGGTCTCTTCTAAATTAAATAAGAAGGGCATAACAATGGAATACAACACTAAGGTTATTGTTTGGAAAGGCTGTAAACGACCATTGAGACATTTAAATATGACACTAGATATTAGATATCTGATTATAATTTTGAATTAAAGTTTATTTTCTACAGTGAGATAATAGAATTGTGGTAATATAGGAGACTGTTCTTATTAAGGACATGAATGCTGAGATATTTGGGGGTAAATATCTACAACATACCTGCAAATGATTTAGCAAAAAAAGATATAAATATATGCATATGGATACCTATATGTACATATATGTGTGTGCATATATATGTGTGTACACAAATATACCTATAACATACACTCAGTGTGTGTGTGTGTGTGTGTGTGTGTGTGTGTGTGTGTGTGTGCTTAAGCTGCACAAACCAAGAGGATCATATCAGGTCTAAGGTGACAATGAACCCTCAGGTCTGCATACCCAGGTGTAGGTACAGATGGGCATGAGGGCTGGTGAGGCTCGGGTAATGTGCATTAGAGCTTTAGTTTCATGGTCAGACACACCTGGTTTCTATCCTCCTGTCACCAGCTAACAGCAAGTTGCCACTTGATGGGTTTTATAACTTGGAAGCCTCAGTAAAATGGCAATCACACTTCCCCTTACATTAACGGGTTGTAAGAATAAATGAGGTAATATACATGAAAACATCTGTCATGTAGTAAGTAGGTGTCTGCTTAGACCTCTCCCCTTTCTTTGTTCAGGTTAGATGGCCTTCTTTCAGTGTTGGGGGAAGATAATGAGTGGTACCAAATTATTACCATTTCATCATGGGCACTTTAAACATGTTAGCATTTCTCTTGTATGTGTACTCTGCATACAAACAAAAAGACAATAATTGAATTTCCTTATGGTTTTGGGGGCTATTAGCGTGTTTGCAGATTTCAACCCTAAGATCTTATTTTTTTGCCTTTTTTATTGTTGTTCTTTTATAGTTGCCCCAATTTCCCCCCATTTCTCTAAATCCCTACCCTATTGTCCATGTCCATGGGTCATTTATACATGTTCCTTTACTAGACCCTGCCCCTCTAAGGTCTGATTGTAAACTCACCTGCATATGTCCCTTAGTAGTCTTGTGCATGTAACCTGTGGGTTGCTGGTGTAGAGGCTCATGTGGCCAGAAGATGGCAGTGTACGATAAAGAAAAACTCCCGAGTGCTGGCCACTGTTTTAGTAATTAGCTAAAAGCAAGACAGGTAGTAGGCATTTATATAGTTTTTGATTTTGTAATTTTCCTGAGCAACCATCGAGGGCAGATGCTTTCATCCTTTCCCCCCCAGGTTAAGTATCAGAGGACAGAGAATATCAAGACGCAATCAATTGCTGGCCATGGCAACCCTCTTGAACTTAAGTCTTGCAAACATCATCAGCTTGTGCCATCTTAGAAATTGCTTCAGTGGAGGGAAGGAGACATGGGGCTATCAATTACTTCTAGGGCAGGAATCTTCTATGTCCTTGAAAATGAAGCCTGCTGACTCTGTGGGTGAGATTAGGGGACAGTCGCCCTGATGGGAGGCAGACTTCTTTATCAATGTCCTAGATGTTGATCTGGAACCCTAGAGAAAGAAATTAAAAATCAGCTTAAATTCTTGTACATGACGGCTAAGCCCCCTGTAATGAATTGCCATTAACCAGTCGGCAAAGTAATTGAAATGTGGTAGGCCAGGGAAAAAAAATCCTTAAAGCATGATTTTTTTCTCTGCTTGCTTCCTTTGTCCTCTGAGTGAGAAAAGCTTAATGCGAAAGGAGCTAGAATGTTCTCAGTACTTAGTAAGTACCAGATTCACTTTACACGTTTTCTATTTGTACTTAGGGTGATTTCAAATTGACCTATGTGGCTGTTAAGTTTAGTACTGTTTTACAGGTGAAGAAACCTGAGCCTCAGAAACAGTGGGTAAATTGCCTAAAATTGAACGATGATGAAAAAAGTTACAGATGAAATTCAAACCTGGCTCCCTTGTCATTTCCTTTTCTGTGCAGCCCCTTCATATACAGATGGGTGTAACAGCAGGATGTGTTTTTGATTATTACATTGGCAATAAACAATCTTAATTCAGTGCTGAGAGAGGGAGCACTTCGGGTTATTTTAATGACACTTTTAAAAATGAATCAAGCCCAAATATCATTTCTAGTTACATAAACATAATATATACTTATTGAAGAACATTTAAAAATATAGAAAAGTACAAGAAAGTAAGTTAGTCTTGGCATACAAGAATAACAACTTTAACAGTTTGGTGCTATTCTTTATCTGTTTTTCCCTAATCACCTATAACTTTAACAAACGGTATTCACTTGCTGTGTTTGCATTATATCATGAAACGATTTGCTTCCTAAATAAATATTTTTTCATAAAAAAATCACCATTTTTAATGGTTTCCTTTCTTCTTTCATTATATGAGTATTTATTTCCTAGTTAAAAAAACAAAATAAAAACACTATTCCTCTATTTTTGTACACTTAGGTTGGTTCTAGTTTGGGAGAAATAGGTTCTCTCTGGCTTTTGAAAAATAGAAGATGTCACTTCTCAATAAAAATCTGCTTTGAAAACATATCACATGCCACATACTGGGCTATGAACTCCACCTGCATTATTTCATTTAGATCCCACAGCAGCAGCAGTGGGTGCGATCACTCCCTGAACACAGTGAATGGGGAGAATGTGAGAAGCAAATCCTTTCCAAACAGTCAGGCTGGTTCCCAGCCATCACAGATCTGCTTTTTCAGCAGCCAGGTTGTCACTCAGGTAGGTCTCAGGCCAGGTTACACAGTGGTCAGGGGCCTTTCTCAGCAACCCTGGGGCTACTTTTCAAATGGGACCTTTGCAGAATCACACTGGCTTACCCTGAGGTTCTGTCCCTCCCCCTTTCACTCTATAGATGCTTCTGAAAGCCCTGTAGGCTACTGCACGTAGCTGAGAGCATACCCAAGGACCACTTTGCTCAGGCCCCCCTTCTATCGAGATACAGCTTATTTTTGCATAATTTAAGTACTACATGGTTTTGCCATTTAAGTTCTGTGAAATTGGTGTTCTCCCATCCATGAAATTATATACATCTTGGGAACATTTCCAGTTACTAAAGGGGTGAACACATTCTTCAAAGGGGCTGAGCCAACATGACTTGATAGAGTGATCCCAAGGAGGGCTGCTATCTCTCCCTGCCATGCTGAGACACAAAGGCTGGTGTTTTCTTTTAAAAGTCTAAGGAAACTAAAATGTAAGTGAAAGCTTCCTGTAATGTAGCCAGCAGCAACTCATTCCTACTTCCCAAGTTCTACCCACCATACTCTCTTCCTACCCATTCTTCACACATCAAGAGTTCCGTGAAAATTATTGGTAATACAGATTTCATGTTCTTTCTGAACATTCTCTAGACTGCTATTACTCTTTTGTGTTTTGAGTGTCCATGACAATGATAAATGATCTTCCAAGAAATGCTTTTGATTGAATAGTTTTATGTAACCAATTTATACTGTGTGTGTGTGTGTGTGTGTGTGCAGATTCTTCTCGTGATGATATGGTTTTAAAATATTCATGTAAACACAAACAAATATTATATGACATCATGGGGGAAAGTTTACTAAATTAATTTCACAAATCTCCACATTAGTAACATATAAAAATGGCAGATAGCAAGTTCCTAAGAGAATCACACTTATAGAAGAAAGACATTTCTGTGGCCTGGGGCATTCATAGAAACCCACATTAGAATTGACATTCCTTTGAATTCTCGGGTTAAAGTCAGGGGATAATCTATATTTGTCAGGATATGCTAGTCTGTGCTATAGTAACAGCACACCCTAATATGTCAGTCATAGGCTTATCAGTTGCAAATTTATTCTTTCCACACAAAGCCCACTGCATATATGAGGTTTGTCCAGAAGATATTCAGTCATGTAATATGAAAAATAGAGTCATTTATTGAAGAAGGTACGAGATACAAGAAACATTGTATGCAGGACAATGACGCATCAATCCCCCTCAAAGTAGGCACTGTGGGATCTCACACAGTTCTCCCAATCACCGTCATCTGCCCCATCATATTTTCCTGAATCTCATCTATGGTCTGAACTCTCTTCCCTTTCAAAGGCGATTTTAGTTTTGGGAAAAGGAAGAAGTCACAGGGCACCAAATCTGGGCTATAGGGGGACTGAGTCACCTGGGTGATTCGATGTTTCACCAAAAACTCTGCATGAGGCATGATGCATGAGCAGAGGCATTGTGATGAAGCTGCCAATCATCAGTTGCACATAGCTGCAGCCTTCTGAATCATCTGAATGGTTTCCACAGAGGAATTTTCAAGCTTAACTCAAAATATGATGCATATTCATTGCTCTAATCATTCAGTCATTTTGAATGTGATGACCACACAGTACTATGCTCACTCAGCAGCATCTACCATCCCCACTGACTAGTACAGTGAGGACATCATTGTTCACTCATGCACATTCCATTCCACTTTACTTGGCTGCCAGGTTACATCGATGTCATGCAAACTGTTCTCATTATATTAATATAATTAATTAATTAATTATATTAATATTATATTAACGATGGGACTTTTCCATGACAGACCCTCGTATTACATTTTCCCAAGGCAGTTAGCTTCCAAGAGAAAATGTCAGTTCAGGGTACTTCTATTTTATATAGATATCCTTATGTCTTAAATGACTTTGTAGGGTTGTAGTAACAGGGGAGGAGAGAGCACAGAGAGCTCACACCTATTCTTTATATGTCAGTGTAGAGTTGTCACATGACAATCTCACTTACTATCTATTGGCCAGAGCAAATCTCATGGGCCCAACCTAGCTGCAAGAGAGTCCAGGAATTGTGTGGAACATACTAGGACTTAGTAAAATCTATCATTTATTGCTACCACATTGCCAGAATGGACCTCCTGAATATAAGCTTTAGAAATAGAAGATGCCACATGTTAACACAAATATTATTTGGAAATACTGTATGCCATGCATTGTGCTACATGCACTTTACCTGTATTATTTATTTAACCCCCATGGCAATAGCAGCGGTGGCAATCATTTTCTCCAGGTCATTTCTAAACACATGTAGTGGGAACACTGAGATTAAAACCAGATATGCCAGAGGCCAAGCCTGCATCATTTTCCACTCAGCCATTCCGACTGAACGTGCCTATTAAAGAGTTGGTAGACACCAGTCATGTTCTAATGTTGATTGTGTCTGGA
Source organism: Furipterus horrens (assembly GCF_987537825.1). Taxonomy (NCBI): domain Eukaryota; kingdom Metazoa; phylum Chordata; class Mammalia; order Chiroptera; family Furipteridae; genus Furipterus; species Furipterus horrens. The sequence continues at coordinate 113,355,709 of NW_028327175.1, read as the reverse complement.
GCTTTTATATAAACTGGTTATAGGATTTCTGGCTTGAATTGTTCTTCTGTTAGTATACAGGTTAATGACTCACATGAGGTAATAAAATAGATTGAAATATAATGAAGATGTATATCTTGTGTCAGCCTCTACATTTATTTTATTTTTAAAAATATTATTTTAATGCTCTCCTGAGGATATGCTTATTGAGTTGAGAGAGAGAGAGATATCAACATGAGAGGGAAACAGCAATCAGTTGCTTCTTGTATGTGCCCTGACCAGGATCAAACCCATGACCTAGGTATGTGCCCTGATTGAGAATTGAACCTGCAAGTTTTTGGTGAATGGGAAAATGCTCCAATCAACTAATAAACTGAGCCACCCAGCCAGGGCACCTCTACATTTATTTTAATGAAAATCTAGATGTATTAGATTGGGTAATGGATAATTCTTTCTTTTACAAAAATTACAAAAAATAAACTTTTTAAATGGTAACTTACCCTCATGTATTTAAGTACATTTTATTTAATGCACAAAATTAGTTTATTATTGTGTAAGAGATAATTATCAGGAATGTATCTTTCATAAAAGTGCCCCAGGCTGTCCATGGCAATGTTCATTATAAATGATATCAAAGGGTTTCTGTGGTTTATATCTTCCTGAATATACACATATTTACATGGGACAGTTGTCATGAAAACATCATTCATGTTCATTTGGTTCCTCATTGCAACTTCCACAACATGGAAATAAACAAAAAGCCCAGCTGTTTTATTTCTCTGTCTTCCTAGAGAAAGAGACTCACTGCATAGAACTCCTGAGCAAGACAAGAAGCTTCATTTTGTACAAAGTGATAAGTTTCTGAATGTTGGCTTTTGTGTGTTTTGCTTTGGAGTGTGTGCATGTGTTGGTCAATTAAGAATCAGCAACTATGATGTAAAAAAGTTGACTGGTCCCCAGAGCATATGGACAAACTAATAGAAAATTAGTTTTGGGTATTGACCATAAACATGTTAATCTTCTTTGGGTAATCTTTAGAAAATAAAAGCCTTGCTTTATTTATTTATTTATATCTTTTATTTTCCCTATAGGGAATTATCCATGACAAGTAAAAATGCTTAGGAGACATTCTTAGATTTGAGCCTCTAGCTTATAAGGATTTTAACACATGTTCTATTACCCATAGCTCAAAACATTGGTAATTCATCAGCAGTTTTCTTTAAGTAATGTTACTCTCTACCAGATATTTTATTTTGTTTTATTAGAATTCTGTGATGTGGAGAAATAATGATAATATGTATGGTTTAAAGACAGTGTGATATTACCCATTCAAAATACCTTTCTATAAAAGATAATTCACAAATTTGTTTTATTGACCAAAATTGATACGAAAAATCATCACATTTAAGAAACTTAGAGCTATTTAAAATACAGAATGACATTGCCTAAGATAGTTTAACATTAACGAAAGAAAAAAAAACCATTTGTTTTAAAAATGGTATGTAATAAAAGACAGATAAAACCTCAAAAATAATAATTTCAAAACTATAACCATTAGATACTAAGATGATCTGATGCATCGTTATTAAGCAAGACCAGGCAGAGATTCATTGATTAATTGGTTGTGAACCACAAACCTCTGTTTTCAACCAATTACCATCATGTAAGAAATAGGTTGGACCAAAAAAGATACATACAATCCCAAGGTATTTCAAGTTTGTTTTTCTTGACTTTAGAAGTACCATGAGCCAAGAAATGTACTGTCTCGAGGCTATCCTTTTCCTGTCTATAAATGCACATTACTGGATTCCTCCTACTTTGAGCTGTAAAACAATATTGGCAAGGTTGGGTTTTCATTTTCACCTCTGGCTAAATCTGTCAACCTGTGATGAGGTTGGTTGGGATCATCATGAAGCGAAATGTTTTCGTATTTGTAGGGTGGAAACAACTACCAGCTCATGCAGCATCCAGTCATTTTGTTATTCATGTTACATCATGTTTGTTCTGATTGTTAACATGAAGATGCCACTCTGTCTTGAAGTATGTTAGGAAAAGTAAAATGGAATTATAGAGTTCTGGATAGAAATCTCCCAACCATGTCCTTTGTATCAAAAAGAGGCTGCTATTAGCTGTGTGGAAGCTGCATGTCACTCCTATCAGCGGATGATTTCATGTCTATATGAAATTATTCCTATGGTTCCCAGAACAACCACATGTGTGTGTGTGCTGGGGGTGGGGAGGGTAGAAGGCGGGGAAACTATAGGTTCATAATAAATGGAGCAGATTTTTTAAGAATGCCCATTTGGTTGTCACTCTGCACTCCTCTCCCTCCCTTTCTACTTTCCCTTGTCCTCAAATCCCTACTTGTTACTTTCAAGACCTGTTCATTCTACCTCCTTGGTATATCTGGTTTCCATATTTATTTTTTTATGGTTGCCACCCAAGTCTGAAAAAACATATTCTAAGTAAATGCTCTGTAGCAGGTAACAAATTATGGGCATTATACTTGTACATTTCACATCACCTTTATATCAACCCTAAGAAGTAAGAAAGAATGCATGTCCCCACTATCTGAGATGCCTTAAGTACATAAATGTGAAAAAACTGTGGCAATCAGAATGACACTTCCTTCAAATACTTCCCTAATCCCTGGGACCTGTGGATATGTCACCTTACATGACAAAGAGAACTTTGCAGATGTGTTTAAGTTAAAGACCTTGAGATGGGGACATGATTCTTAATTATTCACAGGACCCAACATTCACAAGAGTCTTTAAAAGCTGAGAACTTTCACTTGCTATGGTCCGAGGTGATATGTGATAATGGAAAATTTGTCATAGAGATACAACTATAATGCACCTATTATCTGTTGAGTTTTGTGCCCCTATTAAGTCATCCCTTTTTGGATTGGCTGCTATTATATTGTCAATATTCTATCTATTATACAATTATCCATTGTCTGTTAAATTAGAGCATAGGCTGGGACATGAACCAAATTTCTATCCTATTTATCTTGACAAAAAATTAAGAGATTATCCACCATTTGGATTTGGCACAGGGTATATTATATGCAGAGTTCTCATCCAAATTCCATTATAGGAAAAGGTGACTGACTTTTCTAATCACATGCAAAATTTATTTTGGACACAGAAGGGAAATGTTATTAAAGAATACCTAGCCCATGGAAATTCAAAAGTATTTTAGTTATATCCCTTTAAAGTTGTTCCCTTAGACATTTTATTCACCAAGGGCATCTTTACTAACTGAGACAGAGTAACCCACAGAGCCTCATGCCATTTCTTGTCTCTGCTTTTCTCTGTGTTGGCTTTGTAATTGCTCTTGTTTTTCCACATGACAGTAAGATGGCCACTAGGAGCCAAAGGTTCCATCACATCATCCTAGCAACTACACTACTAACAGTTATAAAAAATGAAGTTCTGGAATTGCTTTTTATCTGACCAATTTGGGACAGGGGCTATCCCCTGTATCAATCACTCTGGTTAAACACACTGATTGTGCATGCCTGGTCTATGCCATCCCCCCCCCCCCCCCAGAGCTCTGGGAACCACAAGGCAGGATGGGAAAGAAGAAATTCCTGGGGAGCAGGATTGAAGAATTGTTGCCAGAAGTTGGGGGGATATATGTTTCAAAAATCACACCACAGGTGTCACTTAAGTAGAAATATTTGGTGGAGAGAAAAAAAAAAAAAAACTATCTAGGCATTCCAAAAGCTGCATGAAAGATTTGGTATTAAATCAGGAAAGCTCTTGATGAGCATGCCAGAATAGTCACCGCGATGTAAAGTACAGCACAGGGAAAACAGTCAATAATATTGTAATAACTATGCATGGTGTCAGGTGGGTGTGAGATTTGTTGGGATGATCACTTACATTATGTAATGTCTAATCACTGGGGTGCACATCTGAAACTAATATAATATTATATGTCAACTGTAATTGAAAGATATAAAATGATTTAAATGTATATATACATTAAGACTTCTGGCCAAGATGGAGGTGTAGGTAGACACAATGCATCTTCCTCGTGGCTAAGAAGGAACTTACAACCACTTCAAAACTAAAAAACCACAGAAGAGCCAGAAAAATCAAACTACATGTAAGTTCAACAAACAAAGAAATAAAGAAGAAATATTCAGCCAGACAGGTAGGTGGGGCAGAGCCGGGACAGAGAGAATGAGGAGCCGTGTTGTGGCAAGGGCTGCAGGGATAGAGCTTGAAGGCGGCTGCTGGCAGCGGTATAGGGACTGTAGCCATGGTGAAAAGTGCAGTCATACATTTTAAACCTGGGAAATGATCCTAGCCCCAGGCCAGACTGACCCCAGCCCCAGGCAAGACCATACAGCTCATGGTTCCAGTGCTGGGGAAAATAGAGACACATTGCTTCTGACTATGAAAACCAGTGGGGGATTGGTGCAGAGGAAGAAACTGCTGGTCTCTCAACAGAGGCAGCTTGTTTAGTATAGGACAGAGGGAAAGTGCCTGGAAAAGGGGTGAGTGTGAGGCAAGTGGCACTGTTCCCTCTCAGACCTCTCCCCTACATACAGTGCCACAATATGGTAAAGTGGGTCACAAGCACTGGCAAATACCTAAGGCACTGCCCCTTACAACATAACAGGTGTGACAGCTCTATCTAAGATACAGAGGCAAACACAGAAAGCTGTCACTATGAGGAGACAGTGAAGTATGGCCCAAAGGGTGAGGGTCAGATCAAGGTTCCAGTGGGAGAACTGAATGATAAGGAGATAGCCCACATAACAGATGCACAGTTCAAAACACTGGTGATAATGATGCTCACAGACTTGACAGAAAATATTAAATATGACACAGAAGAAATAAAGGTTGCACTAAGTGAAAGGAAGGAAAATCCACACAAAACTAGTGGTGAGCAAAAGGAAACCAGGCTTCAAATAAACAAATTAGAATGCAAGGAAGAAATAAACGTCAACGGATACAGAAGGAGGAAACAAGAATTTAAAAAAATGAGGAGAGGCTTAGAAACCTCTGGGATAGCTTTAAACATGCCAACATCTGAATCATAGGGGTGCCAGAAGGAGATAAGGAAGAGCAAGAAATTGAAAGCTTATGTGAAAAAATAACAAAGGAAAACTTTCCTAATTTGGGGAAGAAAATAGACATACAAGTCCAGAAAGCACAGAGACTACCAAAGAAACTAGACCCAGGGAGGACCACACCAATACACATCATAATTAATATGCCAAAGGTTAAGGATAAAGAGAAAATCTTAGAAGCAGCAAGAAAAAGAATAGAGTTACATACAAAGGGGTACCTATAAGATTATCAGCTCATTTTTCAAAGGAAAGTTTGCAGGCAAGAAGGGACTGAAAATATTCAAATAATGAGAGACAAGGACCTACAACCAAGACTACTCCATCTAGCAAAGCCTACATTTAGAACTGAAGAGCAGATAAAGTGCTTTCAAGACAAGGTAAAGCTAAAGGAGTTCATCATCACCAAGCCATTATTATATGAAATGTTAAAGGGACTTATTTAAGAAAAAGAAGGTCAAAACTATGAACACTTCTGGCAACAAAATCATAACTATCAACAGAATCTAAAAAATAAAAACAAAAACAAACTAAGCAGACAGAATCATAGGTATGGGGAGCATGTGGAGGGGTGTCAGCTGGGAGGGGAAAGGAGGAAGGAGGGGGAAAGGGTGCAAAAATTAAGAAGCATAGTAGGAGGGTGCAGAATAGATAGGGTATGTTAGGAGTAGTACAGGGAAGGTTAAAGTCAAAGAACTTATATTCATGACCCATGGTCTTGAACTAAGGGGGGGTGGAACAGCTGGAGGGAGGGGAGTGGTAGGCAAAGGGGAGCAAAGGGAAAAGAATTTGGGTTAATTGTAACAACATAATCAAGAAAACATACAAAAAATAAAATATATCTAAGTTAAAAATTAATAAATGTATGTATGTAACTCTTAAATGACTGATATTTTAGAAAACCTTTGTCACAGTGTATGTTAATGATTATATTAAAAAGAAAAAATAGAGTGGCACAATGAAATGTGTTTGGTAACTGGACCAGATAAGTTTCTTTACTGCAAAATTTCTCAGAGCCCTTAAGAGATTAACACACCTAGTATGAATCTCTAAGAATGGGATATAGAATGATGTGCACTCTAAATATATTTTCTCTTGGAATCTTTTCTTTTTCTTGTCTTCGGGGAGAATATCCTGACAGAAGACTGGCATGATGTCTGTCATATAGTTGGTGCTCAATAAATATTTGTTAAATAAATTAGTAACTATTGCTTACTTTGGGAAATGTAGTTTAACAATAATGAATCTGCTCAATCTTATAGCAAAAATAAATGACATATCTTTTTGTCTTAGTTGTGATGGCCTGTTTTATTTTTTCCTCCCATTTGTTTTCCCTTCTTGAACTCTCAGGGGTCTTAGGGTGAACATCTATCTCCATATGGCTATGAAGCTATGGGGAGGGATTGGATATGATGAAAATGGTGACCAACTGACTTTTCTTTTGATAATCACATTGACTAAGCTTTTAAAGAGAAGTCCAGACTTGCACATAGTGATCTGATTTCTGACTGTGTGTCTACCTTCACTGACAGAGAGGTTTACCTTGCTTGGGGCAATTGTATAGAAAAAAACTGTGAAAATTGACTTAAATTACAGGTAGAATACACTAGGGAACTCATTATTAAATAAAATCCTATTCTGAATATTTTCATAGGCTGGGAATTATTTTGTAAAGTGAATAATAACCTTACATAATAGGTCAGCTAAAAGTGAGGTAGGCAATATCTATATATATCACTGTTATATATACATAGTGATAATTTCTTTAAACAACTGATATTTACATTATACATTTTAACCTCTGAGCTAAGGGAAATATCCATGAGTTTTTCTTAAAGATTTTCTTTGGAAGAAAGTTTTAGAATGATGAATTCTTTATAATATGCAATGAGTATTCTTGTATATTGAAACTTCAATTCATTTTCCTCCTACTGAAAAATGCTTTTTCATCCTTTCTGTAATAACTATAATCTTTGAAATTAAGGTTGATGTAAATCCAAAGGTAATGAGATTCAATTTTTCATTGTAGCCAAATTATATGGAGAACTTCAAATATTTATTTGAGGTTTAATTTGAGTAATTTAAGAAAACATTGAGCTTCCTCATTCATAAATGATAATTACTTCTCTTTATCAAATATTGTACTGTATTCCCTTCTGCTATCTGTTCAGTCTTGTTTATATGAACTCTTTCATATCTCAAAGGGGATTTTTTTTCATGTAACTTCCTTGGATTGTTTAACTTATAAAATCTTTAGAAATGGAGTGTGCTGTGCCTATGTTTTGGCGAGTTTGGTTTTATAGGGAAAAAGAGGTGAGAAGTAGAATAACATTTACATTGATTTTCTTTAAGGATGTGCTCTGTAAAGAAGTAGTGTTTTGTCTTACTAAAGCACATGTTTAAGAAATGGAGATTGCTGTCTTGCAAAACTCTTAAAATAAACTCCAGCAGTTTAAAATGCCTGTAGCCTCTAGTTGATTATAATTCTGTACTAAATCAAAAGTGACTGCATCTAAAAACTTCCATAGAGAAAAGCTTAGGCATTTCAAACTATTGTTGGCCAATGCAAGATTATTCCTTTTCGTTCAGAGTTTCCTCCAGGTAATGAATATATATGTACATATGTGTGTGTGTGTGTGTGTTATATGTGCTTTTAATTAATTATAAATTAATACTTAATTCATATATATATAAATTATAAGTTAAGTATTAATTTATAATATATATATATTTACATATATATAGGAGTTTACTAGACAAATAAGGCTACTACTTTGGTGATGATCGCACCACCACTAGACAAGGAGCTGCAGCAGCATACCATGTTCTTAATTTTCCCACATCTTTGGTCCTTTTCTACACACTTTGTTCATGACCCTTGACATTGCTCATTGCACTTGCCAAAGGAGTTTATATTAAACATTCTACCAATTACAAATCTTTTATGTGCAAGTGACAGAGACCCAAATCAAACTAGTTTAAGCATAAAAGAGAACCATATGGTTCATATGAAAAGGCCAGGGATGATGCTGACTGTAGGAAGAGAGGAATCCAAAAACTCTGTGTTGTCCAGAATCTAGCATCTTCTTATTGTAAATTCATTGTCCTTAAGTAGCCACCTGACTTATTCACACTGTACTGTCTTATCCCTGAACCAATTATTGTGATGGGTGGATGGAATATGTTGAAGTACATAGCCAAGGTCATTTTTTCACCTTGGAGCTAAAGACATAAGGGTGAATCATCTTTAACAAATGGAGTTTGGGATGAACTCTTCCCAAACAATAATGTTCTCAACAGCAGGAAGGGAAATGGCTGATGGACAGACCAAGCAACATATGTCTAATAGAATACCCAGCCTTGGTATTGGAAGATGTTCCTACATGACCCACCTTCAGCCAACTGCCAGATTGATACAAGAAAAGCCATTCCAATCAAGTGCAGGATGTAGCCCAATGACCAAAAGTCTATTATTTATATCCATTCTATTTCTATTAAGGAACGAACCAGAGAGTCAATTGGCCCAGGATAGGTACTCAATAATTATGTCCTGATTGATCACCTTCCTTAGTAATTGAACTAACTAGAATTTTCTCTCATCCCACAGTGCACTGTCTTTGAATTTTGAGTTACTTCAGCTCTTTGGAGGTCATAAAATATGCATTTTGTTACTCATGAATTAAAAGCAGGAAGCCAGAAATCTACTTACATTCTTCCAACTTACTTAAAATTTTATTTTTTCTCATGCTCCAATTTGCCAGTTGGCTCAAGTAAATATCATTAGGTAGAAGAACACAGCATGAGGATTTAAACAAAGAGTGAGGGAGCAATCTATTTCTATATCTAAGTTAGTTCACATCTCTAAGATATATAAGAATGTGGGAAAACCTGCATTAATCCTCAAGTGTAACATTTTGACAGAAGAATGGATGTCTCAGATACAGAAAACCTGAAATGCTTAAGTAAGAGTATTCCTGTGAAGTTCTTTCGTGGCAGCCCTAACCCAAATCAATTCTGTCGGTATCTCTCCCCTGGCTGGCCCCTATCTTTCCCTATGTGCACTTCACTCTTTCATTTGTCTCTTCAAATTTTTGTTTGCTCTTCTGAAGTCATCATCATCAATTAGTATTTGCTGGGGTCATGTAGGGTCTAACATGGCACTTCTCCATCTGTTACCCACCAATGCAGATATGGGGGTCCCGCCTCTCTTTTGTTTGAATCATATTATTCCAAGCCATTTTCAGCATCTCCCATCTGCTGTCCCCCAAGCATTCTCAAATATCACATCTCTGTTCTGCCCTGCTGTCCTCCCCCATGATCTGACTTTCCCAGCATTATGCAATGGTGAAATATTTAGATCTCATACCCAGATAATGAATTCTAGCTCTGCCACTCTCAAGGTTATATGACCCCGGGAGAACTTCTTTCTCATTTTACCCACAAAAGAGGCATAATTCATGTCTATACTGCATGTAGATTCTAGAGCATGAGATGATGGTTGTGAAAATTAAGTGAGATTAAAGGTAGTGAGTCTGACACAGTTCTTGGCACATTATTCAGGACTCAAAAATGGACATTCTATTGTTATCTATGGATTAGAATAGGCAGGTGAGTGATAATTACAATGAGTAGGCAGCCAGCATCACCGTTAGGAGCAGCATCTTCAACACATTTCAGAAGCACATTTAGGCAGCCCTGTCATGTCAATTTTTAAAACATTGTTATCAGTATGGCAGACAGAATACCAACTACTGTTCTGGTGGGCCTTGGACTTACACTCTTTTCAGGTTCATTATATTCAGTTTCCCCCTGCCTTATCCCACTTAGTTATCATCCTCCTTCTGTTACTTCTTTTCAAATTGCTATGAGCCTAGGACTAAGTCTAGAGCTCACCAACTCTAGCCAAGGTGTGCACTGGACCAAGAGGCAGGAGCAAGTACTGTGGCCCAAAGCCAGTCTGTCTCCCTTGCTCATCCAGAGTCCATAGCTCAGAAACTCCTGTGTTCTGTGTCATCCTGGTGTGTCTTTCCTCCCATGTTGAGGCTGTTTGTAAAAGTGATCCTTTTCCATTGCCTCCAGCTAAACTGCACAGGCACTTCTGGTTTCCTTCTATCAAGTAGGACTAGATACACAACACATGACATCAGCTGAGCTAGGCTGAGCTCCATGGCTGGTTTCTGATGACTGAAAGTTTTGTCAAGTGTCTTGTGTGCCCTTTGAAGAGAGAATTAATAAATAACACTAATATGAAAAAAATTGCTATAAATACTAGCTGCTAAAATAAGATTCCCAACAACGGTCATGGTATGTAAGTATTTATTTATTTATTTATTTATTTATGTATTTATTTATTTATTTATGTAGAAGCAAATACTCTTCAGAGAGTCAAGACTATGCTGCTTGTCTTTGTAGGAGAAGACCGGCTTTAAAAGCCAAGCCATTGGCAATATTAACTGAGCTGATTTCAGCATATTATATAATGGGGGGTGGGTGGGGACTGTGCATGCTGACTTGTGGGGCACTCAGAGCAAACACCAAGTGAGCGATATGTCATACCAGACAAATGGGCTCTTTAAACTAGACAATGGAAAGAGCATTTTCTTTGGCCTGGATACGTACCTGTCAATCAGCCTAATCACTCTAATTATGAACATGGTTTTGGGTTGATGTTGTGGGATATGAAATGAACCATCAGACATGGCCCTTGCACTGAAGGAGTTTACAATCAAGTTGGGGAAGTGAAGCTCAAAGATATGAACACTTACAGGCATGGTAAAGGAAAACTTGTGATAGTTACCTGTATATAAGTGCCAAGTGAGTGGTCCAGGCACTAACTATAGCCATCCAGTTACCAGTTCTTCAATTTGAGCTCAAAGATGATCTCAAATTGGTGAACAGGTACAAACTGTCCTGTGTTATAGAGTCAAAACGTAATTTGCTCTGGTATATGGAGTGAAGAAGCCATCATAAACGTTTTTAGGATATCACTTCCTTCTCTTACAATTGGCAAGAAAAACCTAAAACTTCTCTTTCATTAAATAACTCTTCCTTCCCCACCTTAGCAGTTCTGCATGAACTAGGCAGGCACCAGGAAACTGGAAGCATTTTCCCCAAAGTGAGTTGTTTGGTAATCAAAGCCAGAGTTGGGGACTTACTCAATTTTTCTGCTTGGTTGGGGAATGTTGGGAGAGCTCCATAGCTCATCATCAACCTGTCCCAGGTCTTCCTTTCACTAGATAAACCCAAGGCTCATTGAAATGAGAATTGCGTACAGCCATCAAAATGGCTATAAGTGGATTTCTGAAGCTAGTCACCTAGTAGGACAAGATATTCATGAAATTCATATTTTCACTTAATACTATGTTTATCATATTTCCTATACAATATCTTAATATATAATTAAAAGTAATTGTTAACAACAATGAGGCTGTGTGATGCACCTAGCACTGTGATGGAGACTTTACTTAGATATATTTTTTAACACTCCTAATATCCTCTTTTCCCCTTATACTAATCAAATTCTTGGGCTACCTAATCATTGTTGGAGATTGGGTTCTTCAGGAGCAGATGCACAAAAAGCACTTAGGGTTCAAGGTGCTTGTTAGGGATTCAGACCTGTGAAAGGAAGAAATAGGAAGCAAGTTTGGGTAAGGGAGAGGTGGGATTGTGATGTGAACATGACAAAGTCACTGGTGAGCTCTGGAGTGAATTATATTCCATCAGAGATTTTCTGCATCGGGAAGAAATATCTGGGCCTTTATCTCCTACTCCTCTCAGTCATTAAGTGACAGAAAGGTGTGACCTTGAGCAAAAAGGTTCCTGAAGCTGTGGCAGACCCTGAAAGAGCTGAAAGCTGCAGTTGCCTGCTAACCTCACTCTCTACAGTTGGGCAGCTGGTTCTGGTGTATCTCTGTGTCACTCACTCCATAAAGTGGGAAGACAGCCATTCCTATTCCCATGGAGTTGTTGCAGGGACTAATTGAGATCATACATTTAAGATACTCAGCCCAGTGGCTGGAGGGAATAATTGCTCAATGATCCTTTTATTTAAGGTTATACAGCAGAAACTAATCTATCTGTGTGTCTTTGTTTTCTGACCCTCTAAAATTTTAAATTATTTTTTATTGTGCTGAATATACATAACATAAAATTTACCATGTTAACCATTTTTAAGTGTACAGTTCAGTGGCATTAACTATGTTCATGTTGTTGTGTGACCATTACCACCATCCTTCCCAGATTTTTTTTCTTCTTTCCAAATAAAAACTCCATACCATTAAACACTAATTCCATTTTCTCCCTTCCTCCTCAAGTCCCTGCCAACAACCATTCTACTTCCTGTCTCTATAAACTTGACTACTTATATAATAATACTAATAACATATGGTACCTCTTTTAAGTGGAATTATATAACGTCTTTTTGTGACTGGATTATTTTACTGAGCAGAATGTCTTCAAGGTGCATCCACGTTGTAACATGTGCCAGAAATTTTATTCCCTTCTAAGGCTGAATAATACTGTTACAGGTGTAGCACATTTAAAAAAAAATTATCTTTTCATGGGCACATGAGTTGTATCCACCTTTTGGCGACTGTGAATAATGCAGCTATGGCATCAATTTACAAGTGGGTACTATTATTACATTTCTTCCCAACTTTATTGTGGTATAATTGACACGTAACATTGTGTCAGTTTAAAGTGTGCAACTTGTACAACTTATATATTGCAAAATGATTACCGCCATAGCATTAACTAACATCTTTATTCTGTCATAATTACCATTTTCTTTGTGGTGAGAACACTTAAGATTCACTCTCTTAGCAATGTTCAAGTGTATAATACAGTTTTATTAGGTATAATCACAACTCTGTACATTATATCCCCACAATTGTTAATTTTATAATTGGAAGTTTGTACCCTCTGACCAATATCTCCCCACTTCTCCCTCCCCCTACCAGAGGCTACCCTCTACCACCGTTCTATTCTGTTTCTCTGAGTTCAGCTTTTTTAGATTCAATAGATAAGTGGTATTCTACAGTATTTGTCTTTCTCTGCATGACTTACTTTACTTAGCATAATTCCCTCAAGTTTCATCCAAGTTGTGTAAACAGCTGGATTTCCTTCTTTCTCATGGCTGAAAAATATTCTGTGAGATTTTATATATTATATGTGTATACTTACAAATGTATATAAATACATACAAATATAAATAAATACACATAAATATAACATATGATATGTAATATACATAAGATTATTTATATAATATATAGTAATAAGATTGTATATAAAATATAAAACTTCACATCTATAATATACAATTATATATAAATACTATATATAAGTATATTCCATATATGATATATAATCTCACATCTTTATCCATTTACCTGTAGAGAGACACTTAGGTTGTTTCATATCTTGGCTATCGTGAATAATGCTGCAGTGGATATGGAGATATAGATATCTCTTTGAGATCCAAGCAGGTGGTATTTAATCCAATTTTCTAGATAAGAAAATGCAAACTCAAGCAGACCAAGGGGTAAGGGGCCAGCAATGAAATCCATATGTTCAACTCCAGATTCAAGGTCTTGACTGTGATCTCTGTCCTCTGTCCTTTAAGAACACTGGTATCGTCTGTCATACCTGAGGCTGCAGCAGGCTATAGCTATCTCATATAAAAGATGCTCTGGCTTCCCCCTCCAGAACTTTGCAAGGCTCCATTGCCCACCTTCAATGTGAGCCTTCTCTGTTTTTCTGTATTTCTCCTCTGACTTCTATCTGATTGCCTCATATCAGCTTTCTCTTCCTTGTTGAGCTCCTTCACATTGCGGAAACCTATAATGCCAGGCTTTACCATTAATTTTCTAAATTGTTAATTTATTTAACCCCAGTAACCTAATGGGGCAGATATTATTATTATCATCCTATGTTGTGGGTCAGGCAATGGAGTCACCTAGATGTTAAATACCTGTCCAAGGTTCACAGCTAATAAGTGGCAGAATTGAACACAGGCAGTCCATAAGCCGCACTAGGATACAGTGCTGCCCCTTGGATAGATCCACTTATAAATACAATGTCTCAGAGTTAAGAGACACCCCTCTAGCCAGTCCTGGACAAACGCAGTTGAGGGAGTTCTAGCAACCTGAGTCTGCATGCTGCTTGCAATCTCTGCCCATAGGCTCTAGCTGGGCTCAAGTCCCCCCATTCACAGCAGGCTGAGCAGCAAACCCTGAGGCCACTGTAGCTGCCTCAGTATTCTATAGCCCTCTTGGGTCTGGACGCTGCTGGAGGCAGGCACACCAGACCATTTGTAATATGGCTGCTTTCCATTCCACATAGCTGGAGCCAAGAGAGAGGTGGGGAGGGGGGGCGGGAGGGGGAGAGAGACAAGGGGAGAGAGAGAGAGAGAGAGAGAGAGAGAGAGAGAGAGAGAGAGAGAGAGAGAGAGAGAGAGAGAGAGAGAGCCTACTGCCTCTGTATTTATCCCAAATCCATATATTATTTTGGAACATTCAGTATTGCAGAAATATGCAAAGGGATAAATCACTCCTTTTGCCATCTGGTCTCTGAGAACCTTCCCAAGAACTGTAGCTTCATTTAATTTGGTTGTGTTCCTGTCTCAACCTTTTTGTGCTTTCCATCATCTTTTCTTGGCTGCATTATTGGGTTTGTTTTGCCTTCAATTCCTTGCTCCTTTAGCTGTTTCTGCATTTTAGTTTTTAAAAAGAAATACCAGCTCTCACTAATCAGAATTGTGCCAGGTTCTTTATTTGGCATGCCTCTACCTCATGACTCTGTTTTTTAACCTTCATCTGGAAACTTGGAGTGATGTGTATGTGTGTGTGTTTTTAATGCTCCAACCAGATGTCCCAACCGGCCTGATGGTCAGTAGTGAGGAAGCAGTAGGACCCTGTGGTCTTAGAGGTTCTTGGCAGGGCCTTCACGGCATGGTGGACCAAGCCCAGCCATTGCTACACAGTTCCAAAGTCCACTTAAATGAACAAATGGGTTGGCACTCATCTAAAGGAGAGTGCAACTCCAGCGAGGTTACTAAGAACATTCTGAGCAAAGTTTCTCCCTGTTTGAGCTGGGAGGTTACAGATAAGCAAGGGAAGAACACCGCAATGACTTATGTTGTAATGAGTGGAGTTGAATATCAATACAAAGTTATATTTAGCTTCATATAGACGCAGATAGTTAAATATAGAAATATATATATATATATATATATATAGATATAGACATGTGTATATACATGGATTAGTATGCACTTATTTCTTGTTGCTCTGTCAGCTAAGAGTAACTGGCAGCAATGGTACCCCAGCAGCCATAAGCACACCTACAACCCAGATTTTGGTTTCTAATACCATTAGCCAATAATAGGAACAAGGGCTCCTTGGAGAAATGGGTGCTTTAGGACAGGGCATGAAACATACAAGATGAAGCTGGAACCGAATAGCTTACAGTTCAAGAAAGTGAGGAAGTGCTCAAAACAACAGCAATAAAAACACCATGATGCAATATGTCTCATAAATGAGAAATGAAGAGGCTTAACATGAGTTAGGTGAACAGTCGTTGGCCACTCATTAAAATCCAGGTGCTTGGCACTGATGGCTGACTTTACACACTCTTTGTTGTGACAGGGTTTATGCTGGATATCCTCTTGCTGCTCTTGTGAGTTGCTGAGACCCGGATTCCTCTCATTTATTTTACAACCACAGTAACTTGCCTGGGCTTCCACAGCCCAATTTTAAAGATGGGGGCAACTTGAAATGAGGAGAGTGAAAAATAAATCACATTTCCAAGGAGAAAATCAAGTCATTGCAACTCAATTATTAATGTGCAGAACTGTTATGTAATGTAGCAGCCCAATTAACAGGTGTCTCTTGGGGAATAATCAAGGCTTAATTTGGCATGATAATTAGTAACCTCCCCTCTCAGCTTTGGATGGAGGCCCCTGCAGGACAGCATGATGGCTGGTAATGAGGAAGTATCACTTACTTTGCAGCCGTGTTAATTGTATCTTTCTGTGCATGGGGACAAGACAGATTTACCTGTTTCTAGATGCTAGGATGTGCCAGTAATCTAATAGACTTGTACTTGTTTTCTGGTCTTGCCAACCTGGGCCTTTTTGAAGGGCAACATTGTTACACATTTGAGACTTCTTTAATTGACCGAGTTGTTGTAATTGCTATACCTTAGTCTTTTTTTTTTTTTTCCCTGATAGTCTGGGTAGCAGTTTCAGTCTTACAAGACATATGGCCAGAGTTGACATGCTCTTAGAAACATCCAGGAATTGTTCTGTCCCCTGTACCTGTAATAACAGGTGACCACAATCTTTGGGCAGAAGTATCTGTCTTCTCCTGGGACACAATAAAACACTGGATGTGTGTGCAACCTGTATAGTCACAGAAAAGAAAAACACAAAAATTAGCTCTGTTATTTTTACCTCCGCCCCCCCAAAAAGAATAAAGCATAGAGGAGAAATACCAACCATTATATATCCTTTAATTGAGAGGTAAGCACTATTATTTTGATATGCTATCTTTCCAGTTACACACACACACACACACACACATACCTGCTCACAAATAGCAGTTTATACAGATGTGATTTCTATTTACACAACTGGGATTGTAGATGTATACTATTTTGTTAACATGTTGTTTGATGTCAGCAACAGATTTTGAACCAAGTCTACACCAGTTTTTCCTTAAACTGTCTTCCTCTGAAGTTTGGGACCCTCTGATCTATGCTCTGAGAATTAAGTTGAGACAATATGTATTTTTTCTCCCTCTTGGTAGCACACAATGAACATTCCTATATTGAAGTTTTTGTTTAAACATTAAAAAAATTATTCAGAGAAATTACTATTGTTCCTTTTAATTACAAGATAAGAGCCCAAGCAACTGTTTCTTTGAACTATACTTGGGGAAATGGTATTGAACATCTAAAGAGCTTTCTATTTTTGTTTTATTTTGTTTTGCTACTTAAGTATCACTGCAGTGAACATCTTTACATATACATCTTTGTGTATATCGAATATTTTCTTAAAACTAATTTGTAGAAGAGCCAGAGGTCACCTTGCATGCATATTTTGTCTTGAACCAGCTTAGGTGAATTGCCCTTCCCACAAATTCACGTGCATTTACAAACCCGCAAGACACATGTAAGACCACCCACTACCCTTTTTTCTGCTATGAAGTACATGCTTAATTCCAGATTATGCAATTTTAGTGATGATGTAGGAGACCAAAAGAGAAAGTTTATTAAATTCTTATTTATGTATTCAATTTGCATCAGCCTTTTTTCCTTTCCTAAGCTCAAGGCACCACACAGAAAACATTGAACTTGTAACTCTTAGCTGTGTGACTCTAAGAGGGAGGACAAGGGGAAGATGGAGAAAATGGATAAAATCTAGGAATAATAATCAGCTCAAGCTCTTGAGGATCATGTAAGATACTAGCTCAAAACCCTGGTCCAGGAGGAAGGCCTTTTATTATTCCTCATCTTGATTTACTCTGGAATGGGTGGTAAAAAAGGCTGCAGTGAATTTTTGCATTTCTTTTCTGCCCACAGACACCTGGCTAAGCAGGCAAGTTGGAGCTGAAGGTCAACCCCATCTTCTCTCACCAAGCCCTGTTCTCCCGAAAGAGTCACTGTGTTCTATTATGCAAAACGTCATTGTACAAGCTCACAGGAGCCCTGAGGATGATTGAAAACAGACACACACCAACAAGCAAAAACTATCATCTTCCCAGCTACCTTGTGCCCATAATCTATTTTCTTACTTTCTGTCTCTTTTCTTAAATGATGTGGGAGTGCCCTGACCAGCATGGCTTAGTTAGTGTTTCTCATCCTCTCCTCCCTCCCTTCCCCTCTTTCTGAAAATAAACGAATTAAGTCTTTAAGAAAAAAATTAGGCGAGAGTTAATGTCTAAAATGATCCATTTGGTAGCTAACAGTTTTGTGAAAAACGTTTCTTTCGTCAAACACCACCCTGGGAGGGTCCATGAAGATGTTTTTGCAACGTTCCTCCCAGTCCTGTGTTGGACAATTTCATGCCAATATTTCCCCCCAATGATTTGAGATGCTCTTAATTGCTTTACCAGAGGGAAATAAAACACCTTTTAGGCCAACAGCTGAGCGATTTGCTATGACAATTCTGCCACTATGCATTCACTTAATTTCCAATTAATCAAACATTCAATAAATCATTAGTATAATTACACCTGCTCCCATCGTCTTGCCCTAGCACATTAGCTCAACTCAGGCAGTCCCCTGGACCGGCTGTGGGGAGCATGTTCATTTGTCTGCCCTGGCTGGGTGCACAGCCTCGCTCCCTGAGAGCCTTGAAAAATGACCGGGAAGAAACTGTAATTATTTCAGGCAACAGACGTTTATTTGGTTTCCCTCTTTTTAGATTCTCACTCCAATGCTTCCCCAACAACTAAAGCCAATATCGTAGCTTCCTCGTAGCAGTGGCTGGTTAATTTCAGCAAGTTTTCTAAAAATCATTTTTATTTCCAGACTGTGCCTCTTTTCTAATTACACCATCTCCCCAGGTGAGCGATAATTCCCTCATCACCATATATCTGAAGCACGGATTATTAAAATAATATAGCTGATGTCATATAAATGTAGCAGAAAGTATCTTAAAGATGTTTCATTGAAAGCCGGTAAATTGGTTCAACAGATGAATGTTTTAAGGCCTGTTTTTAAAAAGTTGCACAAGTATAAACCCATTTGAATTACGGCTGCAGTTTCACACGAGCGGTTGCAATTATTTTAAACATCTAACTGTGCAGAAGACAGATCTGAAAGGGAAGGAGCTAAATTCTCTAAGATTAATTAAAGGGTTTCATTTTGCTCTTGATTTAAAAATAAATTTCAAGCAGGCATCACTTGTTGTTCTCTTGAAGAATTTGCATTACAGGGTTTAACAGCAACAACAAGAAAAGTACAGAGAATTTTAAGCTTCATGGGTTCTTCATACAATACAATCTAGCTGGAGGCTCGTAAAAAAGAAGAGTGGATCTATTGTTGCGACAGCATATTCTCTACATACTTCTTTATATTTTTTCATTTGTGAAGGGTATTAATCTTAAAACTCATTTCCAATGTAAGATTGTGCATTTACATGAATTTCCCATAAAATTGCTCCTGATTCGATCTCTGCCCATTGATTTAATTTCTTTTACCTCTCAGAACCAGTGGTGCTGAAGGGTTTATGGTAATTAGAGTGCTGTGGGTTCCAGTGGAACAGCTCCCTGGTATCTGAAGTGTGGGTCTGATTCACTGTAAGCTTGCTCAGCCCTGGAGATGGTGCAGCATGCATCTCTGAGGCAGGAAGCTCAGAGGCCCGATCAGAATGCTGGATGGTACACAGCCGGGAGGCAAAGGACGCTGGAGAGGGAATGGCCTGGGGCTACTGGCCAGATGGATGGCTGCTCTAAGGGGGCCCTTTAAGGTGAATCACTTGGCAATTTTGTGACTTGGCAGAAGGTACAGCCACCTGTGCTCAATGTGAAATGAGATTCGGGCAACCTACAGGGCTGAAATATGCTGTTCATCCTTTGAGGGATGGCACAGTGTTGCAAGGGGTAATTTGCCTAATAGTAGGGTATATGGGGAGGTGACCACAGCAAAACTATCATGGGTGTTGAGTTGGACTGACTGGGGTTCAAATTCTCAAAACCCCAATTTTTATCTATAACAGCACCGTCTAATTGGACATGATGTAAGCTGCATATGTCATTTTAGTTTTTCTGGTAGCCACATTTAAAAAATAAAGAAGCAAGTACAATTAATTAAATAATATATTTTACTTAATTCAGTGTATCCAGAAGTATTATTTTTCTGCCATGTCATCTACATTAACATTAAGGAGACACACTGCATTCCTGTTTTCATAGGAATCCTTGGGAATCCATTGGTCATGTTACATTCACAGCACTTCTCTGCTGGGACCAGCAGTATGCCAGGTGCTCAGCAGTCACCTTGAATGGTGAGGGCTACCATATCGTATAGTGTGAATCTGGCCATACATGATCAGGATATTCCCAATTGCAAGGGGAGGGGTAGATTCTAATTAGCTTTGGCAAGGAAAGACCATTTGCTTCAACTATGCCTGAATTTAGGAGCCCAAATGTTGCCTTCAGGGGCATCTCCATGGGTACACTCTGCTTGCTCTTATATGGACAAGTAGGTGATAGAAAAATGGCCCTTGGCAACCCCCTGCCTGTGTGGCTCTTGAGTTTGTGACTCCAAGGCATGAGGGACATCTTCTCTCATAGTTCTAATGAAAACAAATTCAATGAAAAAATGGATGGGTTTAGTTTGTGTCATGGGTCAGGGAGTACTCTATCCACAGGAAAGGAGAGCAGATGATGTTCTTCCTGGCCATGTTTCTCACTTCCCTAGAATTGCTTTCTCACAGTTTTCTCCATTTCAAAGAACGGTGTTATCATCTACCCAGTTACCCAGGGCATAATCTCCAAAACTCGACTAGGCTAATACCTAAGCATCAGTCCAATGCGTTCTATGGCAGAATAATTTAATCCTCCATTCTTACATTTACTTATTAGAATAATTTTTGTTAGAATCCTACTTTGGGGTAGGCAGTCTGATAGACATTGCAGTCAAAATATTTCCTAGGCATCTCTGAAAATGTGTTCACGTCTCTCCACCTCCTTTTTCTACAACCTTAGTCCATGACACTATCTTGCAGCTCAATTGTACAATATCCCACTCACCAGTCTCATGTTCTCTCCCAATTTTGCCTTTCTCTATCTCATTTCAAAACAATGGAACTCACCAGGAGAAGCAGTTTGTTTCTAAGAATAACAGGTCTACATCCTGGGGAGGGGGCCTTTGGGATTCTGGCAGCTGTCAGACAAAGGTCTCTCTGGAAGGCAACTGGAAATGGGGAAGTCAGGAATGGAGACATGATGGAGCCAAAGAATCTAAAATGTGGAGACATCTTTGTGAAGATGGTAGTGAAGCTTTGAAGATAGATGAGGTGCTCAGAAAGGTCAGAAGTGTAGGGGGAAGGTAACTGGAGAAGAGTCTGCATTTAAGACTAGCTTTGCTCCTTCTGGTGAAGTGTGTGTATGGCAGTGGGGAGTGGGGAATGCAGTGAGGTTGGCCATTTAGGACTAAGCCACAGCATTTCCAAATAAAAAAATTTTAACCAACACTCTCAGAATGAATTTAAAGGGCTAAACCTTCTCTCTCTCTCTCTCTCTCTCTCTCTCTCTCTCTCTCTCTCTCTCTCTCTCTCTCTCTCTCTCTGTCACACACACACACACACACACACACACACACACACTAACATAATGGGGCAATATAGGAGAAAGTATTAAACTTAAAAAAACCCTATTCTATTAAATTATCTTCAAAAGTGCTTTAGAGTGTGGGAGCAGGGTGAGGAAGGACAGATGGGGTTAGTGATTTTGAACACTACAACTTTATCTTGGTGCGTTATAAATATGTGATGCTATTTAATGTAGCAAGCCATCAGGCTAATAAACAAGTGATGGCCAAGTTTGTAATTGGCAAGGAAAGAGGTTGTAATCTATAAGGAGCTTTGTGTCCCAACCAATTTATTCTCTGTCAGAGCTTCATTGCCTCTGTCGCGAAAACTCCCAAGTTGTCTTAAGAGCTAAAAACCCAGACTGGCTGAGCTTGGTTTCTGTGGCGACTTTTCCTTTTTGGCTTCATCTATCACCCAGATAAGACACTTGGAAAACCCATTTCTTTAAAATGCAGCTGCTCTCCTGCCCGAGTAATGCCTGGTTTGTTGTTTGTAAGTGGCTTTTATCCTGAAAGTTGGAAAGATGTGAATTGCCTGGCAGAATCCATTTTAACTTCTTGTAGGCTACACAAAATCAGAAAATAAAATGGTATTTCATGAGAACATTAATTAATGCTGTCTGGGTCTCTTAGCTGAGCATGGAGGTTCTCTGGGCTGAAGTTTTTGTCTACTACTAAAGTATGCTGCACTTCTCTCCTTGGTTCAAGGGTTAATGAACCCGCATGCACAGTTGGCCACATTACCAGTGCCCAACTCTAGGGGGCACTATTAACCTCCCAACCTGTGTGAATAGAGCCACTACACTTGTGTGAGCTCACTCTACTCAATTATGAGAGGTGGTCCTGGTGAAAAGATGAGGTTTTGGAGTTAGATTGGCCTGGGGCAAATCACACACACAAATAGAGTGATCTTGGGCAGGTTTCTTCATTTCTAAAATGGAGATTATAATAATGCCTTCTTCATAGCATTGCTGTTAAAAATGATGCAAAAAAATTTCCCTTTATATATGCTTTTCCTCTGCCTACACTGCTTTCCTGGGCAGATCCCTCTTCACGTGTCAACCCTCACCTCAGTTGCAATCTTCTTGGTATTTCCATGGCTAACCGCCCTTCCTCCCTCTTTTTTACTACCTCTGAATATACACATGCAACTGGAAGGTTGGAAGTGTTATTAAAAAGATTTTTTCATTTTGTTTTGTTTTATTTTGTTTCACTGCATTTCTCACATTTTTTCACCTATTTTATTTTCACATTCCCATTTCTGCAGCTAATATTTTTTATTTGTTTGCTTGATTGCTTATCTGATCAGCACTCACTCTTCCATCTTCTGGGAGTGGGGCCCATCTCTGAACTGTTCCACCACCTGTATCTTCCTTGCTACTACTGTCCCTGTCATTCTGACAGGGCTGACAACTCCCTCTAACTTTAGGTATCTTCCCATGACTCAGGCTTGTCCAATCAGCCATTTTAAATCATCTGAACATGGTGATTGGTTCACCAATGGGCATGTGACCTGCTTCATCCAATAAGACTTGTTTCTGAAAAGAGACTCCTTTTTCCTCAAGTTACAAAACTAATAGGACTTAGGCTTGGGTTATCTGATAGCATGTTGCAGAACATAAGTGTCGTAGACTGAATATTTGTCCCCCCCCCCCATTCCTATGTTGAAATCCTAACCCCCAAAGTGATGGTAGTAGAAGGTGGGGGTGAGGTGATTAGGTCATGAGATTGGAGCACTCATGAGTGGGATTAGTGCCTTCATAAAAAGAGACAGAAGATTTTTCTCTCTCCTCTCCTCTTTTCTTCTTTCCTCTCTTCTTTCTCTCTTCTCTCTGTCTTTCCTCTCTCCTTCTCTCCATCCTACCTTCTCCACCATGGGAGGATACAACAATAAGATGGCCACATGCAAACCAAGAGGTGGACTCTCCCTAACATAAGTTCTGCTGGTGCTTTGATATTGGACTTTCCAGCATTCAGAATTGTGAAAAACAAATATTAGTTCTTTAGACCACCTAGTCTAGGATGATTAGTTATAGCAGCTTGAATGGACTGAGACAATGGGGAAAGCCAGTCAAAATGCAAAGCAAAATGTTAAAAAGATATTCATTTCTGAAATAATTTGTATATCAGCACCTGCACTTAATTGAGCCTGAAACCCTAAACTTTTCAGTTTTGTGATAAATCAAACCCCCTCCCATGTTTTTGTGTATAAAGTAGTTCAAAATGAAATACTGAACTCGGCACCTTCCAGCAGAGTCTACTCTACTAGAGCAAGCTGTATTTGAGGGCAGGATGGTGGATGTGCATGACACATTTTGGCACTCATTATGTCACATTTAAAAATGCCAAACTCAGAGGTTCAGAGGCAGAGATTTAACAAATGAAAATTGTGCACAGTAACCAAACGAATTAAGATAGCCTGTGAGCCTGAGACATGTAGTCATTTTTTTACCCAGAAATATAGTGATTTTTATAAGTCACATCTTGATCGACTCTGTTAGTTCAGCAAGTATGTTCAGAGCTGACAAGTGATAAGCCAGTTATTCGGTTATTGATGATGGTGCTGGGGCCAGGAATGTGTCATTACTATGTGCTTTGGGGGCTGTGAATATGTCATTGGGCCCAAAGAAAAGACAGAGTTTTTCAAACATTCCCTTGATTCACCCAGGGGGAAAATGGCTTCTGCTCAGAGGGATCCTGGAGTCGAAGGCATGAGGATTCATGCCTTTGTCTTCTTTCAAAAGAAGTAAGTAGTTCTCATGCAGCTGGTGGTATTTTCTTGCCAAGACTTCTCAATCCTTTACTTCTATTGACTTATCAGTACAAAATCACCATATAGATTATAACAGCAGCTAATATTTATTTATTGGTCCTCTCTGTTGGCAGGTATGCCATAACTATTCCAAATGCTGGGAAGAGAGCAGTGAATTGTACTGACGTGTTTTTATAAAGTGTATATTTTAGTGGAAGAGATGGGTGATAAAGAAGTAAGCTTATATGTGAACAAGATAACCACAGGTTTTGATAAGTGATAGGAAGAAACCTAGAGGGTGATGTGTTAAAAGGGTGATTGATTGTGATGATAGTTGGTGGTGAGACAGGCCCAGCTTTAGAACTTCAGTTTCTTTATCTGGAGAAAGGAGCATTGGAATGGACACCTATGGGTAGAGAAGGAGCCAGTCAAGGACAGTTTAAGAAAGGGTGCTCTAGGCAGGGAGAAGAGCAGAGGCAAAATTCCTGAGCCTGGGGAGAGGTTGGCACAGTGAAAAAACAGAAGTCAGGTCAATACTACTGGCATCTAGTGGGTGAGGAGAGATGTGTGGGAATGAGTTAGAGAGAGATGAGGGCAGGTCATGAGGGGACCCATACAAATGGTAGGAAATTTGGGCTTCATTCATGAGTGTGTTACTTTGCTTGCTCTTCATAGAGGCTGATGAAGTAGGTACTCCTGAAGAACGAAGGGTCTTGTTAAGGGTCACACCAATCATGGGCAGCAAAACGATGCTTCATCACGTAGTTCTCTTTCCAAGATCCATCTCCTTCTCCCTGACAAGGTGCCACCATATGGTTTCTAAGACACATATAGATCCAATAGATTATGAGGCAATGCCTATTAATTACTATTTATCATAAGTATCATGAGAGATAAAGTGAAGTCATTAATGTAGATCTCTTAGCTGAGTGTCAGACAAAGTCAGTGCCTGATAAATAATGTGATAGTTCCTCCATGGGCTGCCTGGTCTCCACTTCATGTAATTTTTTCTCAAAAAAATTAATTCTGGTAAAATACACGTAACATAAAATTTATCACCCTAATCATTTAGAAGTGTACAGTTCAGTAATGTTAAATATATTTACATTGTTATGTAACTGATGTACACAATTTTTTCATCTTGCAAAACTGAAAATATATACATATTAAAAACAATTGCCTGTTTTCTTATCCCCAGTCCCTGGCAACCACCATTTGACTTTCTGTTTCCATAAGTGTGATGACTCTGAATAACTAAGTGGAATCGTGTAGTATTTGTCCTTTTGTGACTGGCTTATTTTACTTAGTATAATATCCTCAGTGTTTATCATGTTGTAACATTTGTTAGAATTTCCTTTTTTTTAAGGTCAAATAACATTCCATTGTCTGTATATACCACAGTTTGCCTATTCATTCCCCTGTAGATGGAGACTCAGGTTGCTCCTACATTTTGTCTTTTGTGAGTAATGCTGCTATGAACATGGAGATGCAAATACCTCGTCTAGACCTTGCTTTTAATTTCTGTGGGTATACACATAAAAGCAGAATTGCTGGATCATATGCTAACTCTTTTCTTAATTTTTATTAAGAACCTCCATATTGCTTTCCCCAGTGAATGCACCATGTTACATTGCCACATATAGTGCACAAAGGTCTAATTTCTCCCATCTTCACCAACACTTGTTATTTTTTTTTCTTTTTATAACAGCCACACTAATAGGCATGGGATGTTTACTTGATGTAATCCTTGCTCTCTCCTTAGGAAGTATGTCATTTGTAGAGCAGCTGGCAACATTTCTTTCCCTTCCGTCCACACCTTCCTGATGAAATTGGCATATGCCATTGTTGAAATTCTTACCATGGAGGTAGAAACATGGCATTTTGCCTACAAAAATAGTCTTGTGTATTCAGTACTGCATTTATCTAGTATTTGTGAAGACCCACAGATTTGTTTAGAATAAACAAGGAGGCTTTGAGTTTCAGTCTCGTGCACTTGAAAGTATCCAAACCATATCCATTTAAACATGGCTAAAATGCTGTTTCTCTCTTAGAGTTGCACAGCCCATAATTAAATGATTTGTAGGAGCAGTCTGAATGAAGGGCCCTGTTCATCAATACTGCATAAATTATGTAGGCATATCTTAATTTTTACATTTTTTTATCTCAGTGGCCAGATGGGTACATAGGCTGTAATATTCATCAGTAAGAAATCCAAATGCAGCTTTGACACACTGACATCTGTGGTGGGTCTGACCACCAGGGGCTGTAATGCATATTTGTAGTTGGGGAAAGGGGGCTCCCTGCTTCTAGGAAATTCAGGAATGCTGCAAGCTCTGGTGTTTGACACTTGATTAGTCACCCTTAAGTAGCTCCCATCAGAGCAAAGTAGAGATCTGAGAGATGCCAATGGTGATCTTGAAATCAATATTTTCACAATGCATTCATTTTGTTTTTAATGCTAATATAAAAATTACAATAATAGAAAGAACTAATATTTAGGAAGGCAGTATAATACAATAGGTGTTATGATACAAATGTTTGCATTTCCCCTCAAATTCATATGTGGAAACCAGGTGATTAGGTCATGAGGATGGAGGCCTCATGAATGGGATTAGTGCCCTTATTATAAAGACCCTGAGGTGCTCCCTAGCCCCTGCCACCCTTTGAGGTATAAGGAGAAGATGCAAACCCTCACCCAGCACGAGATACTCTAGCACCTTCATCTTGGACTCCAAAACTATGATGAATAAATGATTGTTGTTTATACATCACCCAAATTATGGGTTATAGCAACCCAAATAGACCTTGAGAGTGGATAAAAGTAAGGGCATAGGGGCTTAAATCCTGGCTCTCCTACTAAGTACGATGTGACTTTGGACAAGCTGTTTCCTCATGTTTCTCATCTGGACAGTGATGCCAGCTGTAGAAAGTGGTTATGTGAATTGAGAATATGTAGGTCATAAAATGGAGTATTATACAACTGGGGATAAAAAAGATAAAGATTTAGAAGTATTGCAATGGAGTGATTTCAAAGATATATTATTGATAAAAATTCTAAGGACAAAATGTTACATTGTAGGTTCCTATTTAAGTAGAATAAATTAATATTATTATAGATTGTATTTGTTTGCATATACATAGCATTTCTGGAAGGTTCTATACACAAAATTAACTTATTTCCTCTGGGGTGTGAATAGCAGTGGGAGGATGTCTTGATTACTGTTTTATATTGTGGTCTTTATTTTTATTTTATTGTGTACCTTTATAACTATTTTTAAGGAAAATGTTTATTTTTAAAACAAATAATAATATACAGAAATATGCTCTGTCCCAAGTGAAGATACTTCTTTTGCAATTGAATAGGGACCTTCTGGTACCTGGTGATGGGTCTCACCTAGACCTTGGTGTTTCTGACTGCCCTTTAGTTTTAGCTTTATGGACCTGGTATCCTGCACTAGGTTTACCCTTGTTTCCAAGCTGTACTCCCTGGCTGAGCAGAGAACACTCACCCATTCATAATCCAAGGCAAAAATTGGGGTCTAGAGAAGTCCCATATTGGCCCTTGGCTGAAGGCATGTGTGATGTCCACTTAGCATTTTGGGAGAAGTAGGTATTTACCCCAAAGTCAACATGTAAGAGCTCAGCTTTGTCATCAGTTCTAAAACTCCACAGCCAGAGCACATTTCTTTCTCTTTCTTATGTAAACAAACCACACATGTTGGAAATTCTATCATTTTAAGCTTTTTTTTAATGTGGTTGTATATTATATTCAAGCATCGGGTAGTACACACAGCTTGCCCTTTTCCAGTGGTGCTCTTCATTTGATTTATCATAGATGATAGTTGGTAATTCAGTTTGATATTGTTCCCTATAACCAATAATAAACACTTGAGAGAAACCAAGAAATCTATTTTTTGTATTAAATAATAACACTAGCCCTTTTGTTATCATTTCAGAATTGCAAATCAACCTTGCCCTCTCAGCTAAGAGAGAGGAACTAAGCTTTGTTCAGTGTTGACTCCTACATAATTACTTTATTCGGCATTAAATACAATAAAACTTGGTTTTACAGAACCAGGAGGGGGCAGTAAATTTCCTTTTTTTTACTGTTATTAAAAATGAATCCTGTGTTTCATACAGAGCAAGATCTCATCTGTTTTCTCTAGAATTTGACCAATTCTCTTTCCCCACCAAGGGAAATTTTTGAGCTTCATTGTAATTCTGGTTTTATGTAATACTCCCATTAGGTTTTAATTAGTGTCCTTTCAAATCATTTCCTGTAAATAGACAGAAACAAATTTTGCACTTGCAGGAAACATCATTTTCTTTTCACTTTGTAAATGAGGTGAAATCAGACTTTTCTTGAGGCCTGTCTTGCTCTTCTTGTTCACACGCAGGTGAAGGTGGACGTGTCATCAGATAACCTGAAATCAAAGTACAGTGCTTTGATGTGTTCAGGTCCTGGTGAAAACTGAGAGAAGAAAATGGTGCCTTTAAAAGGAAATAGTCACTTTCCCTGTAATATTCCACTGCTTCAGCGAACGCTCTGGTTTCAAACACGTGTGCACCCCAGAGCCCAAGCTTGGTGATGACTCTCTGGATCGGATCAGAACCCTTGGCATGCGAATGCACTTTCTTTTTCTGTGGCCGCTTTCTCCTTAAACTTATATATTTGAATGCCATTAACTTATGTAATTGCTATGTTCCCTACCCGGATACCTAATATATCTGGCTTGTTTTAAGGAACACTGAGTTTTCTCTGTGGGATGATTTGGGGGTGGTTTAGGAATTATTATTGGCTGTGCTATAAATGTCTGGCAAGGGAAATAAAGGACACTCCCAGGACACTTAACACCTCCTAATGTCACAGCCTGTGTGCTACCCAGCTACCGGGAGGCAGTGCAGCCCCAGAGAAATAACTACACACAGTGAAAACTCATCACGACTTTCAAGTATTTGGCTACATATTTATATTTATATATATTGAAATGTACATACACATAAAATTTGCCCTCACAAGTCACAATTCCACAGAAGGAAGAGGTCAGGCTTATTTTTTCCTGCAATTCTGACAACCCAAACTGCAGACTGGACATTTCTGGGCATTTCTAAAGGATATTTTCTTAGGGATCCAAGTTCTCATTAGCCTTCATTTTATAGTGGTTTTTTTTTTTTCCCCTGCTTCCACCTACACCAGATGAAGCACAAGGCAAAAATTAGATTATACACAATTTGTACACTGATTTATTAGCTTGAGCCAGGACTTTAATGAAGGGAGAGGAAACAGTATAAACAGCTCTTGCGGGATCTGTCTGAGTGGAGTTCTGTAGCTGTACTGAGTTTCAGGATAAATTTGGGTTGGGGGTATTTCCCTGCATGGCAGAAATGAGGAATGTGTTGTCCACTTATAGATGCCCCTGGTGCACTTATCCTATAGATGTACATGTGTGAACACCTCCATGAAGCACTTCATTGGTTTCTGTAGAACCCATCTGATTACTGCTTTGAAAGGCATTCAGAGTTTTTAAGGTTTCCCCTTCTTTGTTGCTTTGTTTCTCTATCCCTCCTCCTATGGCATGGGAGTGGGATTATTCTTAGAGCAGAATATTTACCTGATTTCACTTTGAAGTCATTTCACCTGTTTTGGAATCTCAGCTGGACCATTGATGTGCTTAAGGATAGTGAGGAGAAAATGTTTTTAGATCTCTTTAACTTCCTCGTCTGTAAAGTGGGAGAGCAGGGTAGTTCTGCTTCATGGGCTTGTTTTGAGATGTATATAAAATAGTGCAGTGAGGTTCTCAACGTAGGGTCAGAGAAACAATAAACAAGTGACAAATGTCTAATGTTTTATTATTTATTATATTTTTCATTAGTGTTCTCATACATTTTCTTTATGCATTTTGGGAAATTTCTTCAAGTGCCACTTCTTACAGTCATTATATCATCTTAAGTGAATATTATGGTGTAGTATTTATGCTTTTAAGCAATTTTCAGCTTGGGGTAACATAAGGTTGCAGTTTACTCATCAAATAGCTAAAAATATAACTTGTCTTGTATAAACAATTAAAATCCAATGTCTTGTTCTCTCTCTCTCCTAATACAGGGGGCAAGATTCCTCGAGCCCAGTTGTATTTTGAATGTTTCATAACCTTAAAAATTGTTCATCTCTATGAAGTAATCCCTTTTATTACATAATATAAAGGGAAGATAAAGTTGTTAATTCTTGATGCATCTCAAGTGGTGACATACAGCAAACAGCTCATTATCCCCCACACAGAGCTCAATACAGGGAAACGCTGCTTTCAGATGCTGACTTATATTTGAGCTTCCTTATGCTGGCTAATGTTGGATATTGATTCTGAATAATTCAAATAGCAATAAAATTGGGTTTTCATGACAGTCAATCAGAGACATTTTATACTTAATGCTCGATGGAAGAAACATGTTGTCTTCTTACCTTCTAAATTTCAAAGTCATTAAAGTAATTGTAGGTCATTAAGCTAAAGTTCTCTGCATAATCAGGATAGTTAATCTAATTCATGCACCATTCAAAACATTGGAGAAGTGATGAAGTTTTAGTTAATGCTATACATATGCATGTATGTATGTATATGAGTAAATGTATATATATTATGTATACACACTTAGTCAAAGTAGCCTCACTTTACTAGCTTCATTTCATTTAATGCAATCAACAAATCATATGGGGATAACTTGAAATTATTTATTTGATCATGTTTTTTAGATATTCCTAGTGGCCTCTGATATTAATAGCTTCTGTTGAATGGAAATACTGAACTAAAAAGCTTAGTTTTTATATGATTCTTCTGATGTCTTCTTTCTGGCTCTCAGTTAAAATTGCACAATAGAATTTCATATATATACATACACACACATACACACACACACACATATATATATATATATGTGTGTGTGTGTATGTATATGTGTGTGTACATATATATAATCACCAAACCCCAAAGATTCTGCAATGATTTATGCACTCTGAGACTGGGGCCTGAAATTCAGAGTTTTCCAAAAGCTTCCTAATTAGCTAATGTATGGCCTGGAGTGGCAACCATGGTGAATTCAATTCACTCACTCACTCACTCATTTACTCACTTATTTAAAAATTGCTTATCAAGTACCTGCCAAGTTCCGTGATTGTACAGGCATTCTCCTGGCCAACAAGAAGAGCAAGATCATCTCCAGGAACTTTCAAATAGATCCAACAGAAAGTTAAAAAATGTGATTTAGACCATAGAACCAAAGAGAATGTCTATACATGGCTTCCTGGAAAGCCTAATATTTTTACCTCCAGGAGTATTATCAAAACCTAGAGGGAATGGGTTACTAAAGGGTTCCTGGCTATATGTAGAACTTAGTTTATTCTGTTCCAAGTTAAGACCTGTACCTTTTAATATATGATCACAGATTTGTGTGTTGGAAGGTAGGATTACATGTAAAAGCAGAATTCTATCTTACCTGCAGTTGGATTTTAAAGTCATCTTTTGGGTTAACTTAGAGCACATTTGTTTTTGGCTCTGGGAAGGAGTGATACTTCTTATGGTAAGTACTAAAATACTTGTAGGACAAATGAAGTTTGGGAGAAGGCTGTTTAGAAGAGAAAATGGCCCGTGGTGGGTCTTCCTAAAACTTGCACAGGAAGCCTCACTTGAAGAAGAGAGAAAGGCTTATCAAAACCTCAGATCCTAATGGGTTGCCACATGCTTCAACTTCTTGAGCATTTTCCCCAGAAAATAATTTGGAGGGCTTTGAAATAACAGTGAGGACGATCATATTGATGCCCTTTAGAAATGCTTGGGCTTTAAGTTAAAAATACATTTCTTCACCTCTGCAATCCTGCTTGCTTTAAGTATTCACTTTGCTAAAAGAAGACTAAAATAATTATAACTTTATTTATCTGAAGAGGAGGAAGGAGTATGGGAACAAAACCTGAAAGAGCATTAAGTGTTTGTTTGGGGAATGGTAGAATTGTTCACCAGGACAGGGGGCAGTTATGGATGATGAGGATCCGTTCTATCTCACCTGTATTAATTTTAGATCATGAAGCATATGATATAGTAAGCAGTAAGTATGTGGGATCCATATATGCAATCGTGAACAAGGATTGGATGAAGAATGAAAGGAATATCATTGGTTAACAAAAAGACTGGTCATTTTGAGGCAAATCTTCACTGGTGATTAAGGGTGAAGACTTGTACATGAAATGTAACTCTCCTGGAGCCCCAACCATTTTTTCAGGGTCATCATCAGAGACAACAATATCCAAATGACATTTAAGTGAGCTACAGAATTTCAGAGGTGAAAGACACCTAAGATGTCTTTTCTTAGAAGCTTCTCATAACTGGCTCAGGAGCAGAACCACAAAGGGTTTGACTCAAGATGCCCAGGCTTCCCAATGTTTGTCTCCCTAAATCAGAACCCCCACATATGGGATCTGGGGATTCCATCTTTGACAGGCTTTCCAGCTAGCCCTATAATGACCCATGAACCAGTATTTAAGAACCATTGGCCTAGCTAAAATCTTCTGTTACCTATCAGGAAAGAGAGCTTATACCTTACAACTCACAGTAGAAGCCAGACTTCCAATTCCTATTCCAGGAATACCCTTTGTCTTTTGAAGACTGGTTATATCCCTTTCTTGGCAAGCCTAAATTAGAGAATGTTGCAGTAGGACTACTGAGGATGGTTAGAGTTGCTGAAGGGGACAAGTCTTTAGGAAGAAACAAAGACAGATCCTAGCCTAGACTCAAATGCTCAAGTCTAATGTGAAATGGTAAGATCAGGAAGTAGAGTTCAGTGTAACTAAGAAGGATCTGGAAATATTGCCAAAAGTGTAGACAGATATGGATCCATCATGGTTGTGGACTGTTGCTGTCCAGTGCATGCATGTACTTTAGGAACAGGGCATCACTGCTGCCTGATCTCACGTGCTGCAGAACGCCGCCCTCCCACCACAGCCTCTGGGCTTGCTGTTTCTCTGTGTTCCTGCAGCCTCAGAGCTGCCAGTATCTGTATCTCTTTCTGCCTGAGTACATATCCCAGGGTTATGGAAATTTGCTTTCTTATGCACATAGGAGACCAGATGGTGGGGTGGGAACAGCCCTGAACCCATGACTCCTGGGAGTTGGTGTATAAATACCCCTGGGTGGAATGCTACTGAGGCATGTGTTTTACAGGTTTCCACACATGATAAGCCCATTGTGTGCCTGGCTTCTTAGTAAACCCTTTATTAAAGGATGTTTTTCTTCTCTGTGCACCTTCCTTCCTCCCCTAGTGGGTTCCCTGTGCTCCCAAATAAGCAACTTACTCTCAAATCCTTTTCTCATTGTCAGCTTCTGGGGTATCCAAATGCATAGAGAATCTGGAGTGTTCCTGTATTTATTTATTTGCCTGCACAGTAAAAATCTAACAAAGAGGAATAAGGTCTGAGATCTAATTTGAATCAAGAGGGAAGTCTTTTTAAAAAGATTCCAGAGAATCTCAGGGACGCCAGTTGCAAAAAGTCAAGTCAAGCTAGGAAAATAGAGTTCACTCATCTGTTCTACCCCTCCCTTTCTCCTTCACTTTTTTTTTTCTGGTTTCTGCTGCTTCTGAATGGTCTCTAGTCTTTGTTTGTTTGTTTGTTTCTCTTTCTCTGAAGACTGGCTCCTCTGCTTACTCATAGATCCTGCTTCTCTACAGCTTCAGCTGGTGCATATCTGGATCACAGTGGTGCCAAATTTGGTCATGAACCCACAGAGAAATGCCAGCTCCAGTGTTCACTGTCTCTGAGGCCTGGGCCCCAGTTCAAACCTCAGGAGTGAGTGTGCCTTTGACTGGCTCAACTGGCCTGCCTAATAACGAGCTGGGCAAACTTTCCACTATCCTGTGGCCAGTTATCCACAGTGATTAGTGTTGCCTTGCAGACCTGTCTATTACCAGAAGGGCAACAACATTGTAGGGGAGAATAAGGTGAATGCTTAGCATTTATATACGACATTGATGTCCTCCATTTCCTAAAGCACGGAGCCTGATTT
The DNA here is from genome assembly GCF_987537825.1 of Furipterus horrens. Lineage (NCBI taxonomy): Eukaryota > Metazoa > Chordata > Mammalia > Chiroptera > Furipteridae > Furipterus > Furipterus horrens. The sequence goes on along the minus strand of NW_028327175.1, from coordinate 113,321,532 downwards.
ATGCCACTGCAGAATGGCACACTGTCATTGCAGCCATACCCTGCTGTATGCCTACATTTCTAAAGAGTAAGTAATGTTTGCTTGTTCGTTTTTGTTTGTTTTATTTTTTTACCTTGGGTGGCCACTATTTAAACTTTCCAAAACAAATTCATATCTAAACGTCTGTTGACCTATGTGTCACATTTCATGACAAATGATAAAATATCAATTTCTGTATAAAGTAAAAGCTAATTTTAAACTTTGAAAAGGGATCACAAATTATTTATTGACATTTTAAACAAAACATGAGCACATAATCTTTTAAAAATAACTTGAGATTTCAACATCTAGGTCTCCTTTTGAAAAACAGATGGCAAAAAAGAAATACATAAATATAAGTAACACTGAAATACATACAAATATCAAAATGTGAATAATGAGCAAAACCAATTCCTCATCTCTCATAAGTTATTAGAAAGTGCTTTTTAAACTATGCTTATTAGCAGATGCCAGAACCCAAGCAAATTGTTTTTGACATTTGGACTTCAATGTAATGGAAATAGAACCATAACTTAACTTAAGCATGTATGTATACATGTAATTCTTCCACATGAGGGACGTGCCCAACTGATTCACATAGCTCATGTATCGGAGCAGAGACTATGCCTGTCCACTAAAGCTACTCAGTGGTACAGCCTCTTGAAAATTAAATAAAACAGGTTTCTTTTTAAAAAACATTAAATTGAATTTATTGGGGAGACATCTGTATATTGTATTGTGTGTTCACCATCCAAAGTCACCATTTACGCCCCCCTCCCATTTTCTTTCTTCTACACTGTGACTTTTCTAAGGGCAGCAGAAGAATTTGCTAAGTCAAGCTATCAAACGTTTTTAGAACAAACCATTGAATAATTAATATGTGACACATATAAATGATGATTAGAGACTGCAGTGATTAAACACCTGTACTCTTTTAGGGCAGTGAAAATAATCTGTGTGATACTCTAATGGGGGTTACCTATCGTTATACTTGTACATTTGTCTAAACCCATAAAATGCATAACATCAGGAGTGAATCCTAATGTAAATTATGGACTTTGATGGGTTATGGTGTGTTGATGTAGGTTCATCAGTTGTAACAGATGTACCACTTCAGTAGGTGATGTCTATAATGGGGGAGGTTGTATATATGGGGGGATGGGAGTACATGGGAAATCTCTATACATTCCCCTTAATTTTCCTATGATTTAAAAATTACCCCCCAAAATAGTCTTAAACAACCCCCCCCCCTGCAAACAACCAAACAAACATCTAATTCCATCTCTGTGACCTTCTGGTGGAAAGAAGAGTAGGACCTTGCTCCAGAGCTGATGATCTGCCAGGGTGCACGGCCAGTGTCTGTTCTGAGCAGTGGGGCCTTGCAGAGAGGACTGGTTGTTAAATCATCTGAATAGTATCTTTTTCTGCCTAAATGGTTGCAGTGAAGCCAAGTCTGAGAGTTTGTGGGTCCTGGTGCTTAGTCCTGGCATCATTAGGGAGTAGCACCTGCTTATGTTTCTTCTTGCTGTGGCTGTTTTAATGAACTTCCATACAGTCCACCTGGATGTGATGTTCCAATCGCATTACCAGATTGCACAGGCTTCTGCCAGAATTACACAGAGTCCAACCGCTTTATTTCAGCTGTTTTTGTGCTTTGGATGCTGGCCCACATCCATGCAGCTTAGCAGTTGTGTGAAGTCTGACCCCTCTGTTCAATTCTCATTCAATGTCTATAAGTGCCCTTTGTTGAGCACTGAGCTGGGAAGAGTTTTTATAGATGTATTTGCTTTCTTCAAGAGGAAGAAAAGAACATCCTCTGGGCTGAGTTTTGAATTTACAGGATTGCTAATCATTGATCATAACATTTCACATTTACTGAACACTTGAGATTATGTAGCCATTTCCTTTACATGCATTATTTCATCTAATCTGCACAATAAACCTAGAGATGAAGATATTAATATCCTCCTATTATAGAGGAGGACCTGGGTTCAGAAAGGTAAGTAACTTATCCAAATTGTCCCAAAGAGTAAGTGACCCAACTGTGGAGCTCAGTCCAAGTCAATCAGAAGATTGTGTTCTTAACTGCTCTCCTTACCCACCTGAGATAATGTCTCTATTACTTAGATGTTCTTTTTCTTCTGATGGTTCCTCTTCTCTCTAAATATCTTCTTTCCACGAAGGACTAGATTTCAGAGTTTTTTTCCCCCGTTTTTATTTTACTTAAGATACATGTAAAACATTTCTTACAAAATCTAGATACATTAAAAAAAAAGGTGCAAAAATGAAAAGAAGAATAATTTTTTGACAGTTTTTGATGCTGTGTGAATGTTATTAGAAAGTGTTTTAGAAATAAAGTTGGTGACATTGATAGATGCAATTAAGAACATGGTCTCTACTTTCACAGGGCAAGAGAACGGGAGTTAAATAAATGTGAGATCCGATCTCAACTTAGCCATTGACCAAAAAGGTGGACTTAGGGAAATACTTAAATTCTGAACTTGTTTACTCGATCCTGTCAATTAAGGAAATTGCACCTATTTTGCAATGCTTTCTTAGGATTAGAAAGTGATAGATAACCCTTACTATAAAAAACAGATATTATTCAGAAGTCATGTATTCAGAGCCCACTGCTTGGCAGGAGCTGTTTGCTCTTCACCTATTTCTTGCTTCTTTGAGGTTGCATTTATCCTGAAGCTCAAGCCTGGTTCTGAGAAGCCCCAATAAAAGAGTCTCCCATAATGGCTCCTGAGAGGGGTGAGGAGAAGGGGAGTGAGCCAGCGGTGGTGGCTGTCTCCCACTGTGCAGAGCAGAAATATAAGGAAATGAATTCTGGAACTGGATCATTAGTTACATAATTCAGAGGCCCTCCTCCTGTGACCACTTGGAATAAGCATATGGTTGAAGAATAAAGGTTCTTTTTTGGTTTTAATTTTTGGAATAATTATGTTATATTTTTCTAGTTGGACTGTTCAGGTGGATTAAGTTGCTCATTGCAAGAGACTGGGGAAAACATCCGCACAATTATCCAAATATTTTCTGACCTATATAAGTTTCCCATGGCTGCCTCAAATTATTTTAGCCATGAAATGGTGGCATAAACAAATAGAATTTACTCCTACATTGCTGTAGAACATCAGTTTAGAAGGAGTGGTTGTTATTTATATCATGTCTCTGTTGTACTCTCCCCTCTTCAGACCGTGTGTGGAAAAATTTATTGATATGCTATGGATTTCACTGGAAAGGAAAAAGAAAGTTGACAAGGCAACTTGGCATCTTAATCAATGAATTCTGAAGCAATGGATTCTGAGCCCAGGCATAGATTCAGCAGGGAGTAATGTGACCAGGTAGTGATGTCTGCCATGGGAAAAGCATTGAGGAGTAGCAGCCTGCACGCCTGATACCTGCCACCTCTCTGTGGCCTGAAGATTGTGAAAAGGAAGAATTTCGCATAAAGAGTATTCAGTGAACATCCACCATGTGTCAGACACTGTGATAGGCACTGAAGAATAAGGAGTACATAAGACAGATATGGTTGCCCCTTCATGGGGCTTATGACAGAGGAAACAAAAGGCAAAGCTCTAAAGAATATTGCCAATAGTTAAAGATATTTGACTAGGACAAGCATAAAATAAGGCAACATATTTTTAATAGGTAAGGAGTTACAATACTATATTTTTGCATTTCCCCACATTTTTTTCCTACAAATGTTCAATGTCTATTTCCTCTGCCTTTATTTTTTATTTCTTTTTAGAAGACTGAATGTTAACTAGGTTGAACTCTTATTTAAAGTACCAGGCAAAGACTAGAAGAAGTCGTGGGTGTGCCTGTAAGCATGCATCACAGTATTGAAACAGGAAGCAAATATTTGTAAGTTTGAAGAGCAACCGTGTTATTTGTTGTTCTGCCCAGCTGGCTGAAAAAGCTATCACCTGGTGCCTATCAGTTTTTCAATGGTTGTTCCTGACTAACTCCTATTTCAAACTGAACTCTGCTTCTAGGATCCTTTGTCTCATCTGAGGCTTATATGACATGAGGGTTTAGACAAGAAATGCAGCTTGGAAGAGTAAAGAATGTTAATCACTTTCAAGATGGGCTGGTTTCTTTCCCCAAAATGTCCCAGCATCTTGGTTGTGTGTCTAGATAGACAAATGGAATGTGGGGTTTAAATGACAATCCATTTTCAATATAAGGGGAAATGTCTTCTACCAAGGCTATTTATTTTCAGTTAATAACTCTTTTCATTTAAGATATTGTAGACTTTTCTTTTAAAAATGCACATATTATATTTCTTAGCAACAGGAAAAGCTATGAGGCCTCGATGTAATTAAAAATATTTATTAAGTAAGCTAATGAGTGAACATCCCTTAGCAGAGATCTTGGCCCAGAGCAAAGTGTTAAATAAATGCTAACTACTGCCAGTGTGTATAATAATATGTCTTCACAATGGAAAATGAAAACCACAGAGGATGTTACTATTTCTTTCTTTCCATAATTTAAAAAAGAGAGGTTAGACCTTTACTTCTGGTCAAGACAGAATCACAGGGGCCATATTAATCCATTATCTTAGATGGCCATATAATAGACAATATACAGGAAACAATGGTTTCTATAACACTCTATATCTTAGTCCATTTTGGCTGCTATAAAAAATACCATAGACTGGGTAGTTTATAAAGAAGCTGAAGTTCATTTCCCACAGTTCTGGAAGTTGGAAGTCTAAGATCAAGACACAAGCAGATTTGGTGTCCAGTGAGGACAACTTACTGGTTCAAGATGATTCTCTGGGGTCTCTTTTATAACGGCACTAATTCCATTAATGAGGGCTTCCTCTCATGACCCATTTACCTCCCAAAGGCCCCACCTTTTAATATCATCATCATGGAGATTAGCTTTCAACACAGAAATTTGGTGGAGATACAAGCACTCAGTCCAAGGCACTGTACATCAAGCAATGACTTACAGAGACCCTTGGCAGATAGGAAGAAAATGAGTTGAGCCTTAAAATTGTCCCAGTTTGTTGCCTTAAGAGAGTTTCCATGCAGAGAGAAGAGAATCTGAGTGAGTCTGGTGGACTGCCCCTACTGAGGAATCAGAACTGGTTGTACAGGGATGAAGACACTATTTTGTTTAGAACAGAGTGTTAGAGAGGAATGCACAAACTCAGGAGAGAACTTGTAGCAATCCTAAATTGTATATGCCTAACAATAGGGCTACAAAATATGTGAGACCCAACTGGGTAGACCTAAAAAAAATGATAAATAGAAAAACCCATAATTATAATCGGGGACTTAAACATTCCTTTCTCAATAATTTAGAACAACCTAGCATATCAGCAAGGACAGAAAAAAGCTGAACAGTACCATCAGTCAACAATATGTAACAAGCATTTATAGAAAACCATCCCAAACAACAGCATACACATTATTTCAGGAGCATAGGCTGACCATATCCTGACCATAAAAATACCAGAAAAATCTTCAAACATTCTGAAACCAAACAACAAACTAATAGGTAACCATGGGTCAAAGACGTCTCAAGAAAAAAAAAAAAGTTAAAAATACATTAAACTGAATGGAAAATAAACATACAATTTATCAAAACTTGTGAGACACAGCTAAAGCTGTATTGAGAGTGAAATGTATAACATTGAATGCTTTTGATAAAAGAGTGGAGAGTCTAAAATCAATAATAGAAAACCCCACTTCAAAAAAAAAAAAAAATAGAGAACAAACTAAGCCCAAAACAAGTAGAAGGCAGGAAATAATTGGAGTCAATAAAACTGAAAGCAGGAAAATAATAGAGCAAAGCTGGCTCTCTAAACAGATACAAAAAATCACAGTCCTCTAGCAAGAGTGATAGAGAAAAAGAAAATTAGGAGCAATATCATAAATGAAACAGGGGATATTACTACAGACCCTGCAGACATTAAATGGATAATAAAGGAATGCTATGAATGACTTTGCACACATACATTTGACAGTTTAAATGAAATTGACCAATTCCTTGAAAAGTACAAGCTACCACAACTCTCCCAAAATGAAAGAGATAATTTGAATAACCCTATAACTATTAAGTAAATTGAATTTATAAATTTCAAACTCCCCCAAAAGTAATTTCCAGGTTCAGATGGTTTCACTGGAGAATTCTACCAATGTTTAAAGAATAATTAACATCAGTTTGACACAGGAGCTTCCAGAAAATAGAAGAGTATGGAATTTATTCTATGCAACCATTATACCCTAATAGCAAAGCCAGATAAAAACAATACAAAAAACAAATTACAAACCAATATCCCTCATGGATATAGATTTAAAATAGTTAACAAAATAGAATTTGCAAATAGAATTTGACAATGTATAAAAGAATCATGCATCACCATATAGTGTAGAATATTCTAGGGGTACAACACTGGTTAAGTACTAAAAAATCAAGCAGTGTACCCCTTTGTCTTCACAGGCTAAAGGAGAAAAATCATATGGTCTTACCAGTCAATGCAGAAAGGATTTTGATAAAATTGAAGGCCCATTTAGAATTCTCAGAAAAATAAGAACAGAGGGCAATTTCTTCAACTTGATAAAGAACATGTGCAAAAACCTACAGTTACATTGTCCTTAAAATGAAAGAAAATGATTTCCCCCAAGACTGATAACAAAGCATCTCTGCTTTTTAATATAAAATGGAATTTCTAGCCAGCCCCAAATCTCAAGGAATCTACCCAGGAAAGCCATTTTTCAGACTATAAGTGAGCTCAGCAAAATCACAGGATACAAGATCATATGCAAAAATCAGCTGTATTTCTATATCCTAGCAATAAACACATTGAAACCATACTTTAAAAAGGAATACCATTTATAATCACTTGACACAGTAAAATATTTTTAAAAACACATACAGGACTTGTATGGGGAAAACTTCTGAATGCTAGTAAAAAAAAAAGAAAATACTTAAGTAAGTGGAGAAATATACTGTATTCATGGATTGAAAGATTCAACATAGAAAAGATGTTAGTTCTCCACAAACTGATATACAGATTTACTGCAATTCCTATCAAAATTGCAGGAAAGATAATTCTAAAATTTATATGGAAAGGCATAGAAACTAGTAATGGCCAAAATAATTTTGAAAAAGAAGAATGGGGTAGGAGAAATCAGTCCAACCCATGCCAAGACTTACTACGTAGCTTCGGTAATCACTATGTGGTATTTTCTAGAGTACAGATAGCTAAATCAATGAAACAGAGTGGAGAATACAGAAACAGCTTTACACACGTATGGCCACTTAGTTTTTGACAATGGTGCAAAATAAATTTAATGGAAGAAGGATAGTCTTTTCAACAAATGGTGCTGGGACAAACATACATAGGCAAACAAAACAAAACAAAACAACACCTCTTAATCTAAACTTAACACCTTATAAAAATTAACTCAAGATGGACCATAGATTAACTATATAAATATAAATAAAAATATAAGCCCTCAAAACTTTTAGAAAATAATCTAGGAGAAGATCTTTAGGATTGAGGATTTGGTGACATGACAGCAAAAGAACTATCCAGGAAAAAAAAGAGAAAGACAAATTTGACTTCATCAAAACTAGAAACATTTGATCTGTGAACAACCCTGTTAAGAAATTGGAAGGATGAGCTATGAAATGGAATAAAATATTTTCAAATTAGATATTGGATAAAGAACTAATATCTAAAATATATCAAAAACTCAAAAGTCAACAGTTAAATACAATTAGAAAATGGACAAATGACCTAAAGAAAGATTTTATCAAAGAGAATATGTGCATGTTAACAAACACATGAAAAATGTTCAGCATCATTATCCATTAGGGAAATGCAAACTAAGGACACAACAAGGTATTGCTACATACATTTTAGAACAGATAAAATAAAAAATAGGAACAATACTTCTGACGAGGATGCATAGAAACTGCATCCTTTATATATTGCTGGTGGGACTATAAAATGACACTGCTCTTCTAGAAAATAGTTTTGTAGTTTTCTAAAGAAAACAAACACTTACTATATGACCCAACAATCATACCCCTCAGCATTTATAGCAGAGATCTAAAAATTCATGTCCATAAAACACCCCACATCAACCTGTGCACAATTGTTCATAGCAGTTTGATAGATGAAGAACAAATTCATGGTTGCCTGGAGTCAAAGGTGGTGGGAGACAAGGAGATGGCTGTGAATATTAAAAAGTGGCATGAGGGAGATCTCTGTGCTGATAGTGGTTACACAAACCTACACATGTGATAAATAGCATAAAACTATACAAACACCTTGAATCAACACCAATACATTATTATATTCCAATATAGTTACATATGATGTGACCAATAAATTACCAATGTCATCAACTGAAGAAAGGGGATACAGGACCTCTCTATACAACCTTGCTAGTGTCTGTGAACCTCTAATTATTTCAACATTAAAAGTTATAAAGATATAACTTAAAGAGGGTATGTTGTATATCCTAAAGCATCTACTAAAATGAATAAACACAGCTATAGCTAATAAGCCAACTAAAACAATAAAATGTAATCACACAAATATTGAATAATGCAAAAGTGGAAAAAAGGAAAAGGGGAACATAGAATGAATAGAACAAATAGAAAACTAATGGGAAAATTATAGATTTAAAATAAATCATGTCAATAATAGCATTAAATATGAATGATCCAAATATGTCCAGTTAAAATGTAAATATTGTCAGAATGGACTAAAAAAGATTCATTTATAGGCTGTCTACAAGAAACACACTTTAAAAATAAAGACAAAAACAAGTTAATAAAAAATAATAAAAAATATTTGCCATGCTAATACTAAAGAATACTGGAATAGCTATGTTAAAATCAGACAAATAGATGTTAGAAAAAATACTATAGGGTTAAAAATAGATATTTTATCCTGGTCAGGTGGCTCAATTGATTGGAGCACCACTCCCGTGTAGCCAAAGGTTATGGGTTTAATTCCCAGTCAGGACACATACATTGGTTGTAGATTGATCCACAGTAGGGGCTTGTACAGGAGACTACCAATCAATGTTTCTTTCTCATATCAATGTTTCTGTCTCTTTCTCTCTTTCTCTCTTTCTCTCTTTCTCTCTCTCCACTCTCCCTCCCTCCCTCCCTATCCCTTAAAATCAATAAACATGTCTTTGGGTGAGGATTAAAAGATAATTGTTTCATAATGACAAAGGGTCAATTAATCAAAAAGATGTAACAACCTCAAATATTTATGCACCTCATTAATAGAACTAAAATAAATATAACTAAAGAAGATGAAAATGCATGGATAAATAGCCAGAGGTTTTAGTACTAGTTTTTCAATAACTGAGAGAATAGGTAGCCAGAAAATTATTAAATATATAGAAATTTTGAATAATACTATTAATTAATTTGTCCTAATTAGCAATTACAGAACTCTGTACCCCCAAACAGCAGATACACATTTTTGTTTGAGTGCACAAGAGAAAGTTACCAAGCGAGGCCCTATGCTAGATTGGATTATTATTAAAGAAACACATGACAAATTGAAAAGAGTAATGATCATAAAGTATGTTCTCTGACCACAGTGGAATCAAAGTAGAAATAATGATAGAAAGAAAACTGGAAAAATCTTCAAACACTCAGAAAATAAACAATGCACTTATAAATAATCCATGGGTCAAAGAAGACATCAAAAGAAAAGTCAAATTAGGTATTCACCTGACTGCAAATGGACATATAGCATGTCATTTTGTGTGGTGTCACTAAACAGTGCTCAGGGAGAACTTAGAGCAGTAGACATCTATATTAAAGTAGGGAGAAAAAAGTCAAATCAATTATTCTATTTTCTACCTTAGGGAAATAGAAATAGGAAATTAAACACAAGTTAGATAGAAGGAAGGAAATAATAAAGATCAGAGTGGAAATCAACAACAAAAAAAGTCAAAAAATAGAAAAATAAATCAATGAAACTGAAACATGGTTCTTTCAGAAGATCAATAAAATCAATAGATTTTTAGCCAGTCTCAGGAAAGAGAGAAAATACAAATTATAATACTAGAAGCAAAAGTGGTAACATCCCTACAGATATAAAAGCGTAAAAGAGAATATTATGAACAACTTTATGCCATGAAATTCAAATTTTTTGGATGAAATGACAAATTCCTTGAAAGGCATAAATAAATAAATAGAATTTACTCAAGAAGTAGGTAATCTGAATTTCCTGATATTTATTAAGCAAGTTAAATCTGTAGTTAAAAATATTCCCATGAAGAAAATTTCAGGCCCAAATGATCTAGGTGAATTTTATAAAAATGCTCTTCCAGAAAATATGGAATAAAGGGATACTACCAAACTCAAGGGGAGAAGATTAGTCAAGAACATGTGTTAATGACCATGGACATGGACAACAGGGTGGGGAACGACTGTAGGAGTGGGGGGTGGGCTGGGCAGAGAAGGGCAAAGGGGGAAAAGTTGGGCTAACTATAATAGAATAAACAAGAATAATAAAAAAAAAGAGGCTAAATTACTGTGATACCAAAACTAGCAAAAATTTTTACATTCATAAAAATAACTGCAGACTAATATACCTCCTGGGCATCCATGCAAAAATTCTAAACAAAATGTAGCACATCAAATCCACCAATATATAAAAGGGATACTATATCACGAAAGAGTAGATTTTATTCTAAGATTGCAAAGATGCTTTAAGATTTGGAAATCAATCTTCATCATATTAACACATTTAAAAATGTTAAACCACATGATGATCTTAACAGATGCAGAAAAGTCATTCGACTAAATCCAAACCTATTTTTTAAATCCTCAGCAAAGTATAATAGGGGAGAAATTTATCAATTTGATAATGAGCATTTATGGAAAATGTAAAGTAATAACCTTAATGGGAAAAAACTGAATATTCTACCCTAACATCAGAAACAAGACAAGGATGTCTGCCTTACCACTTATATTCCACACTGTCCTAGATGTTCTAGCAAATTCAATAGAGAAAAAAAAAAAGATAAAAATGCATTTAATTTGTAAAGAAAGAAGTAAACTAATTTTTGTTATGTAGAAAATTGGATAGCACCTATAAGAAAAGCTACTGGAACAAAAAGTTGATCAGGTTGCATTATCAATATATGTAAGACAATTGTATTTCTATATGTTTTTAAATTTTTGAAATTTTAAAATGCCATTTGCAATAGCATTAAAGAAAGGAATACTAAGTGGGCAAATCTGATAAAAGATTTACAAATCTTATACTCTGAAAAATATTAGTACAAAACAGCTAAAGAAGGCCTCAATAAGTGGGCACATGAGCTGATACCATATACACTGGTTGAAACTTATTTTTTAAGTATATTTTATTGATTATGCTGTTACAGTTGTCCCAATTATTTTTTCTTTTTCTCCCCCTCCTCCTGGAACCCTGCATCCTTCCAGCAACCCTCCCCTCTTAGTTCATGTCCACGAGTCATGTATGTAAGTTCTTTGGCTTCACCCTTTCCTATATTATTCTTAACACCCCTCTGTCTATTTATTTCCTACCAATTATGCTTCTTGATCCCTGCACCATTTCCCCTTTCTCCCCCTCCCCCTTCCCAGCTGATAACCCTCTAAATGATCCCCATACCTACGATTCTGTTCCTGTTCTGGTTGTTTAGTTTGTTTTTGTTTTTATTTTTTTAGATTCAGTTGTTGATAATTGTGTTTGTTGTCATTTTACTATTCATAGTTTTGATCTTCTTCTTAAATAAGTCCCTTTAACATTTCACACAATAATGGCTTGGTGATGATGAACTCCTTTAACTTTGCCTTGTGGGGAAGCACTTTATCTGCCCTTCCATTCCAAATGATAGCTTCACTGGATAGAGTAATCTTGGTTGTAGGTCCTTGCTTTTCATCATTTTGAATACTTCTTGCCAGGTCCTTCTTGTCTGCAAAGTTTCTTTTGAGAAATAAGCTGGTAGCATTATGGGAACTCCTTTGTAGGCAAATTTCTTCTTTTCTCTTGCTGCTTTTAAGATTCTTTATCTTTAACCTTTGGCATTCTAATTATGATGTGTCTTGGTGTGGTCCTCTTTGGGTTCAACTTGTTTGGGATTCTCAGTGATTTCTGGACTTGTATGTCTATTTCCTTTGCCAAATTAGGAAAGTTTTTCTTTATTATTTTTTCACATGAGCTTTCAATTTCTGCTCTTCCTTTTCTCCTTCTGGCACCCCTATGATTGAGATGTTGGTATGTTTGAAGTTGTCCCAGAGGTTTCTAAGCCTCTCTTCATTTTTCTCTTTAATTTTTGTTTCTTTTCGCTGTTCCAGGTAAATGTTCATTTCTTCCTTTTGTTCCAAATCATTGATTTCAATCCTGGCTTTCTTCCCATCACTGTTGGTTCCCTGTATAATTTTTTTTATTTCACTTTGTATAACCTTCATTTCTTCCTTTATTTTGTGGCTGTACCCAATAATTTCTCTGAGCACCCTGATCACCAGTGTTTTGTTCTTTGCATTTGATATGTTGGCTATTTCCATTTCATTTAGTGCCTTTTCTGGGTTTTTGTTCTTTTTTTAAAAAAAATTGGGTCATGTTTCTTTGCAACCTCAGTTTGGCAGCCTCCCTGTGTTTGTTTTTGTATATTAGTTAGAGCTGCTTTGACTCTGTCTTGATAGTGTGACCTAATGCAGTAAGTGTCCTGTAGGGTCCAGTGGCACAGCCTCCCCTATCATGCAAGCTGGGTACTAAAGGTGCATTCTTTGTGTGGGCTAAGTACACCTTTCTCTTGTAGTTGAGCCTTGGTTGCTGTTGGCAGATGAATGAGACTGACTTACTCAGGCCAGTCAGCTTCAAGGACTGGCTGTGACCAATGACCACCAACATCCACTCTCTGTGGAGAATCAGCTGTGTAGGAGAAGTGTGGTGGTGCTTCAGTGTGGTCTGTAGCTGTCCACTGGGTGCACTGGCCCTGAAGTTTCCTGGGTGGTGCAGGCCAAGGTCAGCCCCAATCTGTGTTTTGCCTGGGCCACCTTGCCTGAGCTATAGAGCAATCTGAGATGGCTGCCACTTGTGCTGGGCTTGAATATTCCCAGGTGAAGCCAAGCTGTGAATCTAAGCTGGCTGCTGGTAATGCCAGGCCTGGGGCTCACTGAGGCCAGCTGTTGCTTGTTGGTAGGTTTAAGAAGTTCAGAAACATGAGTCAAGACCAACAATTCATATGGAAAAGCATCTTGGGTGGGCCTATAAATTGAGTGGGGCAGAGTCTTTGGGGATCTCTATGGTGGGTCAAACAGTGTTAGCCAGGTTGATGGAGTCTCAGATATGAACCCAGTTTGTTGGCTTTATGAGGGGATGGTTCAGAAAAGAGAAAATGACTTCTCACCTTAATGCCACTTTGCTTTCTCCCTGTATACCACTGATGCCTTTGAACTGCTACCCTGGTGCTGGAGCTCAGAGTAGGTGAGTCCATGTGTGGGTTCTTTAAGATGACTGCTTGGGGCTCCAGCAGATTTCTCCACTGAGTCAATTCCTGTTGGTTTTTGCAGCCAGAAGTTGTGAGGACTTACTTTCTTGGCACTGGAATCCTGAGCTGGGGCAGGGGGGTGGGCATTGGTGTAGGGCTGGGACTCCTGGCTCCTGAGATCTCCCTCTCAAAATTTTATCCACCACACATGGGTGAGAGACCAACCTTTTCTGCATCTGTGTCCCTCATACCCATCTCAATGAATGTAGTTTCTTTAATTCTGTAGTTGTCAGACTTCCATTCAGCTTGATTTCTGATGGTGCTGGCTAATAGTTGTTCTATAATTTAGTTGGAATTTTGATGTGGTTGTGCAAAGAGACAAGCAATGTCTGCCTATGCAGCCATGTTGACTGGTTCTTTCCTTATTATTTTTAATAATTAAGTAATCAGTGTTACTTGATACATACATTATAATATATACCTTAAATAACACATATTATATGTCAATAACTCAAGAAAGATTCATTGTTAATATACCTGTTCTCCCCATATTGATCTATAGATTTAATACAATATCAATTAAATATCAACAAACTTTTTTTTGTATAAATTGCCAGAGTAATTCTAAAATTCATAGAGTGCTCAAAAAATCATTGAAAAAAAATGGGGCAACTAATACTATGTGGTTTCCAGACAATGTAAAGCTACAGTTATAAGACAGCGGTGCTACTATTCTCTTATTAAGATTTAATCAATAACAAATTAACTAAACTCCTACTTTGAGCTTATCATTGTACAAAGTGTACATAGAGTAGAAAAGAGAAATATTGGTAAATACATTCCAAATGTTCCTAGTGCTTACTAGTCTATAAGTGAACATGAGGTTTTATTAAACATAGTAACTCAAATGTTGATGTTCAGCCCATGGAAACGCCATCTCCGAGCCATCATCTCTAAGTGTTTGGGAGACTCCAGCCAGAGTCTTATCGTGTGCAAACTCAAATCTGATCTCTTCCTCTGGTGCTCCACTACTCTGCAGGCATTCCCTCTCCTTAAGGTTTCTGAGACATCCATGAGCCCACCAGTGTTGTTTGAGACCTCACTTTATTCCTCATGTTACCAGAGCAGTTCTATGGACAGTGTTAACTTGTGGACTATTAAATGATTCTAGCAGGCTGTACTGTGTCACCTGACATGTAAAAAGCACTGTTGGTGGAATGCACAGAGATTCCCCCTTAAAAGTGGTATTTGCAGCATCTTCTGTGGCTCCTTTCCTTAAGAATTTTAGACATTGTCTCTTGTTAAAAGAAAGGTCTCTATGCCATGCCACAGCCTCTGATCACTACCTCTATTGCACAAGCAGAATCACACCTTCTGGGCACAGTCCGCCTCATGAGTATCAACTCCTGCAAACAGATTCCTAGGTGTTGTCAACCTATATACTGCAATAACTTGGAATCACTGTTTAAAGCCCTGACCCACCATACAAAGTTATTTACCCCACATAAACTTTCATAGGCAATTCATACCATCTAGCTTCATGACTGTAAAACTTGTGGAACACAGCATCTTATCAACCACTGTATCATGCAGAGTAGGCTGTGTTTGTTAACTCCCTTCTCTTTTAAAGGACACTTACTATACAATGATTAGGTAGTGTGACTCAATGGGTTTTTCACCAGTAGTGACACTATTATTTAATGTGCCATCTTCCTGATACAGTTTTATATTAACTAAATTTGTATACCTAATTTTTATCTAGTAAGTCAATTTTTTTTCTGATGTTTTTATGATGTGATTATCTAGCATCTCAATTCAGCAATAAGTGCTTATTTGACTGAGTACTATTACAGGATCAGTTCCACAATGTGCGTAAACACCAGAGTTACATACACTCATCCTTCCCTTCTTCTCTTCCTCCTCCTCTTCTTCCTTCTCTCCCCCTCCCCACTTCTCTCTCATTCTCTATAAAGTTAGATAGATGATAGAAATACTTATACACATGCATACACAGTATATACAGTAGTCCCCCTTATCCACAGTAACAATTCATAAGTTTTAAATTGCATGCTGTTTTGAGTGGCGTGATGAAATTTTGTGTTGTCCCACTTTGTCTTTCCCAGGCATCAATCATTCTTTAGTTCAGTGTATCCACACTGTATACACTACACACCCACCTAAGTTATCAGATGGACTGTTGAGGTATCACTGTGCTTCTGTTCGAGTAATCCTTATTTTACTTAATAATGCCCCCCAAAGTGCATGAGTAGTGATGCTGGCAATTTGGATATGCCAAAGAGAAGCTGTAAAGTGCTTCCTTCAAGTGAAAAGATCTGTGTGTACAAGGGAAGAAAAACTATATATATATATGGTTCAGTACTAATGTTAGGTTTCAGGCTTCCACCAGGAATCTTGAAATGTATACTCTACAGATAATGGGGACTACTGTACATACATTATTTGAAATGTATAGTATTTGAACTTTGTTTTTTTAAGTATATTTTATTGATTATGTTGTTACAGTAGTCCCAATTTTTCCCCCTTTGCTTTCCTCTGCCCAGTACCCCCTTTCCTCCAGCAATCCCAACCCCCCCCCCTTAGTCCATGGATTGTGCATATAAGTTCTTTGACTTCACCTTTCCTATATTATTCTTAACTTACCCCTGTCCATTTTGTTCCAGCTAATTACGCTTCTTAATCCCTGCACCATTTTCCCCTTTATCCCCCTTCTCCCTCCCAGCTGATAACCCTCCAAATGATCCCCATACCTATTATTCTGTTCCTGTTCTGGTTTGATTAGTTGTATTTTGTTTTTATTTTTTAGATTCAGTTGTTAATAGTTGCGACTTTGTTTCATTTTAATGTTCATAATTTTGATCTTATTTTTCTTAAGTAAGTCCCCTTGACATTTCATATAATAATAGCTTGGTGATGATGAACTCTTTTAGCTTTACCTTGTCTGGGAAGCACTTCATCTGCCCTTCCATTCTAAATGATAGCTTTGCTGGATAGAGTAATCTTGGTTGTAAGTTCTTGCTTTTCATCACCTTGAATACTTCTTGCCAGTCCCTTCTTGCCTGCAAAGTTTCTTTTGAGAAACTGATAATCTTAAAGGCACCCCTTTGTAGGTAACTCTCTGCTTTTCTCTTGCTGTTTTAAGATTCTGTCTTTTTCTCGAACCTTTGGAGTTTTAATGATGATGTGTCTTGGTGTGGCTCTCCTTGGGTCTAGCTTGTTTGGGAGTCTGTGCTCCCTGGACTTGTATGTCTATTTCCTTCTCTAAATTTGGGGAGTTTTCCTTCATTATTTTTTCACATAAGCTTTCAATTTCTTTCTCTTCTCCTTCTGACACCCTTATGGTTCAAATATTGGCACATTTAAAGTTGTTCCAGAGCTTCCTAAACCTCTCCTCATTTTTTTTTCAATTCTTGTTTCCTCATTCTGTACTGATTGACTGTTTATTCCTCCCTTTTGTTCCAAATCATTGATTTGAACCTTGGTTTCCCTCCCTTCACCATTGGTTTTGTGTAGATTTTCCTTCGTTTCATTTAGTGTAGCCTTCACTTCTTCCCTTATGCATTTGCTGTACTTAAGCATATCTGTCAAGCCTGTGAGCATCTTTATCACCAGTGTTTTGAACTCCACATCTGTTAGGTTGGCTATCTCCTCATTTTTTAGGTTGGCTATCTCCTTATCACTTAGTTCTCCTGCTGGAACCTTGATCTGTTCCCCTTTTTGGGCTATACTTCTCTGTCTCCTCATCTTGACAGGTTCCTGTGTTTGTTTGCTTCTGTGTCTTAGGCAGAGCTGTCGCTCTTATTACACTGTAAGGGGCAGAGCCTTAAATATTCATCAGTACAGGACATCCTGTTTCACCACATTGTGGCACTGTGTGTAGGGGAGGGCTTGAGAGAGAACAATGCTGCTTGCTCAGCACTTGCCCCTTTTCCAGGCAATTCTCCTACTTAATATGGGACTGGCGCCTCTCTAGTTGTTGCCCTGGCCCTCTTTCCCAGAGTGGGTGGGTCTGTGGATGTTCTAGGACCATGGGGGCCCTCTAAACAAGTGGACTCTGCTGAGAAACTGGCAGTTTCTTCTTCCACCCCAAACCCCACTGGTTTGCACAAAAGCAATGAGGCTTTATTTTCCCTGCGCTGGGACCCTGAGCTGCACGGTCTGGTCTGGTCTGGTCTGGTGCTGGTGCTGGTGCTGGTGCTGGGAGTGCTCCCAGGTGTCCCTCCCTACTTTTTAAAACATGCGGCTGCACTTTCTGCCACTGCCACTGCTCCTGCTGCTGCTACTCCTGCTGCCACCACACCGCATCCTCTCTGCCCCAGCTCTGCCCCTCCTACCTGTCTGGATGAGTATTTCTTCTTTATACCTTTGTTTGTTGGACTTCCATGCAGCTCGATTTTTTGGAACTTCTGGTTGTCTCTAGTTTCAAGGTAACTGTATTCCTTCTTAGTTGTGGAGGGAGATCCAGCGTGTCTGTCTAGGCCTCCATCTTGGCCAGAAGACTTGTATTTGAGCTTGGCTTTGGTGTATTAAAACTTTTCAGAGGTTATCACTGTTTATCTTAGTTTTCATCCTTCATTCAATAAGATTTTATTGATTGCCTATACGATGCTAGAGAATCAGCAATGAGTAAGACTGGCAAGACTCCTGATTTTGTCTAAGGAAGAACACAGGTCTCAAAAAATAATATGATTAGATACATGTATCTGAAAGAGAAGAATCAAAGACCATAGGATTATATGGGAGAAGGAGCTGTTATGTGTATTCATGAAAGTCTGACAATCTGTCCTCAGTTGATATTGGAAGCCAATATTTACTGAGCAACTACTCAGGAAGCCACATAATATTCAAGAGAACAGGTTGTGGCCTCAAACAGATTTGAGTTTGTGTCCTTGGTCTACTATAGGTTAGATGTAAGATCTTACTCAGGCAAGTTGCCTATCGCTTCTAAGTCTGGGCTCTCTAGTAGTAGATTAAATCAGTAATGGCATCAACCTGATTAAAGGGAAATGGAGGCAAATTTAAAGTCCTCCACACAATGCCCAGCTCAAAGCAAGCTCTGAGTACATGAGTGTTATCATTATTTTCCTCAAAAATCAGTGGATGGATACAGATTCCTGCTGTTGTTTCTGTTACTCAGGTGCTTTATTCTCATGGTCATCCTAGGAGTTAAGGCTTGTATTTTCCTCAACTTACAGATGAAGATACTGTGGTTCAGGGAGGTGTAAGTAACTTGACCACAGGTGCATACCTAGGAGGCAACAGGCTGATTTCAAAGCTCTTTCTCTTTGCCTTCATTGCACAGTTTATTGACCTCCTGTATGGTCTCTGTCTCTCTCCTGATAAGTATATCAAGAGTAACAAATCTAAGTGACCTCACTGAATAATGAACCCACAGAACTGCAGTGCACAAATTCTTGTTTAAGAATAACAGTGACTTGTAAAGCTTTTCAGTGTCAACAGATCAGCTTTGTGGTTAAATTCACTGAAGAATGTAATGTAAAATATTTTCATTCTCTCTTGCTTTCTGTCTCCCTTGGAATAATAGTCAGCAGAAAACACATTTCTGAGAGTTCTCTTCCTCTACATCTTCAGAATATAATAAGGACCAAGATAATTGTCTCTGGCTATTGGAAGTTAGTAGACACACAAATAAAAAGAAGGTGTTCTCAGGGTTTTATGAATTTTTCTCTCTAACAGTCCTGGATTGGAAGGACATCTCTGAAATTGATGCCGCTATTACCCAGGGGCTAACATTAAGATTTCAGTGGAGGTAGACAGGGTTATGATCTTTCTTTCACTGTCAGGACTGAAGCTGTAGTATGTATCTTGAGAGACATGCTGGCTAAAGCAAAATGGGATCCAAGAGAAGAAGAAAAATAACAAAGACTATTGAATCATGCACTCAACCAGAGGGGGTTTTTTAAGGTATATTTATCAATAGTTGTGAAGTCGCTTGTATTAAATAATACTCATAGCCTCATCGAACCTCTTGTTTATTCTCGTGTACAATTCCATAACGCGTTATCTGTATATTGTATTGTGTGTTCACCACCCCAACTCAGGTCTCCTTTCTTTACCTTTCCCCGATCCACTTTCCCTCTGGTGATCAATGTACTGTTGTCTGTGTTTATAAGTTTTTGTTTTTTATTTAATCCCTTCATCTTTTCAACCAAGCCCCCAACCCCCCTCCCCTCTGGCAGCTGTTAGTCTTTTCTTTGCATCCATGTGTCTGTACCACATGATTTTACTTATACGTGGAATCTAATGAACAAAATAAACTAACAAGCAAAATAGAAACAGACTCATAGCCCTCTCAGTTTTAATAATGGGTCAGAGAGAGGAGCTTGGTGATGGATGTGATATTATGGCATTTAGAACTTAATTGTAACAGGGCTTAAAATAGCAGCAGGAGCTGAAACTGGGCAGGCTTGAGCCATAATTTATGTTTGCAAACTACTAAAACACTCTGCTTTTTATTCCAACTTAATATTTCTTGACATATTTTTTTTGGTGTGATGTTACCAGCAGTTTGTCAGGGATGGAAAGATGTTAAAATAAACTGGTAACCAGAGTATGGCATCTAAATGTATGCCTTATCCATCACCATAATAGATGTAAATGTAACAGTAGATGTAAATAGTGACATCTTCAATGACTCTAGGACATAAACATTCATTCAGTCCTCATTTTTTCATTGATGTTGTTGAGGGTGTTCTCTATGCATTGGGGATGGAGTGGTGTGTGAGAGATTGGCCTTTGCTTTCATGGGCTAATTATTTCAATGGCAGAGAAAGACAAGAATCATAAATGAATAATTACGATATGTAATGCCAGAGGGGATATGTGTCATGACGGCACCAGAGTCAAACTAGTGAACACTGGTGGGACATACAGTGTATTTGCTTCAGATCACTTGACCAGATGGCCTCTTTGAGAAGGACCATTGAAGCAGAGATCCAACTGATCAAATAGGAGACAGACCATTTTAGAAACAAACAACACTGTAAAGGCCCTGGTGTGGGGAATAACTAAGAAGGAAACAATGCCATATTACAGATGATGAGGCATGGGGAGGGGTAAGAAATGGAGTTGACTAGAAAAACAAATTTGGGCCTTTAAGGACATTTTAAGGTTAGAACTTTACATTATATTTAAAATACAGTGAGAAGAAATGAAGAGCTTTAAGTAGTAGTGTATCAGTCTCTGATATACATTATTAGAAGATCACTTTTTCTGACTATAGAATGGATGAGGAGCAGATGGCTAAGGGAAGTATTTCAGTGATATAGAAAAGAAATAGCAGTGTCCCAAACCAGATGAGCGGACTGACTGAAGATGTGTTTAGAAGATGTGTAACCCCAAAGAAAATGAAGTAGGAAATTTCCTGGAGAGATGTAGTCCATATTCTCAGAAATTTTACATGCTGATAACTTAGCATCCTGATTTTTTATGTCATTCAACCTGAAACAACTATTTGCCTCATTTTTAGACTTTTATTTTTAACTTTTAATTTTTTAATTACATTAGGCATTCAATATTATATTAGTTTCTTCTGTACAGCATAGTGGTTATTGATACACAATTGGATAAAGAAATGTGGTACATATATACAATGAAATATTACTATGCCATGAAAAAGTATGAAATCTTGTCGCTTGCAAAATATGAATGGAACTAGAGGGTATTACATTAGGTGAAATAAGTCAGAAAAAGACAAATGCCATGTGATTTCACTTATATGTGGAATATTTTTTAAAAAGAAAGGAATGAAGAAACAAAAAAGAAACCAACTCTTAGATATAGAGAACAAACTGATGGTTGCCAGATGAGAAGGGGTTCAGGAGGCTGGGTGAAAAAGGGAAAGGGTGTACGACGTACAGATTGTAAGGTACAGCACAGGAAACATAGTCAGTAATGTTGTAATAACTATGTATGGTGCCTGGTCGGCACTAGTCTTATCAGGGGGATCACTTCATAAATAATATCAGTGCCTAACCACTATTTGCCTCACCTTTAATGAAATGGTTATGGAGTCACTAGCTGGATAAAGCAAGACAAAAGTAGAACATACAGTGCTTCCCCATCGCTTGATTTGGAAGTTTTGAAGTTTATTTATCCTAGACTATACACAGTGTCAAAGACAGATGATACAGTGCTATATTCTGTTGGTCCATTGGCTGTCATCAGGATACTGCAAGTGTATGAGTTGATCAAGCCAGGGGCAGCAGTCCTGGCTGTGGAAATTGCACCGTTTACTCCCCCCATGATTTAATGAAGAATGGGTGATTATTGTAACCCATTTGTTATTATTATTTTTATAATGAAGCCATCTCCAGCCAGGCACAATCTCGAACTTATATAATTGAATTTTAGATAGAGGTGCACTGCTGGTTTATATGAAATTTCCACGGGTGCCAGCGTGAGTCCAAGACTCAGCAAACAATATTTTTAATTGAGATTTTATGTCCTTGCCCTGAAATCAAGCACTTTAATAGGATCCCAGTTGGAATAGGTGACTCAGTAACAAGTCACCACTGTTTTCCACATCAGAAAGGTGTTAATTTCTCTAACTCCTGCTGGCGTCCATCTACTCCAGTGACCCACTGCCCGCAGGTACCATAAACCACTGTTTTGCATTCCATTATGTTCAAAGGGTAGCTGTAGTAATCGGCATATTTCTTGCAGGATGTAGTGGCTGAGTTCCAGCAGAAAACATTAAGATGGAAAAGTATTAAAATATTGATTTGTCATCTATAACATTGAAGTGATAGATTGAAATGAAATCTGGATGCACTCCAAACCTCCAATAACTTTGACAATATTGGATGAAATGGAATGGTCTCAGTCTCATTTATATGCTATGTTCATGTAAGAACAGGAGCACAAAGCAAGAAATTGGCCACCATTTTTCAGAAAATTTCATGCTTTCCAAATATCTGTAGGATTTTGAGATCCATGATGACACTCTCCATTGCTGGAACTTGCTGTCAGCTGGAAGTGATGTTCTTTTCCATGTCTGCTTATGATGAGGGTGATAGTCTTAATTGAACTTTGTAAACTTCAGGTTTTTCAGGTCATTTTACCATAATGTTCTTCCAGTCCCCTGCTCTGGAACACAAGTGATAATTGTAGGACACACACTTTGGTGTGTCCATTTAATCCAAGCAAGCATCCATCTTGATTTGATTCTTTCCTATCCCTCCTCACCTACTGCTCCCTGACATTCACCCTTTCATGCTGGTAATGAAATCATCCAACTTCGTTTCTACTCTAATTTTTTCTCACTTTTGGATTAGGGAATCTATTTTTTTTTCAGCTGCTATGATCATTATTTTATAGACTCTGATAATTTAGTTTCTTTGTTCTCCCAGAGAATCTTTATCTCACTATTGGCAATGTATTAATAACTATTGGGTATATATCAATTTAATTTTTTTTGCTTTTGGAAAGTACAAACGCACATTTTAATTAAATATGAAATCTGTTGGGAAATTCATACATGTTTCAAAATATTTTAATTATTTAATAGTTGTCACATAAAAGGATCAGCAAACAATGCCATAAAAACACCAGTACTGAACGTGGGTTAATATGCATTTTATCATATGCAGGGGGAATGGTGATGATGTCTGAAATTTACTTTGAACTGCACCAAAAATAAGATGGATTGATGGATGGACAGGGGGATGGGCAGATGGAAAGATCTGGGAGAAAGCAAATATGGTAAAATGCTAATAGTAGAATATAGGTGATGGGTGTATGGGTATTTGCTGCATGTTTGAAAATGTTGATAATAAAATATTGAGAAAATATAACATATAAATTAACAATCACCTTGACAGCTCATAGACTGAGAGAAAAACTGTGTGCTTGCATTTAGCATCCATTCTTTTACTCAAGGATGATTTAGGGACCATATTTGCAGCCGGATCATGTTGCCATCCCCCCACATCGCCCCTTCTGTCCTCTGTTCCAGGTCTCTTTGGCTGTTTACTTATTCTCTTTGAATATTTGTTGTATCTGTCTTAACAGAAACTGTGCAATTTGGTCTCTTCAACAACTCCTGTAAGTAGAAGAAACAGCAGATCAAAAATGATAAAGAGAAATGCATTTCTTCTCTTCCTGTTTTTTCCTTCATCCCGCCCTGAGCCTGCCTGCCCTCCCTGTTTGCCTCTCTCATTTCTTGTGTCAGAGTTAGTGGAGCAGTTCTGGCCTCATTGGATTTATGCGGCTCAGAATGAGAGAACGCAGCGACTGCCCAGGCTGCTGTCTGCCTTACATTGATTGAGCTCCCTGGGCTTGAGGGATTTTTGCCGAGCTGAGGTTTACAGTTGATACGCTCTCAGTCATTTGTCATAAAATCATTCCAACCAAGCTGTTTACTGGTTTGAATGCTTAATTACTGAAGGAGAAGAGAATAGCTCCTTTTGGATCTGGGCTTTCGTTCACATGCCTTCTACGAGCTCACTCATCATCTGGTACCCAATGATGGCTGGGTAGTTTATACAATACACATATCCCCCCCACCCCCACCCCTCCAAAAAACACTCACAACTCTACCTGAATATTCTGAGATGTGCACACAGAGATATTTCCACCTCGTACCACAATAGTATTTTCTTTTGAATACAGATTGCTTGCAAAACTCAGCTCTCAGGCAGCTACAGCTGTGCAAGGGTCTGGTCTGGGTTTCAAATCACAATGTTCACCTGGTTTATTTAGATCAATTTCCAGAAATGCTTTGCTGACTCCCCCCATCAACTCAATATCCTCAATCCAAATTGCATAAATGTGCTGGATATAATTATCTCTCTGAAAAAGTTCAACTAAATTGAAGTCAAATTTATTTGTAAATGCAAATCCATCTTGGGAATTATATTTCAAAGCCTATAGTGGAGGATTTAGTGTCTGAGGTCCTTTCCTTATGGTTTATTTATAATTTCAGCTCCTCTTCTTCATAAGGAAAATTAAATGCTCTTTGTGTCCCCATTGCTCCTTCTCAACATTAACTCTCATATACAATTTCTCTCTGCAAATTGGCCTCAATAATTGTTTTCATTGGTTGCTTATCATTGAGTATTTAGGGAACATGTTTTTATATATGGGATGTTTTAGAAAAGAAAGGAGAGAGAACAAGATTGAGAGAAGAGAGAGAGGAGAGAAGCAGCAGAAAACTGGGAGGTTTTAATGCCAAGATAACCTGTCAGAACACCTTAAATATTTACCACAGTTTTGATGTTTCATTTATCTCTAAGTCAGCAGGGCATCCTGTTGTTTCAATTTTTTATCATGGAGCACTATGGCTCTTTTCACTGTAAGGAATTAGAACTTTAAAAATAAAACCCAAACTTTTAATCACTGCTATAAATACAATACCAGAGAATTCTTTTCCTGTGGTAATGTTACTTTCCTGTTATGAAAAACAACTGCTTGTCACTCTGCGCTTCTTCCCCTCTCCCTTCTTTTAAATATTGCCCTTATTCAGAGCTATTATACTTAAAGCAATCTGGGTTCTCTCAGAGCTGCCAAAAGGTGAAATTGACTTTTTGAGAACGTATTGCAGAAAACTGCAGCCCATGCGTTTTCCCCAAGTAGAAACATCCTGTGTTTAGACGGAAAGGGACAATTCACAGGCAGTTTCAATTGGTAGCTGAGGTCAGTAAGTGCCCACTTCTGCAATCACATTAGCCTTGTTTAGATGACAATATGCAGGGAGGTGCCTCCTAGGGAGCTGCCACTGCAGACCTGGCCACCTCCACTGGCACCAAACTCCCTTTGCAAGTTTTACTGATTTGGGTATTTGCAGTAGAAACCTTTCAAAATCTAAACTTGTTTCGACAATTTTTGTGCTGCATGAACATTGACATATAGAGGTTTTGTGGAAAAATTAGAACAACATCCTGGGCTTATTGGGTCTATTTCACTGAGCTAAGTCTTTTACAAGAATGATCCCACTGAACAATCTCACCTTTGAGAGGAGGCATTCAAAGTACTCTCTTCATTTTACCAATGAGAAAAACAGGGCTTAGGACGTTTGGTCAGTGACCCAAGTAAGTCGATGTGGATCCATGTTTTTTTTAATTATTTATTTATTTGTTTGTTTGTTATTTTGTTTATTTATTTATTTTTAGAGAGAGGGGAATGGAGAAAGAGAGGGAGAGAAACATCACTGTGTGATTGGCTTTCACTTGCGCCACCAACTGGGGACCTGACGTACAACCGAGTCATGTTCCCTGCCTGGGAATCGAAGCAGCGACACTTGGCTCGCAGGCCAATGCTCAATCCACTGAGCCACAGCAGTCAAGGCTGGATTCACGTTTTGAAGCGATGTGGTTTGACGTCAGGGCTTGCGCTCTTCACCACCCCACATGAGTTTTGAGATCCAAGTTAACTTGGCAACATTGATATATTTAGAAGCTACAATCAGCATCAACCCCCCTTTACTTGCTTTGTTAGTGTAGACTAGAGATAATTTAGTGTAAAATGTCCCAATAAAAATTTTCCCCAAAGCATATGTAACCATGACATAATAGATTTATCAAAGTAGCAGAATGCTATTATGTTCAAAAGATTAACCAGACCGAAGCTATTTGTCATAGCAACGGGTGCTAGAGTTGACAAATTACGATTGAACCCAGTTTGTAGCAAAATGTTAGGCAAAGCATTGGCACTGATGAATTGACATAAGAGTCCAGCTCAGAATATATTAGAGCAATTTAAATATCATTCAAAACAAAGCATAACCATGTTCCTAAACATCCCCAAACCACACATCGCAACCATCATACATCCCTGATTCTAAAGTGCACCAGTAGCAAGACAAACCATTAATTTATAATTTTGGTTGAAAAATAAAGAAATTATACATTAAATAATTGCATTTATTCTCAGGAACCCTGGTTATAGGCATGTTGAAACTTGTGGTAGGGGGCAAGAGCTGACATCATCTTATAAATAAGGAAACATTTAATTCTGGGAATGACTTTTACTATAATGAGATAAGAAACCTTTTCCTAATAAAATTTATGGACTGGAAGGATGCTAAGTGAGGGAAGGGAAAAAGTTCAGGAAGAGGAAGAACCTGCACTGTTTTGACTAGAAAAGGGATCTTTAACTTACCTCTCTGTATGATTGGATCAAGTTATCACCAAAAAAGGTCTGCTCTTTCTTGGTGGTTAAGTTTACTGTTGTGAAACAAGGAGCGTGATAGGTTGTACTGGGAGGAGAGCTGAAGTGTAGAAGAATCAGTGGAATTTCATATTACTTATCTCTGTCTTGCTAATTAATTTTGTACAAAACCAACTTTATTTCAAGGTATGTCAGTCCATGCGTGTGTGTTTGTGCATGCATGTTGCATGTGTATATGTGGGTCTACTTTCTGCTCACTGACTGTTGCTGTCATTTCCATCATTGGGGTCTGATTCCCAGCACTTTTTGGCAGGGGCTCTTCTTTTACATGCAGAGTTTTATTTAGATCCATTGCCTATTTTCACTTTACCTTTGCCTTTTCTTAAATTTTAACTTTGATAATAATATTTAATAGACTTAGCAGGTGCATTCCTTTCCATGGCAAAATTTAGACTAAGGAAACTGTGAGGAAGGAATGTGTGCAAAGCTTTACTATGAGGGTGTTCACCTCAACATTGTTTACAATGGAAAAAACTATGAAAATTACCCAGAGGCCTATGACAGAGGATTGTTTGAATCAGCTATGGGATATCCCTACACTAAAATTCCCAGTCATTTATTTATTCATAATCTAAAAATATATTAGTTAAGAAGACACTTTGTAACAGGCTTTGTGGAGCTTTTGAATGTGTAGCCTCAAGTCCATTAAGAATAATATGGTAAAGACTTGTCAATGGCACAGAAAAAGGCACAGAGTGTATTCGTAAGTTGGTGAGTGGACTGTCCAAACTCAGTATGATCTTATTTTCACTAAAAGAAGAAGAAAATAAAGGACTCTGTTTAGTTAAGAAAAAAAAATGCATACATACACTAAAATGGTACATGTTGTTTTTGATTGTTGGGCCTTTATTGTCAAAATAGCCTGTAATGAATATTTCATACCTTTGATCAGAACACGATTGCAGATGTGTTTAAGAGGCAACTGTTTTGGGGACCATAGGACAGCATCCTGCTAAAATACTTATTCCCACTTTTCTGTTGAGTACGAAGGTGGAAAGGGAATCAAGTTTTTTGTGAAGATTCTGTTTTTAGGCTCATTTCTTTTGCAGTTTAAAACTGCATTTTCAGTTTTAGGTTCACAGCAAAATTAAGAGAAAGCTATACAGACTTTCCATATCCCCCGTGCGTATACACACATATGCTCCACCATTATCAACATCCCCCACCACAGTGCTACATTTGGTTTAGCTGAGGAAGCTACATTGACATCATAATCAATAATGACCATAGCTTACATTAAGGTTTATTCTCCGTGTTGTACGTTTTGTGGGCTAGCACAAACGTTTGACATATCCACCATTGTAGTACCATGAAGAATATTTTCGCTGTCTTAAAGATTCTGTGTTCTGCCTATTCATCTTTCCCTCCCATACCATTACCCCATAACCACTGACTTTTTTATTGTCTCCATAATCTTACCTTCAAGATCATTTTAAACTTTTTCTATTTTTTCCTTTCTTTTTTAGTTCTATTTTTCCATTATCATTTATCCCTCCTATACCCTCTTTCTCCTCCATCCACCCCTTCCCACCACAATCACCAAATTGTTGTTCACATCCTGAGTCCTTTTTCTTTTTGCTCAATCCCTCCACTCCTTAACCCACCCACCCC
Source organism: Furipterus horrens (assembly GCF_987537825.1). Lineage (NCBI taxonomy): Eukaryota > Metazoa > Chordata > Mammalia > Chiroptera > Furipteridae > Furipterus > Furipterus horrens. The sequence goes on along the minus strand of NW_028327175.1, from coordinate 113,293,234 downwards.
TTAACCACCACCCATCCTCCCGAGCTGTCATCTGCTCATCTCTCTATAAGTCTGTCTCTATGTTGCTTGTTAGTTCAGTTTGTTCATTAGCTTGTACATATGAGTAAAATCATGTGGTATTTGTCTTTCTCAGACTGGCTTATGTCACTTATTTTGCACTGTTGGTGGGAATGCAGACTGGTGCAGCCACTGTGAAAAGCAGTATGGAGTTACCTCAAAAATCTAAAAATGGAACTGCCTTATGACCCAGCAATTCCACTTCTGGGAATTTATCCAAAGAATCCTGAAACACTCATTTGAAAGAATATAAGCACCCCTATGTTCATTGCAGTGTTGTTTACAATAGGCAAGATTTGGAAGCAGCCTAAGTGTCCAGCAGTAAATGAGTGGATAAAACAACTATGGTACATTTGACAATGGAATGCTACTTGGCCATAAATAAGAAAAAAAATTTAACCTTTCTGACAGCATGGATAGACCTGAAAATCATTATGCTAAATCTTTCTATTTTTTAATGGGAAATGGAAGACTTTGACAAATTACTTATCTTTTGAATCTTTGGCATTATAACCAGTGATATTTTGATAACAAGAAAATGCAAGTGTTTTTATTATTTTTTAGAGATTTAGAATATTTTTCAATTACAATTGATATTCAGTATTATTTTATATTAGTTTCAGGTGTACAGCATAGTGGTTAGACAATTATATAATTTATGAAGTGATTCCCACAACAATTCTAGTATCCTGGCACCATGCATAGTTATTATAATATTATCAACTGCATTTCCTATGCTGTACTTTATATCCCTGTGATAATTTTGAATTGACCAATTTATACTTCTTAATCCCTTCACCTTTTTTACCTATCCCCCCAACCCTTCTTCCCTCTGGCACCCTCTCTGTATCTGAATCTGTTTCTTTTGTATGTTCATTTATTTTGCTCTTTAGATTCCACATATAAATGGAATCATATGGTATTTCTCTTTCTCTGACATATTTAACTTAACATAATACCCTCTATGTCTACTGATGTGTCACAAATGTTAAGATTTTATTCTTTTTTATGGTCCAGTAATATTCTATTTTATATATTTACCAAATCTTCTTTATACAATTGTCTATTGATGGGCACTTGGGTTGCTTCCATATCTTCACTATGTCATTTAAAAAAAATCATTTTTATTGTTATTCTATCACAGTCATCCTTCTATTCACCCATATTTATTACACACATACTTTTTAAATCATTTTTTATTGTTATTCTATTACAGTTGTCCCAATTTCCCCCACTTTGCCCTTCTCTGCTCATCGCATGCCCCACTCCCTCAGTCAATTCCCATACTTTTGTCCATGTCTGTGGGTCATTCATACATGTTCTTTGTCTAGTCACTTGTCCTTCTTTCCACCATTATCTTCCTTCTCCCTCCCCTCTGGTCACTTTCAGTCTGTTTCATGTTTCCATGCCTTTGGTTCTATTTTGTTCATTAGTTTATTTTGTTCATTATATATACCTCTTATAGGTGAGATCATATGGTATTTTTCTTTCATCAATTGGCTTATTTCACTAAGCACAATATTCTCCAGTTCCATCCATCCTGTTTCAAAATGTAGGAGTTCCTTCTTTCTTTCTGCTGCACAGTATGCCATTGTGTAAATGTACCACATTTTTTTGATCCACTCATTTATTGATGGGCACTTAGGCTGTTTCCAGCACTTGGGTATTGTAAATAATGCTGCTATGAACATAGGGGTGCATAGGTTCTTTTGAATTGGTGACTCAGGATTCTTAGGCTGTATTCCCAGCAGTAGAATTGCTGGGATCTCAAGGCAGTTCCATTTTTAATTTTTAAGAAAATCCCATACTGTTTTCCAGTGTGTCTTCCCGCTCTGCATTCCCACCAAAAAGTGCATCATGGTTCCCTTTCCTCCACATCATTGCCAGCACTTATTTGTTGATTTATTAATGATGGCAATTCTGACAGATGTGAGGTGATATCTCAATGTGGTTTTAATTTGCATTTCTCTGATGGCTAGTCCATCAAACTAAAAAGCTTCTGTATAGCTAAAGAAACCATCACCAAAATGAAAAGGGAACTGACTGTATGGGAGAACATATTTGCCAATGATACATCAGACAAGGATTTGATCTCCAAACTATATAAAGAACTCATATGATTCAATACCAGAAAGACAAATAATCCAATTAAAAAATGGGCAAAGGATCTGAATAGATACCTCTCCAAGTTTCAGATGATCCATAGACATATGAAAAGATATCCTTCATTTCGCTGATGTGGTGTATCACCTTAATTGATTTGTAGATATTGAATCAAACTGCACCCCAGGAATAAATTCCACTTGATCACGGTGTATTATCTTTTTAATTATTACTGAATTTAGTTTTCTAATATTGTGTTAAGGATTTTTGCATCTATGTTCATCAGGAATATTGGCCTATAATTTATTTTAAGTTCCTTTTTTTGTTTTTGGAACCAGAGTAATGTTGGCCTATTAAAACAAGCTTGGAGTCTTCTTTCCTCTTGAATTTTTTGAGATTGTTTGAAATGATAAATATTATTTCTTATTTGAATGTTCGTATAATTCACCTGTGAAGCCTTCTGATCCAGGACTTTTGTTTATTGTTGTTTTTTTTAATTATTTTATTTTTTATTTTTAAATATATTTTATTATGTTGTTACAGTAGTCCTAATTTTTTTTTCCTTTTGCTTCCCTCTGCCAGTACCCCACTTCCCTCCAGCAATCCCAAACCCTTAATTCATGTTCATGGGTCTTGTATATAAGTTCTTTGGCTTCACCCTTTCCTATATTATTCTTAACTTCCCTCTATTTTTTTACCAACCAATTATGCTTCTTAGTCCCTGCACCATTTTCCCATTTCTCACCCTTCCCCCTGCCAGTTGATAACCCTCCAGAGGACCCTCATACCTATGATTCTATTCCTATTCTAGTTTGCTGAGTTGGATTTTGTTTCTATTTTTTAGATTCAGTTGTTGATAGTTGTGAGTTTGTTGTCATTTTAGCGTTCATAGTTTTGATCTGTTTCTTAAATAAGCCCCTTTAACATTTCATATAATAATGGCTTGGTGATGATGAACTCCTTTAGCTTTACCTTGTCTGGAAAGCGCTTTATCTGCCCTTCCATTCTAAATGACAGCTTTGCTGGATAGAGTAGTCTTGGCTATAGGTCCTTGCTTTTCATCACTTTGAATTCTTCTTGCCAGTCTTTTCTCACCTGCAAAGTTTCTTTTGAGAAATCAACTGACAGTCTTATAGGCATCCCTTTGTTGGTAACTCCCTGCTTTTCTCCTGCTGCTTTTAAGATTCTCTCTTTATCTTTCACCTTTGGCATTTTAATGATGATGTATCTTAATGTGATCCTCTTTGGGTTTCACTTGTTTGAAACTCTCTGTGCTTCCTGGACTTGTATGTCTATTCCTTCACCAAATTTAGAAAGTTTTCCTTTATTATTTTTTCACATAAGCTTTCAATTTCTTGCTCTTCCTCTTCTCCTTCTGGCACCCCTATGATTCGGATGTTGGCATGTTTAAAGTTGTCCCAGAGGTTACTAAGCCTCTCCTCATTTTTTTCAATTCTTGCTTCCTCATTCTGTACTGGTTGACTTTTTTTCTTCTTTTTTTTTATGTTCCAAGTCATTGATTCGAACCACAGTTTCCTTTTCTTTGCCATTAGTTTTGTGTGGATTTTCCTTTGTTTCATTTAGCATAGCCGTCACGTCTTCCCTTATGCATTTGCTGTATTCAAGCCTGTGAGCATCTTTATTACCAGTATTTTGAACTCTGCATCTGTTAGGTTGGCTGTCTCCTCATTGCTTAGTTCTCCCACTGGAACCTTGATCTGTTCCCCCTTTTGGGCCATACTTCTCTGTCTTCTCATCTTGACAGGTTCCTGTGTTTGTTTGTTTCTGTGTCTTAGGTAGAGCTGTCACTCCTGTTACATTGTAAGGGGCGGATCCTTAGGTATTCGTCAGTACAGGGTGACCTATTTCACCACATTGTGGTGCTGTGTGTGTGGGAGGGGTCCAAGAGGGAACAATGCCACCCACTCAGCATTCTATCCTTTTCCAGGCACTTCTCCCACCTTTGTATGGGACTGGTGCCTCTCTAGCTGTTGCCCTGGCCATTATTCCCAGAGTGGGTGGGTCTGCGGACATTCTAGAACCACAGGAGCCCTTCAAACAAGTGGACTCTGCTCAGAAACCCACAGTCTGCACACCCCCCACCAGCCTTCACAGTTAGAAGCAGTGAGGCTCTTATTTTCCCCAGCGCTGAGACCATGAGCTACGCAGCCTGGTCTGGGGGTGGGAATGCTCTCCAGGTGTCTCTCCGACCTTTTAAATGTGTGTTTTCCAGTGGCCTGCCACCACCACTGCTGCCTCCACTGCTGCTGCCACTGCCGCCGCCACCACACCGCCTTCTCTCCATCCTGGCTCCGCCCCTCCTACCTGTCTGGATGATATTTCTTCTTTATATCTTTGTTTGTTGGATGTCATGCAGCTTGATTTTCTGGCACTTCTGGTTGTCTCTAGTTTTGAGGTAGTTGTGGAGGGAGATGCAGGGTATCTGTCTATGCCTTCATCTTGGCTGGAAGGCCAAATAACTTTTTTATTAATGATTCAGTTTTGTTGGTAGTGATTGATTTGTTCAGATTTTCTGTTTCTTTTTTATTTAGTCTTGGAAGATTGTAAATTTCTAGTAATTTATCCATTTCTTCCAGATGGTCCAGTTTGTTGACTTATAGTTGATCATAGTATTTTCTTGTATATCTTCATGTTTCTATGGTATCATTTGTCACTTCTCCTAATTTATTTTTAATTTTATGATTTTAGGTTCTCTCTCTCCCTCTCTCTGTCCCTGAGTGTGGTTGAGGTTTTATAAAATAAAATTATTTTCCAAAGGACCAGTTCTTGGTTTTATTTATTTATTTGGTATTTTTTTAAGACTCAATTTTGTTTATTTCCACTTTGATCTTTATCTTTATTTTCCTTCTATTCACTTTGGGCTTGCTGGCCTTTTTCTAGTTACTTTAGATATAAGGTTAGATTGTTGTAAGATTTTTCTTGTTTCTTGTGTTTGTCCTGTATTATAATGAATTTTTTTCCCTCTTAGAACTGCTTTTGCTGTGTCCAATAAATTTTGGGTTGTTGTGGTTTCATTTTTATTTGTCTCAAGATATCTTTTGATTTCTTACTTGATCTCACTTTGAACCCATTCATTGTTTAGCACCACATTATTTAACCTCAATGTGTTTGTGTGTTTTTCAGTTTTTTTTTTCTTATAATTAATTTCTGATTTCATACCTTTGTGATAGGAGAAGATGCTGGATATGGTTTCAATCTTTTAAAATGTATTGAGACTTGTTTTGTGTCTGTACATGTGGTCTATCCTAGAAAATGTTCTGTGTACACTTGGAAAATAGGTATATTGTACCACTTTGGAATAAAATACCCTAAAAATACCAACTAAATCCATCTGTTCTAATGTGTCGTCTAAGGTCATTGCTTTCTTTATGATTTTCTGTCTGGAAGATCTATCCATTGATATCAATGAGGTGTTGAAATACCCTATTATGACTATATTACTGTTGATCTCTTCATTTACATTTATCAAGATTTGCTTTATATACTTAGGTGCTTCTATCTTGGGTGCATACATTTTTATAAGTGTTATATCCACTTGTTGGATTGATCACTTAATCATTATGAAAAATCCTTCTTTGTCTCTGATTATAGACTTTGTTTAAAGTCTGTTTTGTCTAAGTATTGCTACCCCACCTTTTTTTTTCTTTGCATTTGCATAAAATATTTTTTCCATTCTTTTATCTTTAGTCTACAGGTATCTTTCATTCTTATGTAGACATTTTATAGACAGCAAATATATGGGTCCTGTTTTCTTATCCAGTAAGCTACCCTATGTCTTTTGACAAGAGCATTTAATCCATTTACACTTAAAGTGATGTTAATAGATATATAGTTGACATTTTGTTATTTATATTTATGTTCCTTTTTTCCCTCTGCTTTTTAAAGTAGTTCCTTTAACATTTCTTGTAATAGTAGTTTAGCTTTTTCTTGCCTAGGAAGTTCTTTATCTCTCCATTTTAAATGGTAGTCTTCTTGGGTAGAATAGTCTTGGTTGAAGGTCCTCATTCTTCATAACTTGAATATCTTGTGCTAATCCCTTCTGTCTTGAAAAGTTTCTGTTGAGAAATCAGTTGACAATCTTATGAAAGCTCTCTTGTATTTAACTGTCTTACTCTTGCTGCTTTTAAGATGATCTTTTTGTCTTTAACCTTTACCATTTTAATTATGATCTATCTTGGTGTGGCCCTCTTTGGGTTCATTTTGTTTGGGATTCTCTGTGCTTCCTGGACTTGCATGTCTGTTTTCTTCACCAGTTAAACTATCCTCATTGTTTAAAAATTCTTTTTTCATGTTTCAGTTGGATGTTTTCTGCTGCTTTATTTTCCACATAGCTACTTCAGTCTTCTGCTTCATGTAATCTGCTGTTGATTTTTTCTAGTGCCTTCTTTATTTCAGTTATTGTATGCTTTATTTACGACTGGTTCTTTTTATGGTTTCCATGTCCTTTTTTATGCCTACTATCTCTTTTTTGAAGTTTTCACTAAGTTCCTTGAGGATTCTTATAACCAATGTTTTGAACTCTGCACCTTCTGTGAGCCCTCTTATTGTAGTTAAGCCTTGATTACTATTGGCATGTTAGTAGGTGGGACTGACCCTTATGCTGTCTGTAAGAATTGGCCCTGACCACTGTCTATGAGCTGCTGTGAATGAAGCAGAATTCACCCCAGCTGGGTCTGTTGCCTCTTGAGACCCTCCTTTGGGTGTGTTGCTTTTGAAGCTAATCTGGTAGTTCTCTGTTTCAGTCTGAAGCTGTCCACTGAGTGTTGGTTCTGGATTCTCTTGGGAGGTATTCTGGTGTAGTCAATGTCAGGTGCTGCTTGTGACCAGCCTGGGGCTACATGTTAAAACCTATGAAAAGATTTGCCATTGGTAGTTACCTGTGCTGGGCCTAGTATTTATATTTTTAAATATAGAAACAGTGATAAGAATAGTCATTCTGGACTAGATGATATGTGAAATGTAGTTAGTATATGGTTTTAGTGGAACTGTTAGTTTCTTCAACAACTTAGCATTCAATACAGTTCTCCATTGGCCCGCTACAACCATGGCCTTATTGATTGACTTGGATTAAACTAAATAACATCATGCATTGTAATAGAGAGATCAAAACCCTCTCTCTACACTGTTTTTATCTAGGTTATAAAAATAACTGTGGGGGGGCATTTAGGTCAAGTTACAGCCTTGGTAGGAGATAAAGAGATGATCATAGTCACTTAATCATATAGCAGGGGTCGGATTCTTGCTGGAGACAATGCCAATAGCATCTGGCCCCTGGGAGCAGAGCTGCCTCAAACCACACAACCTTCAAGATTTGATTTTAATGGCTATGTCTTCCTAGCTTTTTGCCTGCGTTGACTTGCCATCTTTCCAATTAATAAAAAAATACCAAACAGAGCATTAATGTTTACAGCTTCACATTTTCAAATTAAATTATTTATTGATTAGTTGGGGGCTGTTATTAAAAATCATGGCCACGTCTGACAATGCCTTAAACATATTCATCAAAATGACTTTGATCAAATAGTAAATGGTGGATCTTCATTTTATTTTAGAAGTGAAGGAAGCAAATGAGCAATAAATTTGAAGATCAGGTAATTGGAGGAAAAAGTAATCTATTTAATCAGTTCCAAAAGGTAAGCGATTCAGAGAACTGATACTTGAATATTTAGTTAAAATATTTGTACCTGAAAAGATTATTATTTATGTTTAAGAAAATGTTTTATAGAAAGTTTATATTCAGCATTTGCATGTCTTATGCTATACTGTATTTAGTTTTCAAACATGCTTAACATAATCCTTTTCTTCTCTCTTTTTTTTGTGTGTGTGTGTGTGTGTGTGTGTGTGTGTGTGTGTGCTGTTATACCATCCACATGTTATTCTAAAAGCACTTATATCTTTTTTTTAGGTAGATATATTCTTCCCTGCTCCTGTCCTACCACACGCCCACCTCTAGACTGAAGCTAATTTTTCTCTGACTTTTATCTTCAACCACATCCTATTTTCTCCACCCATCTCCTCTTCTTCTGTAGCTGTACAACTCTACAAAGGCTAAGATGCAATGTAGTATAGAAGTTAAATGGAAGGCATTGGAGTCTAAAGTCCAAAACTGACTCTTTCACTAACTAGCTGAGTTACCTTGTAAAAGTGACATAGCTTTCTGGTATCTCAGTGTTCTCCTCAGTAAAATGCAGGTGTCAACAAATAAAAATTGCATAGTGTTGTAGTTAGAATTAGGTAAAGTAATATAAAAAAATTTACGAAGAATCTGATACATAGCAAGTAATGGATTATAATTTTTCTTTTGTGTGAAGTCCTAACTTTTGATAGAAATACTAAAGCTTAGTTCACAGTAAGCTGGTAATGTGTTAATGTTGGTTTTGTATGAGAAATGTTTAGCAAGCCTTACTGATTCAGTTAGAAGCTAAATATAAGTAAATAATACTTAAATGAACACTGCTACAGACAATGGAATTATAGTCACTTTCCCATAAGAACATAAGAAGAGGTTTGGGTTTTTGGATTAGTTTAGAGCTCTTCAGTATGACCTCTTTACAAAATATACTCTAAAAATTACTTTGTTTAAGACTTGAAATACTAGGGTACCATATTTAATCCCTCTCAAAAAAATAATCTTAAAGGCTGGAGGAACTGTAAAAGTCATCTTATCAAGATTTAGTCCCATTGCCAGAACTCCATTAACCTTGATATTCAATAATATATTTGGGGTTTCTGTGATTTGCCACATAATAGATTGAACTCCATAGATACAAAATGAGTAGTATAGAGACCCTGACCCCAAGGGACATTGGGACTAGTCAGGGAGACAGGCAAGTAAACAATCTATTGCAAAATAAAAACCACTTATCAGGGTCAGAGCTGCTGCAGAAGCATAGCAAAGGCTGTACATCCTTGCCTCAGATAAATATGGGGTGAGTAAAAAAATAAAATAAAATTCTGCTGAGTAGTGTTCCATTGTATAAATGTACCACAGCTTTTTTATCCACTCATCATCTACTGATGGGCACTTGGGCTGCTTCCAAATCTAGGCAATTGTAAATAATAATGCAATGAACATAGGGGTGCATATGTTCTTTGAATTAGTGTTTCAGGTTTCTTCAGATACATTCCTAGAAGTGCAATTGCTGGGTCATAAGGAAGTTTCATTCTAAAATTTTTAGGAAATTCCATACTGTTTTCCACAGTGGCTGTACCAATCTGCATTTCTACAAACAGTGCATGCAGGTTCCCCTTTCTCCACATTTACTGATAATAGCCATTCTAACAGGCATGAGGTGATATCTCATTGTGTTTTTAATTTGAATTTCTCAGAGGATTAGTGATATTGAGCATCTTTTCCTGTGTCCATTGGCTATGTGTATGCCCTCTTATCTATTCAGATCTTTTGCCCATTTTTTAATTGGGTTGTTTGTGTTTTTGGTGTTGAGTTGTATAATTTCTTTATAAAATTTCTGTATTAGCCCCTGTATCATTGGCAAATATCTTCTCCCGTACTTCTTGACTGTAAAAAAGAAGGAAATCTTACCTTTTATAATGGCATGGATGGACCTGGAGAGTATTATGCTAAGTGAAATAAGTCAGTCAGAGAAAGACAAATACAATATCATTTCACTTATATGTGGAATCTACTGAACAAAATAAAATAACACACAAAACAGAAAAATTCTCATAGACACAGAGGACAGATTGAGAGCTATCATGGGGAAGGTTAGACTAGGTGACAAAGGTGAAGGAATTAAGAAAAACAAACAAACAAACAAAGCAGACACAGAGAAAACAGTATGGTGGTTGCCAGAGGGAAAGGCAACTACGGCGAGGTAGAAGAGGGCATAGGGAGATGAAGGATGGTGGAAAGAGACTTGACTTTGGGTGGTGAGTGTACAATGCAGGTATGTAGATGGTGTATTTCAGAATTGTACATTTGAAACGTGCATGGTTTTATTAACAAATGTCATGCCAATAAAATAAATAAAAATAAATAAATAAATAAAATTCTGAAAAAGATTACATCTAAGCTAAAACCTGAAGGACAAGTAGGAGTTTTCTAAATGAAAGTGAAAGACAGGAGGAAAGACAGTTCATCCGAATATGCAGATATGCAAATAGAAGGGGTCAGGTGAAATATCTGCACTCATTCCACAGGCATTTATCAAGGCCCTAAAATCTATCAGGACTGTATCATGAGGACTTATTAAAATGTCAGGTCACTTTTTCCACCACTCCTAACTGAATTTCTTTAGAGCAGAAACTGTCCTATTTATCTTTGTTAAGAGAAGGCCCTCAGGTCAATGTGTATCACATGGAAAATGATCAATACCGGTTAGTTGAAGAAATGAAGTAATCAATAGACGGTTTATCACGATTGGCTCTTGTTAGTGAGAAGTGAAGTTTCTGGTAAAACCATTGATGTGGACAGGGTCAGAGGTACATTCCTGTAGCACATTCCTAGTGATCACCCTCCAGTGGATATTAATCCATTTCATCAATGCTCTTTGGCACAGCCATTGAACCCACATCAGTATCTCTATCTTTTTTATCTTCTGTCTTATTTATGGAGGTTTCATAGGCACAATGGCAGACACATAACTTCCAGCTTCTCCTCTTTCCTGATTGACTTTGGATTCTCACCGCAGAGGAAATGAGCATTGCTTGGGGTAGCTTTCTTAGTAAAAGAACGATGGCTCACTCCTAGTCATCCACGATCATTTTCTTCTCTAGTGTCTCACTATTCATGTGTTTTTTCTTCTGCTCTGCTCCCATCAGAGTATCAGGTGTGTTTTATAATTTACTTTGAAAATTGGCATATTTGCCTATATTATCCTGTAAGTATATTTAGCATTCCCAAAACACCTGATGGATTACAAACCAATACTAAATCTTTAAATATGTGTGCAATGAAATGTGTGAGAATATCAACTTGTTTTTTTCCTATGGTTTTAAAAAATCTCCCAGAATTCATGTATTTAATTTGTATATTTTTGTGTCTGGGGTGTTTAAGAACCTGTGCTAAGTGTTTGGATATATTCTATGGTTCCAAATATTAATGAGGTTTGAATAAAGATGAATCTGTGTGGTGTTCATTGGGAGAATGAGGTAGAAAGATATTAATGCTGCCTGGATTCTGTGAAGAGTGATAAACTGTACTTGGTTGACCTTATTACTCACTCATAATGGGATCTGTAATAGATGTGCATTTTTCCTGTCTCCTAGGCTTTGCATTTGGAGAGGGAAGTTGGGAGTTCTCTAGTCAACCTAAACTCTAGATTCCCTATAAGTCTCCCATTTGAGCATCTTACTCTTCATCTGACTTTTGTATTAGGAGCTAAATTACAGATCAATCAGGACACTAGACATCTGAGATTGCCTCATTTTGTCCTGGCTGTGCACAATGGTCAAGCAAAAACAGTTTTGGAAATGACCCAACCTGGAAGCAAAATCTAAAACACCCAAGTTCCCTGTTCCTATTAGTTCTGTTACTGAAAAGTAAGGTGGCACAATCTGGTAAGCACAATCCCACAGTCTTCACTCCAACTCTCCTTCTAGTTGTCTATTCATTCATTCATTCCACAACTATTTATTGAATGCTCACTCAGCACTGGGGTGTCAGCAAGAAGTAAGACAGACAGGGTCCCTGCCCACATGGAACCTACATTATACTTGAATATGGTAGGGAAAAAAGTAAAAAACAAAATTTAGATATTGAAAGTGTTATGAATAAATAAATAGGATATTGTGATGAAGAATAACAATCTGTGTGTCAGCAAAAGAGAGCAGAAAATTTTTCTGGCAATATGAAATTTAAGCAAAGACTTATAGCATGAGAAAGAGTCCAGGAATCATGTTCTAAGTAGACAGAACAGCAGGTAAAAGACATTAAAGATCTGAATTAAGCCCATGGCACCAAAACGTGCAAAGTGGGGAGTGGAGGCCGCATTTGGGAGGGACGCACTAAGACCACAGTGCTCAGGGTCCAGTATATCAAGAGTTTAGATTTTGCTCCAACCATCACATATACCTCAGTTCAATTTTCACACAGCAAAATTCATTCTATCAACTGCTGGAAATAAAATATAAAGCAAGTACTGCCTGTGAGAAGGTCTGTGTAACTTTCCCTCATTATTGCAATGTTTTGGAATATAAGAGACTTTCCATGAAAATAGCATTTGATTTAGTTATCCCATCATTGCTTTGCTTTTACTTATGTTCTTTGTCTCTTTCTGACAAAAGAAAGAGTTTTTTCTTTCTAAATTATTTACATTTTTTTTTTAAGAGAAAAGCATAGATTTCTCCACTTGAACATATATTTGTCTGTGTTTCCACCATAACTCTTTTTAGTCTCTGTAGCCTGTAGGATGTTTCAGAGGTCACTTGTCCCTTCTTATCCCAGTCAAATGTCCTTTTTCATTTTTTAATTTGGGTTGAGGTGGGGAGAAAAGGCTCTAGAATGGCATGGTCCAGTAGAACTTTATGAAATGGTGAAGATGGTCTTTATCACCAGGGTTCAAAAAGGCAGACCCACTGACAGCATGAAACTGCTGAGCTTTAACTCAAACTGCTACCAAGAAACTAAATTTTGAATTTTACCTAATTACTTAAAATTAATATCCACATGGGGCTAGTAGCTATTATCCTGGAAAGCATAGCTCTAGAGCCTCTTTTGAATTCCCTACTGAAATTCAGCAGAATTCACAACTGGAATTCACATCAATGATACTTTCATAAAGGACTTTGGTTATTGACCTTGGTGAGTTTAGGTCAGTTCTGCCTGTCATAAGCACTTTTTATGAAGTAACTGTTGTTTTCACCTTTCCAGTATTTGTTTCTTCTTACTTGAGTTGTGTAAATCTATATTCTTTAGGGAGCCATCTCTCCCCACCCCCTTGACCCAGACTCTTGCAGGGGACTTCCTCCTTGCCTAGCTGCAGAGTTGGGTATGTAACCTGATCCTTTTCAATTGCCAAAGCTTCCTCTCCCACCCATAGGGATTGGCTAGGAGATGAGCTTTTGACCCAAGTCCAGCCAATGAGACTCAGTCTCAGAATAGTTATTGGAAGTGTTGGTAACTGAGCCTACTGAGACTTGAATCATCAGTCATTTCAGGCTTCCTTGAGAATGTGGACAATTTTGTAGAAATCCTGTAGCAGTGGGGTTGAGTGCTGAGCCCCTTCAACCAGCTCTGCCAAAATTCAGTCCTGCTTTGCATTCTTCACTGTGTGAACCAAAACATTTCTATTTTGCTTGAGTCAGTTTGAATCAATGTTTTACTTGAAACAAACAAAAAGTTCTGATGAATACAGTAATTAAGGACCAACAGTGTAATACACCATCTGTATATTGTATTGTGTTCACCACCTCATTCAAGTCTCCTTCCATCACCATTTGTCTCCCCTTTATTTTCTTCTACCTCCTCTCAAGTCTCTTCCCTCTGATAATCACCATACTGTTGTCTGTGTCTGTGAGGTTTCTTATTTTATTTTATTTTCTGCTTAATCCCTTCACTTTTTCATCCAGCCCCCCCAACTCCTCCCCTCTGATAGCTGCCAGTCTGTTCTCTGTATCTATGAGTCTGTTTACATTTTGTTTGTTCATTTACTTTGTTTATTGGATTCCACATAAAAGTGGAATCTTGTCTTTCACTGACTGGCTTACTTCACTTTGCATAATACTCTCCAGGTCCATCCATGCTGTCCCAAAGGGTAAGATTTCCTCCTTTTTATGGCTACATAGTATTTCATCGTATAAATGTGCCATAGCTTTTTTATTCACTCATCTATTGATGGACACTGGGGTTACTCCTAAATCTTGGCTATTGTAAATAATGTTGCAATGAACATAGGGGTGCATATATGAGAGGGACCCCCCAAAACTGGAATTATCTTATGGAGGGTAAGCCTCTTCTAAGATAGGCTTCCCTCACTAGGAACCTATCATTGTCAGTGTACCAGCTGGCATTGTTGTGAGAGGCTGTGTTTGGCTTCAGTGAATTTGTTTTTTGAAGATTCTTTTAATGTCCTGCTCATGATAGGTGATTTATGAGCTCACCTGCCCATACCACACTGAGTGTTGAGCAGTTTTTGAGCAAAACAACATGACTCCCATGCCCCACCCTCCCTATTTACCTGATCTTGCCCCAGACAACTTTTTACTTTTGTTTCCCTGGATGTAAAAAGTCCTCAAAGGGAAATGTTTTGCTGATGCCGATAAGGTGAAACAAAAAACAGCAGAAGCACTAAAAGGTATCAAAATCAACAAATTCAAATACTGTTTTGAGCAGTGGTAAAAATGTCTTGATTGATGTATTGCTTACATCAGATGGAAAGTACTTTGAAAGTGACTAAAGTTTAAAGATATAGGAATAAATTTAAAAATTTTTATAAATAAATTCTAGTTTTTTGGGGGGTTCCCCCTTGTATTCTTTGAATTACAGTTTCAGGTTTCTTCAGCTATATTCCTAGAAGTGGAATTACTGGGTCATAAGGCAGTTCCATTTTAAATTTTTTGAGGTAACTCTATACATACTGCTTTCCACAGTGCCTGCACAAACCTGCATTCCCACAAACAGTGCCTGAGGGTTCCCCTTTCTCCACATCCTCACCAGCACTTGTTTGTTGACTTACTGATGATAGCCATTCTGACAGGCATGCGTGATGTTTCATTGTGATTTTAATTTGCATTTCTTTGATGATTAGAGACATTGAACATCTTTTCATATGTCTGTTGGCCATCTGCATGTCCTTTTAGGATGTATCAATTCAGGTCCTTTGCCCATTTTTTAATTGGGTTGTTTGTTTTCTTGGTGTTGAGTTATATAAGTTCTTCATAAATTTTGGATATTAATACCTTATCAGATGTGTCATTGACAAATATGTTCTCCCATTCAGAGAAGTGTACACCTGAAACTTACATGGTTTTATTAACCAATGTCACCCTAATAAAAATCAATTAAAAATAATAATAAAACATAAAATCAGGTCCAATTCAAAGGGGAGGAAACCTTCATTTATGATTATACTATTGTAACTCTATTCTTTGTTCTGGTTAAAAATAAATTAAAAAATTATGTAATATACTAAATTTTATTTTATTCACACCAGAGTCTTTAATTGTATTACCAGAAGAGTTTTCTCTTTTCCTTCTTCACCTTCTTTTTTTGTTTTTTGTTTTGTTTTTATTAGTCTGTATCTGGATAAAGCTTCTTTTATCTCTACAAATATTTTAACTTTTTCAAAATGGTATTAATTAGAAAAGTTGTAATTCTTCATTGAGCCCACTCAGATAAATCTATACAAACAAACCCAATACTACTTGTTAGTATAACTGATGATTTCTTTTACAATGTGCAAAAAATCTTTAATAAATACCTAAGTGGGTGAGGCTGATAAAAGGCTTAAAGCTAGTTTTGACTGGTGCGGCTCAGTGGATTGAGCACCTGCCTGCGAACCAAAGGGTTGCCAGTTCAATTCCCAGTCAGGGCACATGCCTGGGTTGTGGGCCAGGTCCCCAGTTGGGGATGTGTGAGAGGCAACCACACATTGATGTTTCTCTCCCTCTTCTTCCCTCCTTTCCTCTCTCTCTCAAAATAAAGAAATAAAATCTTTTAAAAAAGACTCAAAGTATCATTCATAAACCCAAATTAAAGAACTTTATATTTAATTTATTGAAAAAAAGACAAGCAGTGTAACACTTGTGAAAATATGTTTATTAAATCTCACAGTACTGATACCTAAGAAATTATGAGAGAGAAGTGATGTAGCCAAAAGTACAGAAAGTGGGAAATAATATGGGTTTTCTCCTTTAGTTATATAGCTAGACATATGAATCTGCTGAAAAAGGGATGAAGGGTATATATTATTTGTTTCCTACAAAGATTAAAAATGCTACCACCCCATCCTTGATCAAAATTGATTTGGGGCTAAGATTTAGACTCAGATACTCTGGCATAAAAATGATCAGAATGAGCATAGTGAAGTTGTTATTAAAACAGAGTCGATGTTATTCTAGAAGGGTCTTGGCAGTCCTGAGAAGTAAACTCTTTTAGAAAAGAAAGTCAGTAATCCTCAAATTATTCTCCAAACTCACTTCATTTCAGTCCTATGAGAGAAGCAGCAACTGGGGAAATGTGTGACTATAAATGTGTGGGTGTGTACACATGTGTTTTGTGGTTTTGTATCTATTTCCTTGCCACTGAGCTTCTTTTGGGGTTGGGGCATGGATTCTCAGCCATTTTTTGTCTACTAGTACATTGGGTCAGCAATAATTGTTAACCCCTGAGTCACACCCAGGAATTTTGTTATTTATGTGGAATAAGTGTGTATTTCTCAAGCAGTCATCTGACTGCCCTCTGACCAGTTTCAGGTCAGGAGCCCACTTCCTGCAATGCTTCATGTTCCATCTCATGTCAGCCCTGTAGTTCCAAATTCACTGTATGTGGACCTACGAACACATTTACCGTCACTTATTTTTGCCTGAAGTATACCTCAGCATGGCCAGAAATAAGTAAAAGGTTTAGAGTGTGAGAGGTTTCCTGCGTGTTTTCACTGTGGTGCATACTAGTTTTACCCTGTCAGTGACACTAAGTGGCTTAGTTCACTCAAGTTGGCTCAGCCTAGTGTTCTGCAGTCTTCAGTGGTAACTAAAGATGCAAGATCCTCCTGACCACGCTAGGGAGCATGTGGAATATGTGTTTCCTACATCTCTCCCTGCCTTGCTGTGAGGCCAGGGCTTCTCCTAACTGCATCTATTTGTAGCTTCAAGAAATTGGCTTTTCCCAAGGAACATCTTCCCCAATTTAATTAAAATTGGGTCCTTTGGTATAAATGCTAAACTGTTAGTAGCAGGTGTCCCTGAATGGGATTGTACAGAGTTAGGGTAAATGACCTTTTTACACTTCACTTTTTAAAAAAAAAATTAAAGACAAGACTGTACTTTTTAAAACAATACAGAATGCTATTAAAAAGGATTTTCAAAGTTTTTTCTTTTTATCCTAGGGTAGATGGTTTAATTTTCTTTCTTTAAAACTACAAATGTTCCAAGAAAATAAAACATAAAAGAATATATAGAATAGAAAGATTAAATTCCCCTCTAAACCCACATAAGCCTTTTAAGTATACTTTTTTCAGAGAAAACGATTGTAAATAGTATACATTTTCTATATATTGACAAAAACATTTAGAGATAGTAGGTATATCTGAGAGAAAAAAATAGATAAATGTAGTTATATCTATTGAGTAAATAAAGACACACACATAAAATTTTGTTTAAATATGACCTCTTTTTATATTGATATGCATATATACATATATGTATGTGTATATATACATGTGTGCATATGTATATGAATATATTATATTTCATTTACTTTTTGCATTTAACAGCATATCATGAATATCTTCTATGTTATATACATCTATCTACAACATTTCTTTTAGCAAGAACCCAGCATTTCATAATATGCATGTGTGTCTTCAGTGGTTTACTCATTCCCCTATTAATGAACATTGAGCTGTTTCCCATTTTTGCCTGTTGGTGACGATGCTCTACCAGCATTCTGGCACATAAGCAAGATTTCTCTAAGACATTGCCACTGTAGGATGGTTGGTTCTAATGTTTAGTATCAGTGGATATCCCATATCCTGCTTTGCTAATGTTCCCCACCGAAATAGGACTAGTGCACATGGCCTGATTTTTGCTGACAATCTGTGCACAAATGAGGAAAGAGATGAGGTTTGTTTTAAATGCATCTGTAGAAATGTGAAGGGTTTTCCCAGAGATGCTACAAAACACATTTTTAGGACACTCATCTTAAGTTTGAAGATTATTTGTTTAGAATGATTTGAAATCAAAGTTCAGGTTTAATTCTCTTAAGTCTGTTATTTAGAGGGGAGTTTTGTGAACCATTGTGTTTATCTTATGCCTTCTGGGAACAGGCCTTTTATGAGATGGGCATTTTTAAAGAAACAACTTTATTCTTGGGAAGGTTGACAGGACTGTTAATGAGGAAAAAAATGAGAAACCAGAGCTGGAGGCAACATGGTCATTAAAAAGGAAAGGAAAACAAGGAACAGAAATCCAGTTTAAAATGCCCTTTAGAATGGTTGTTATTGAGAATATTCTTGTATATATCCATTCATAGTTGCAGTGGAGGAAAGTAGGGAGGCACTTGGGCTTTTTTTTTTTTTTTTTTTAACAGGAAAGAGAGTGATTGTTACTCTTTACATATCTCTTATTTGATTTAAATTTGGCCAAGTCCAAGTTTAAGTAAATTGTACAAACCAAATAGCCCATTTAGTATTCTAGGGCAGGGGTTGGCAAACTCTGGCCTATGGCTCAACTCCAGCCCAGCTGACTCTTTTTGCGATTTTCTGATTGGAACACAGCCACACCTGTCCACTTGTGACCCTCCTATGTCACAGTGGCAGTCTGAGTAGTCCTGCAACCCTCTAAGCTTAGGCTTTGCTCTCCAGCCCTTTCTAGGTAAAGTTTGTCTACCCAGGGAATATTGCTATATCAAGGTATTCCCTATTGAATTATTTTTAAATGTAGAGAAAACAAATCATTTTCTAATCAGAGGCACCAGAACCTTGCTGGGAGGAAAGGAGAGACCAGAAAGTTCTTTCTCTGCCTGATAGGGAGACAGGAATGAAAGAAAAGGGGAGACTAAGAGGTCCATGCTCAATTCTTGCTCCTGTCTGCCTGGACAAGGAAGTGTCTGTCTCTTTACCAGGAAAAGAATGAACATTTGAGACAGCCCAGTTCTAAATAATAGGTCTGAGTCTACAAAATAATGCAGCAATTTTATTAGCAATACAGAAAAATCATGCAGCTATGTCTGGGAATCATTAAGTCTTATTATGGACTGAATTGTGTCCACCCCCAAATTTATATGTTGCAGTCCTGACCCCCTAGTACCTCAGAATATGACTATGTTTGGAGGTAAGGTCTCCAAAGAGTTCATTAGGGGGCCAGGGATGCTGCTCAACATGCTGCAGTGCACAGGACAGCCCCCTGCCCCCCAATCAAGAACTGGCCAGCCTCACATGCCAGTATGGACAAACCCTGGTGTCACAGAAAGCATGTCACCAGTACTTCCCTCCTCTGTCTTCAAACTTTGATGTTCTTTGAAAGTGCTGGAAGAGGTCAACCCCACTCTGAGCAATGCGTGTAGTGTCCGTAGAAGATCATCAAAATAATTTAAACTAAAAGAGCCCCTTCAGCTCTCAGATCTGGTCAGTCTATTTTTGCTAAGTACATTCTAGACAACCTGTGAGGTGCTGCATGATTTCCGGGACATGAACTTCAGTTTCCTGAGAGCCAGACTTCTTTCATTGCCATTAACTTCCTTCCCCATGTTTGCAACCTGTGCGTGGCACTGGTGTAGGAAAAGAGGAATGAATGATGGATGGATGGGGAGCCTCACAAGTAGAAGGGGGCTGGTGGGAAGCTTACCTTAATATCATATTTTATATACAACTGTGGGTCAGGCCAGGCTCTGGATGTACATTGCCTGACCCTAGTTCGGGGGAACGATCGATTGTTCTCAAACAGTGAGCCATCCAGATGATTTATTTATGCAGCAATGCAGTTCTCCACTTCTTTGTAGGTGGGCACAGACCGTTAGCTTTGTGCATCTACGAGTGTGTGTGTGCTTGCGTATGTGTGTGTGCATGTCCTCCCATGATCCTCTCAGTTTCAACTGAGCCTATAATTAGCTCCTCAGAGACCAAATAATCACACTTTGTTTTTTCTACCTGTAAATGCTCATTTGGCTTTCTGATTTCTTGTTAATTTCCTAGCTTTAAACCATCCAGTATTGGGGTTTTGGCAAAACATCAAGATATCAGAACAAAGAATGTCACTCTGGGAAAAGAGCTGAAAGATTCTGGAATCTCTATGACTGACACTGGCTTTTTTTTTTTTTTTTTTTCTTCCTTAATTTGAGAAGACACTTTTGAGGGAATAAGTTTGACCACATCTACTGTACTCCTTCCTAAGTGAGTTGGTGTCCTTCCAGGAAAGTGCCAGAATGTAATAATTAAGACTGGACATTTCAAGCCCGGTAGAATCCACACAGGCACAACACATTGAACACTCAACTTCTGTGGTATAGTTCACAATCCATACAACTAGGACTACAAATAATAGGTTCCTGTACCCAACTAAGCATATACAACCCAATTTGGATTGGGGCACTGAATATGAATTCTGGTAGTTACTGGTCTCACTTCTCAACGTGAGATTAGGATTGTTTCAAAAATTATTTTTAAGGGGACACAAAATTCCAACTTATTGATAATTAGTAATACTCTATAGCACCTACTGTTTAATAGAAATTTGTGCAGCGATGGAAATATTCCATTTCTGTGTTTTCTCATATAGTAGTCATGGGCTGCACATACTTTTAAGCATTTTAAGTGTTGTCTGTGAAACTGAAAAACTGAATTTTTATTTTATTTCATTTTAATTAATATAAACTTAAATTTCCCCATTGAATAGTGATTACTGTATTGGAAAGAGTAGCTTTATATGGTCTGATATTTTATCTTGAAAAAATATGTGAATATGTATCTTATTATCCATGTATATCGTCGTCGGCAGCTGTCCGTCTCGAGAGACGATGGTGTAGCTTCTTAAGAGTCTATCTGCACCGCCGAGAATGGCTGTGCAGTCCGACTCGGGAGTGACACGGTATCTGTCTCCTCCCGTGTTGAATCGACATCTTGCGATGATGCTGGAGTGTCCTCTCCAGTGAAGCTGAAGCTACAGAGCCTGGGCAGGGTGATATGGAGGGTCTGCTGTTGCCCATGCAGCAGACCCCCCCTCTCTTCGCAGCTGAAGGGTCCAAGGGAAAGACGGAGTCAATACAGCTTGGCTTCAGGTGCGCCGCAGGAGTTGCCGGTGTTGACTACAACGCCAAACCGCCTTAGGGACTCCGGCTCCGGATTTTCTGTCGGGGTTTACTCCCTTAGCCTTTCCCCTGAAGAGGTATGCCGCAAGGCAGCGGAGGTTTTTTGGAATCAGGGTTTTCCTTCTCTGATGTGCCCTGACTGGAAGATCGAACCAGCGACACTTAGCTCGCAGGCCGACGCTCAATCCACTGAGCCAAACCAGCCAGGGTTATATCCATGTATATATCCATACAATATACTTAAAATGTAAACAAAAATTGTGTATACACATTAAACTGTTATTAATTCCCAGGTTAGGATCAGAGAGACATAAAGAGAGGATTTAAACAGTTTATTTTGCCAAAAGGAAAAAGAGGGATGGGATTAAGAACTAATCAAATACATAACGTGGGACTATATCGTAGAGCCAATTATGTCAAGTCATCTTCTTGGAGTTACCTTACGAGAAAAAGATGGAGGAGTGTGACAATTTTGTCTGTGATGTAGGCAGCCCCTTCCCACCCTTTGCCCCAGTGATTCAAGTGAATTCAGTGTCTTCAGTTTTTGAGTACTGTGCAATCAGCACTTAAAATAACCATGCCAGTGCTTTTGAGGTTGTGAACCAGCAAGTGGGAACAGAGAGGGGTGGAGGCAGCCACCTAAACAAATGCATGAACCGCAGTTTGTCTTTGAAACAAAATCCACATGTTTTATGAAAATCCCTTATTGTGGAAAGCTACTTGCAAAACCTGCACAGTTTTCGCTTGGCTGGTACAAGGCAGTAAATGCCTCTTTCTAAGTCTCCTGTGAGTGACAGAGAAATGGCTAACCAGGGATGAGTTCACAGGCTTATGGATTCCAAGTCTGATCACAGCCACCCATTTCCTCCCTAGATTATTAAGAAGAAACCAACACTTTACTTTTTTGGGATGGGGGTGGGGTTAAACATTAAGTAGGAAGAAAGTAAAGAGAGTGAGGGAAGAAGGAAGAAGTACAGGAAAGAATACACCGATGAGAAGCAATAGAATGAAATTTTAAATGCACGGAGTTAAAACACATAGAAGATTCACTGGGATTACGGAGCTTGACCAGATCCCATCCAGAGTTTATGCTGTTCCCTGGGTGATCTGGAGACTCCGCAGTGTCCCTGGGTGGGCAGTTTTCCTTATCCATGTCAAATCAGTGTGCCATCTCTACATACCTGAATTATCACAAAGGCAACAACATTATACAGCTCTGCATGTCTTCTGAGACTTAGTGCCTTTCTGTGACCAAACTGCTCTAGGGTGCTAAACCTTTCTGCATAGATATAGTCAAATTGGAGGTTAAATTTGATACTGTAACAGTTTACCACCTGGGACCAGACGTGGTTTGCCTTTTGTTTTTTTCTTCCTAGCATCGTGAAACCAACAAGGCATACAGCCCGTTTTTGTTTTGGCTTTGTGTTGTTCCTGAATTGACTCAAAGATGAAAACTACAGGTATTCCTTGTATAACACGGTACTTCTATAACACGGTTTCACTCTAACACAGTTAGAGAATTGGGGAAAACTCCTGTAAAATGTGAAATTAGGGAAATCCCTGTACAATACTGAATGTGATAAAAGCTTTTAAGAGCAAAAGATAACTCGCTTAAAATTTTTCATTTGAGCTTGTACGTCATATCAGATTTGCCTGTAGAATTTTAAAATTAATCTGAATTTTAAACTCATTTTATTCATGGAGTATTAATTACACTTTAAAACTTTAATTGTGTTTTTCTTTTTGCTACATTACACATACATGTATTAAAATTTTTCAGGTGAGTAATAGCCAACATTTTTTAAAGAAATGGTAATTATGTTTTTATTTTTGTGAATTAATTTATAGCCCTGAACTATGAGAGACATTTCATCTCACTGGAACAAAAATTACAGATTTTGAATTACAGATTTTGGAATCTAACCCCCCTTTTTGTACTAGCTCTTTGTTTCATATAACATAGATTCGCACAACACGGCATTTGTTAGGAACCTAACAACCGTGTTTTACGAGGGTTACCTGTAATTTATGTGATGTAGGCAGCCCCCTCCCACCCTTTGTCCCAGTCATTTAAGTGAATTGTAACTGAAGAAACTAATGTTCTTCTCTAATGTATGACACAAAATCTATCTGAGGGCAGGGGTTCTGTGTTAAGCATGTTATATCCTCAATTTGGGAAAATACCAGACTTATGGTAAGCAATCTTATGCTATGTGCCAGATGTTTTTCTATATTCTGACTCTCAGAAAAATTTTAACATGACCTAAGACTGCAGGTAAATACATGCTAAGAAAAGAGAAATTCTAATGCCTACTCTGGCATTGCTTTTTTCTTTAATAAATAAAAATTGACTAGGATGTGAGGGCATCGAGTTACAGTCTTCCCATATCTAGTGAAGAGTGTTTAAGTTAATCATATTTACTTGTCCCTGAGAAGGAGAATGGGGGCAGGGAGAAACCAAAGGACAAACAAACAAACAGAAACACTAGGTATCAGTTATCAGCTACATGTAAACTCAACTTATTTTTTAATAATTTTATTAGGAAGTCTTCTATATTCTATTTTGTAATTCATTTCCCTGAGGCAACTTTAGACCTTGCAGGTCTGTTTGCAATTCCTATCAGAAGGGGGGTGGGGGAACAGAATAATGGAAATTTCACAAGTTATTCAGTTTTTTAAAAATCCAATTTCTTGCGCTGACAATTTCTTAAATCTGTAGACCTTGATGTTTTAATCTCATGCATTCTGATAGAGCTTGATATTCATAACTGGTGATTTGATACATTTTTAACCAGGAAGGTGAATATGAGAAAACACAAGAGGAGGCCCCTCGTTGTGGAATCTGCAGTTTCATTTTCACTTTTTTTGCACTAAGAATGTTCCTGGGAGTTGTCAGCACTGCCCAGAGCCGATGTCCATCCATATTGAAATGGCTTCATCTGAGCTTTCCAATATTCCAATGCCAGTACAGGTGGCAATGTCTGTGTGTGAACAGTGGAACAGAGATCAGTTTAAAACTCAGATAAATATACAGTTTTACTCCATGTGTGAATGCATAACATGAGAGATGAATCTTGTCATTTCAGCATAAATGGAGTAACAAGCAGATTGAAAGTCAGACACACTGTTTAGAAAATGTGTTCTGTATCCACAGTGCAAAATTAGGCACTGAATTCTAAGGATCGAACATGAGATCTGAATTCTAAGGATTGAACAATTGATGATAACAATCCAGTCTCTCTAATCATTTTTGTAAGTCAATTAAAATATTAATGTTATCTCAGGAACTTTTCTAATGTTTTATTATAGAAAATAGCAAATATACAACAAAGGAGAGAATAGCAAAAAAAAACCCTCAGATACTTCAGCAATTGTCAACTCATGACCAATTGTGCTTCATAGATACTGTTACTCTTTTCCTCCACATTCCTGAGTTGTTTTGAAGCAAAGGCCAGACATCACACATTCCATTCATAAATGTTTCACTAAATATGCTTACATCTAACCCTATAACATTAACAATGATCTGGCTACTGTTCACAGTTTCCCAATGATCTCACATATTTTTAAAGTTAGTTTACTCTCATCGAAATCCAAATAAAAGGGCAGAAGACAGGAAAAAATAAAATAAAAAGAAATCCAAATAAAGCCTATGGATACAATTAGTAGACATGTCCAAATTTCTTTAGTTTATATTTTACCCATTCATAATTTTCTCTTTTCTTTTCTCCAATTTCTTTTGTTGAAGAAGCGGAACTGTCTTCCAGGAACACTTTTTGACCAATATCATGATTGTGAGTTATTTTCTTTTTTTTTTTACCCAAGATAGGAATTAGCCTGATAAATCACTGATCAAACCAATGATACCCATCATTCTATTCCATGGGTGAATATTGTTGACAACAATTTGATATTAATCCAAATAACAAATATATTCAATTATATATATAGATAATGTGGTAGGTGTTCTGTAGGGTCCAGTGGCATAGCCTCCGCTATCACCCAAGCTGGGACTTGAGGTGCGCCCTCTGTGTGGGCTGGGTACACCCTCCTCTTGTAGTTGAGCCTTGGTTGCTGTTGGGGTCAATGGAAGGGATCTCCCAGGCCAGTCAGCTGCAAGGATTGGCTGTAACCACTGACCCCCAACCTCCGCCTTCTGTGGAGGATTACTGTACAGGGGAAATGTGGTGGCGCTCTGACATGGTCTGTAGGTGTCCGCTGGGTGTACAGCCTCTGGGGTTTTCTGGGTGGTGCAGGTCCCCCACCTGTGTTTTGCCTGAGGCCACCCTGCTTGAGCTATAGAGCAACCTGAGATGACTGCTACTTGTGCTGGGCCTGGGGCCCTTTAACAAGAGGTGTGGGGGCTGAGGGCTCACTGAGGCCAGGTGTTGCTTACTTGAAAGGATTTAGGAAGTTGTGAAGCTTGAGCCAAGACCACCCATTCCTATGGAAAAGCTACTGTTAACCATTGTAAATTGGGTAGGTGGAGGGGACTTCAGGGGATCTCCAGAGCTGGGCAAACAGTGTTAGCCAGGTTGATGAAGTCTCAGATATGGCAACTGCTTGCCAGTTCTGTCTCTGCCTGCCTGTCTCTCTGGGAGAAAGCTGTCCCCCAGCTCCTGCTTTGATGCCAGCCACTTCACTTTCTCCCTCTATACCATTGGTGCCTTTTAAGCTGCTACTCCAGTGCTGAAGCTCAGAGGGAATGAATCTGAATAAGTTCATGTGTGGGTTCTTTAAGAGATACTTATTGGGGCTCCAGAAGTTACTTTCACCAACTCAAACCCTGATGTTTTTTGCAGCTAGAAGTTAAGGGGACTTATCTTCCTGGCACTGGTACCCTGGGCTGAGAGGGCCTGGTGTAGGGCTGGGACTCCTCAATCCTGAGATAACCCTCCCAAATTTTTATCCACTACACGTTTATGTGGGACCAGTCCATTTCATGTCTCCACCCCGCTACCAGTCTAGAAGGATGTGGTTTCTTTAATTCCATAGTTCAGATTTCCATGCACCTTGATTTCTACCAGTTCTGAGTGATGGTTCTATAATTCAGTTGTAATTTTGATATGGTTATGTGAGGAGGTGAGCTGTTTTTATCTATACCACCATCTTTGCTCAGTCATTTTGAATGCGATGGCCACACAGTACACATGCTCACTCAACGGTGTCTACTGTCCGTACTAACTAGTTCAGTGAAGTGCTCATTGTTCACACATGTGCATTCCGGTCCCCTCTCCTTGGCTACCAATACATCGATATCACACAAACCATTCCCATGATATTAACAATGGCTAGACTTTTTCTGGACAGACCTTGTATGTTTCATTTTTTGTGAAAAAAAAATGTAGAAATTGAGGCTTGCCTAAGAGGTAAGTTAAGGTGGGGTAGAGTTATTGTCATCTAGTGCTCTTCTATAGTTGCTTGAAAAGTAACAAAAGCAATATTTTTTTAACTGCTCAGATGGGGGGATTTTCTTTTATAAATAAACTATGGCTACCACTGATGTTGACTTCTTTTTGCACTACTGAGTGAAGTAAATATGGGCATTTCACATAAAATATGTTACTCTTCTGAAACACAGGATGTCACTTTAGAAAGTGGTTTCCCCTTCCTTATTTTTAAGAGTGGTATGATATTTCATTCCTGAGCTAAGGGCTCTACCAGATCTGGCCTGTTCTTCAGAAAAATGGCAACAAAAAGGATATATTATAGAGAAGTTCTCCCACCCCCCAGCCCCCACCTTCCCAACTCACATAAGAGTTGATACAAAACAATGATCCTAAACACCATGGATGGTGGGCCATGGCCACATTATTTCTCAAGCCATCTCTGTAGTCCAGCAAACTGTCCCGGTGCTCTGGGAGTAAGACGGAGTATTTATTTCCTAGCTGTGCGAAAGTGCACTGATCCTTAGCAACAATCTAAGCCAGACGATTAGCACTAAGAGCCACATGCATCTATATACACTTCCCCATTCTAACATCACCCCTCACCACTTAAATAATCACCTTCAAAATGTAGGCATGAGTTTTCTACTCAACGTGCAAATTTTAATTTATTTTCAATTACAAAATAACAGTTAAAACACTTAAAGATGTCCACTATGTTCCATGCTCCATGGAAGCACTTTTTGGCCACTGGTTTGTTTAATATTATATGCATACAAAGTGCTGTTCCTATTGCCATTATGACCATTTTCCAGAAGAGAATACAAAACCTATGCAGGAAACAACAGCAACAATGCAATGATGACTTATTTTAGGATCAGAGCTAGTAAGTATCTGAGTTGAAATTTAAAAGTCCATTAGACTCTGAAACTGGTGTGGTTGACCCAGTCCCCCTAAATGATTGGGGTTCAAAGTACAGGCATGTATTCCCCTGGCCCTCTGGATGCCTCATTCATGCGGAGGTGAGTGTTAGAATGGGATGCTCTCAAGTATGGGCCTGGACAGGAGCTGAGGCTTCTTGGGTCTAAGATCTCTTAACCACCAACTGTAATTCCTCCCATATAACAAAGCTCCATGCTATTTGCCCCTATGAGAATGGACTGTCCAGCCAGCATCGTTCTCTTCCTAGCTTTGGACTAGCTCAGCGCCGAAATTTTTTGTGCCATAGAGTATGAGAAAGAAACACTTTTACAGGAACGAAGCAAAACAAAAGAAAAGCAACATAGCCCCTTTAGAGATGGTAGCAATGAACATTTCAGACAGGTTCAGGGAAAAATCCTCCAAAGAATACCACGTGAGCCAGGAAGTCTCTTTAAGAAAATAAACAAGATGCTCATTTCCCTGAACCATGTGGAGTTGTTGAGGAGAGTGGTACATTGTGCTCACCTGGCAAAATTAGGGAAAGGGATATTTTTTCCAGGAGTAGGGGCTGGGGACTTGCCTATGGCTCTAACATCCAGCTCTTTCCTTTAACCATTGGAAATGAGACACTTAGAGAAAACCCACCCAATGAAAGTGCATGATAAGATCACAGTGAGGGTCGTGATCACTATTGACTAAGAGTAGCAAATTGATTTGAGGATAGCACATTTCAGGTCCAGAGGAGGAGAATTGCTTAGTCAGCAGTTTCTTTTCTATAAAGGGCTTATTGACTCTTAGGGATCTTATCTAAAATCAGATCTAGCTGCAACACCCAGTTTAGGGACTTATGTTGGAAATTCAGCAGTGTAGTAGTTAGTTAGAATTTTGAATATTTGAAACAAAGCATCTCTGGCAGAATGTACCTCCACTAAGATGCAGTGATTTCTTGCCCCATCTTAGTGTTCTCCAAAAAGCATTAATGAAACATTGATCAGGTTTGTGGAGTTAAGTTCACAGGTAGCACCCTCATATAGAAATAAGCTGGTCAGAGGAGACAGCATTCTCTAAGGCAGTTGCCTCCCTGATCTGCCCATTCTAGGGCAGAGTCTTAGGACTAAAATCCAAGTTGATTACACTGCATTTAGGGATCCATTAATTATAATACATAAAAAAGTTCTTTCCACTTGGAATTTTATGCAAAAACAGCAAAAAGATTCACAAATTCAAATATCTTGAGTTTTCCAAACCATTTATTTTTCTCCTGGGCATGACTGTGTTCTGGACAATACAAATGATGTGTGCCACTTCCAGATTGAGCCATAAATCCCTGTGTGACCTTCACAGCCTCTGTTCTCCATCCACAGTGAAACTGGAGGCCAAATTTGAAGATGCTGTATTACTTAGTCCCTCTGGGCTGCTACATGAGACTGACATAGATTGGGTGGCTTATAAACAGCACAAATTTATTTCTTGCAGTTCTGGAGGCTGAAAGCCCAAGATCAAGGTGCCAGCAGATTCAGTGTCTGGTGAGTCTGCTACCTAGTTCACCAAGATCCATCTTCTTGCTGTGCATACCCTCATATGGTGGAAGGTGCGAGAGAGCTCTCTGGGGTCTCTTTTATGAGGGATCTAATCTCATTCATGAGGGCTCCACCCTTATGACATCATCACTTCCCAAAGGTCCTATCTCTTAACACCATCACATTGAGGGTTAGATTTCAACACATGAATATGAAGGGAGACACATTCAGTCTATAACACTGTATTATCAGATAGAAGAAAATGGGTACCTGAGTGATTGGATGATCATAGCACCCTGCCTGTTACCCTAGACAGAGTCATAAATGAGTACTAAGCTTCTATTGGGTTAATCCTTGTGACCTGGATTTGTGTGTTACAGAACTTAATCTCTTCCAACAAGACAACTTAACTCAAGGCTGTTAAGATAGAATTCTATTTCTATTATACTATAAAGTTAACACAAATGTAATTCCACACTACAAGAGAGGCTCAAAATAATGTGAAAAATAAGTCAGTGAGGTCTGCTGCACTATATCTGTTCTGATTGAATAGGATTTCCCTTTTCCTGAATTCCCCACCATCTGCAGAATATTTCCCTGGGTTTCACACCAGACAGGGAGGCATCTAATTCTCTTGTAACTAATTTCATAAGAATTGTTGTACCCTCTCTGAAAATGCTCTGTCTCTTTGGACACAGGGCACTCAGCTAATTACTAGGGCTGCCTCCATGGTGCCATGTGGACATGCCCATCTCTACCTTATGTCACAACATGGCATTTATGTGCTTGAGCAATGTTTTGCCTCCACAGCTGTCTTTATGCTCTCAGAACTGAGTCACTTTTCAAAATGCCTGAGTCCTTCCTTGTATTCTTTCTTCTTTTTGCTCTATTATGGGGCATTGGGTTTTATTCCCATTGCCCTGTCATGCAGCAGAGTTGCGCCCACCAAATGGGTCCAGTCTGAAAAGGATTCACCTGATGTATAGAAATAAGATGTCATGAAACATCCAATGGGACTCTGAGAAACAACCTCCCTGAATTGGATAGATCAGGACTTGAGTGATAAATCAGCCCATGAAAACTATCTTTTAAGTAGAGTTCTCTTGAGAAAACACTTAAGGTTGGAAGACTACAGACCATGAAAAAAATTCTGACAGGGTAAATGTCATTGAATCATTTTCCTGTGATTCAATCATTTCCATGATAACTTTGCCATGGTTGACCAGAACTTAAACAGAGCAGATGGTCTTTATGGCCAGTGTGTCAGATGCTGTCATCAATATGATGAGGTTCAGTCTTTGAGATGCATCCCAGAATGCTATTTAAGAGGTCCTAGATGTTTTGTTCAATGCTATAATTGTTAAGAAAAGGAAACAGAAGCTACTTACTTCTTATTTGTATTGATCATATTAATTTAAATAAATGATTATGGTCAATGGGCTCCACTTTCCTCATCCATATAAAATGGGGGACTATTTGATTCAATACTGTACACATCTTTTCATATTTTTAGAGACATTTTATATCTTTTTAAAAAATTGTTCTATTTTAATTCATTGGATTTTTCTAACTTTTTGATTTGGAAAATGAATGCATTTATTTAAATTTTTATTTTTTATTGAAAATGTCCATGCTATGAATTTCCTTCTGATCATTGCTTTATATGTGACCCTTAGATTCTGGATTTTAATAGGTATTGTTTTTTATTAAAATATTTAAAAAGCTCTGTACTTCATTTTTTATTTCTTCTTTCACTCAAGTGTTGTTTAATAGAAGTTTCGCATTTTTTAAAAATTCCAAGGTGGATTATAGTTTCAAATATTAGTTCCAGTCTGCTCTTTTGTTTTTATTCCCCATGGGCTTCAAATTTACATAAGTTGGATAATTTTTTCATGTATTCTATTTTCACCTCTATCTCTCTGATCCATATTCTTTTGTTATCTCATTGCTATTTCCTATTGCTTTTCTTTAATGCTTATATTAAATTTTCATTCAAATCTATTTTTTCCTTGGACACTTTATAATTTTGACTTTATTTCTTATATGATTTTGCTTTTTTTCCTCCTATTTCATTCATTAATTCAGTCAATTGTCATTTCATTTTTTTTTCTGTTTGAGTTCCTTTCCATTTACAATTTTTGAATTTATGCTTCAATGTATGCATGTGTGTGTTTAACATATTTCCACATGCTTTTTTGAGGATATTTAATTCAGTTTGGAGTTTTGTATTCAGTCTTCTTTTGTAACATGACTGGAATTTTGGGGAAACTTTTCAACAGCTGGTATGTCTGGATTTTCACTTTTGGGGTTCAAGTCCACTGGTCCTGTCTTCTATCACTAGAGTGAAGTGTGTTAGGTTTTGGGGGGGCAGGAAGGTCCAAAAGGAATTTTTTACATTACTTTTCTTTGTGTTTCTTTTTTATTGTTGGATCTTTAATTCCTCCACTTTGCTTTGTATTCACTTCAGTTTCCAAAGATTAGTTCTCCTTTCCTAATTACATTCTATTCCTCAGAATCACCACCTTTGCAATACTGCCTACCAAATCCCGCATATATTTTCAGTCTCACCCTTGTTGTTAGTGTTCTGAACCACCAGTTCTGTTTTTCACTATTTTCACATTTGTAACAGATCTTCTCATTCTGGAAGTGATTTTAATTGTCCTAACCCTCCATTTATCTTTCTTCTCCTATGTTCTTCTAGACTCTCCTTATTCTAGAGAAATGGTTCTGCTAGAAGGTGACGTTATTTGCAAATCACAGATTGTTTAAAGTTATAATGTTCTTTCTCTTCAAATTATGCTAGAGGTATGGCACCCACAGATTTCGTTTGTCTTGGTTATCTGTATAGAGTTTGGAGAAGATAGCAGGAGATTCCAATTTAGGAAGTAGCCATTGCCTCAGCTACATAGAAGTTGCATTTTTTAAAAAAATACATGCATTATTAATAGTTGGTTATTATTTATTTCGAGATTTTGTGAGTATGTTGTTTTTCACTGTCTAGGTAAACCCTGTGCAAAATAAAATTTCAGGGCCTGTTGATAAAAAATTGTTAACAGTTTTACGATGGAAAAAGCAGAGCATTAAGGCAATGGAGGGCTGAATGAGTGACCCTGTGTGACTATGCAGGCTATGCACCCATGAAGCTTGCTTCCAGTCAGTTCTTTGTATATGTAAGTAACTTAGTTCAATAACTTCACAAGGATTATTCATCTTCTATAGAGAGGATGAGAGACAGAGGAAGAAAACAACAGAGAGAGAGACAGACAGACAGACAGACAGACAGAGACAGAGACAGAGAGACAGAGACAGATAGAGAGTTTGAGAATGGGGCTTAGGAGACCTGAGTTCTGTCCCCAGATCTGTCATGGATTTATAGTGTGATTTTGAACAAGTTGGTTTATCTTTCTGGGACGCTCTTTTTCCACTAGAAAATAAAAGATTTTACCTTGTGTTGAACGAACTATCACACATATTACTGATGATACCTGAATAAATTTTAGTAGTGGTATTAGTTTTATTACATAATAGAAAAAAATAATACAGAACATGGAAACTATGTTTTAATGTATATTATTTTATAATACATGGTTAAAATGAGTAACTAACAAATGTAATGTCAATTTTAAGACATTATTAAAGAGTTATATATATATATATATATGATGCTTGGATATGTTAAAAATTATGAAGATGGATTGGATAAAAACATCTAGAATTTGGAAGATTTCATTCAGGATGATTCCTTGGGGACATTTCCAGTTATTTTCACCATTTCAGGATTCTATAATTGCATATATTTAACAAATGGTGAATACATTATTCTAATTTAGAAAAGAGGAGAAGTTTTAAATACATAATTAAGAGTCAACCTGTTTACACATTTCAGAGACTGGTGGCGAGATGTACTCCATATTCCTGGTTCTCTCTCAACCCATTACATTTGAAGATTCTAAACTGTGCTGTGTCCCACACCCACCCAGTGCCATCTACTACTCAGTCACATACCACAAAGTCAGGGTTGGAAATGGTGCTATGTATAGCAACTGGATGTCAAGTCTTCTTGATTGTGGGTTCTCATGTCTGCCATGTCTAACATTCTACAGGGATCAAAATAGGCTGTTCTTGAAGGGGATGAAAATCAGAGAAATGAAGCTGTTCATCTCTTAACCAGTCACATGGATGTTATCTTCCAGCTCTCAAAAAAGTTCATGATGCTGTTGCACAATATTACCCTAGCTGGACAACTTTATTGTTTTTAAGAGCCCCAGAATTTAAAAGATAGTGTGATTCTGTTAGCTAAATGGTATAATATTTACAAAGATATGCTTGTGATTTTAAGGAGCTCCTAATGGATCAATGGGAATAGAAATATAGTTTCCCTTTTAGTTGTAGATTTTACATGTGATTTTTAAAAATGAAATTTGATGGCATAGAAGTTGACTTTTCCTTCAGATTTGACTTTTTTTCCCCATGGAGATTGATTGGACTCTATACATTTTCTGTCAGATGCTAGGAATTGCCCACTTTTTTAAAATCCAGGACACCCCATGAGAAATGGTGCTTTACTTCAGTATCTCAGTGGATGTTGTTGGCATCCTAGGGTGTTTTGGCATTTTAGTCATTTCCAGATGTTTATTTCTAGGTTACTGTCACTGACTTACTAATGTTTCACTCCTGCCTCTCCTGCCCAGTGCAAGATTGTTTACTCTTCACAAGAGCAAAATAGAAGCTTTACTCTCAAGCTAAAAAGAAATATGGAATTGAAGTGACTTACTCTGTAGGAAATAAAAACAATGAGTCATTACCATTTTTTTACCCTGTTTTTAGACTGTACTAAATCAAAATCAAAGAGCAACAGATATTAGTTTCCGTGGTTTATTTTGGATTTGTGTGGATGGATGGTTCTGTTGTTTGTTTGCTTTGTTTAGGAAGAGATGGTATATTAAAGTGGAGGTCTTGTGTAGCTGATGGCAATGATTTAAACAAAAACAACAACAAAAAGCTTATGAAACATCTATCTCCCTCCTGAGCAATAGTCTGGGGGAGCAATCACATATCGAAATAAAAACAAGAGGTTGGTAATACAGCAAGTAGTGTATGATTCAATAACTCCACTAGATTGCTTTATCGGTTAGGTAATGAAGCATGCTAGCAAATTTCAACCAAACATGAGTCAACACACTGCCAACTAACATTTGAAATGACTGAACTACAAGTATAGGAAGTACGGGATAAGGTGAACTGTTAAATTACTCCTGCATTGGAAAGTGTTCCCCAGGTTCTTCTGCCCACCATTACCTGAATAGTTGACCCAGGGTTGTTCTGAAAAGACATGGGATTTCCAGGCCCTCTTCCAGATCTTCCTGATGCCCACTAGATTTCTTTTTTTAATATAAGGACATTCAAACCAGGCTGAGAAAAGCAGGAGGCATTCTCAACTTCAGAAAATTGCATTTCTTAACTGTACACTTTTAAAAAAATGTCGATGTTTAATTACCTGCTGCTTCTGTATCACCCAGGTTTCCTCCAGGATTCAGGGAGTTGGGAGAGAGATTTCCTTTGCAGGTTTTATATAATTATTCATAATGACTACATATGATCATTTTATAAGTTCCTAATTATTTTCAGTGATTGGTGCATGGTCATTTGCATAGTCTCTTTAGCAGAACACTTATTTCATTTAGTGACCTATAAATAAATCACTGGATATGCTGTAGATATTTAAAGCAGGTAGGTGAAATCCTCCCCTTAAACAGCATTCATGGCTCCAAAGTATGTATTCCAGCATGTCTAATGTAAATCATAACAGCAGCTTGGATTCATTGCTCTTCAGATGGATGTGTGGTTGATGTAGGGAAACATGTTTTCATTCTTTTCTTGCCATAGCAGATGGCGCATGTGTTTTATTTGGTGTAGGCATGGCTGTCCAAGGTAATTGTCAAGTGCTTTTTTTCTGTATCTATTATGAAAAGAGAGAGGGATGGAAAGCTTCTGAACCAACCCACTCATTTTAAAGATGAACAAACTGAGACCTCAATTATTGAGTAATTTTCCCTAAAACAGTAGCTTTTAGACAGAATGAGAACTAAAATTCACATTTCTTGATGGTCAGCATAATTCTGTTTTTTTCCTTCTGCACATTTTCTCTTGATAGTGAATATGATGTATGTCCCTGGTTATATTTTATCTGCCTTCCACTTTGTAAAGCCAAGTTTCATTGATTCATAGGAAGAGCCAGATATTTCATGGCACTAATTACAAGCTGGATATAATTTTGGCTTCTAAGTTACACACTTGTGTCCACATACCATCTAAATTTTTTTGAGCCTGCACAGTCATCTTCATAGAAGGGCTTGACTGCTCATCTCACACAGTGTTTTTTTCCAGTATTTATCTGAGGACTTATGATGTACTATCCTATTCTTCTCTAGTCTAGAGCAGAAAGTAAGAAGAAAAAAATCAGTGTGGGGAGTTTTGTCTTCACTGGGAAAATAAGGAATACCACGTCTTTCCCAGAAATCATCTTAACCCTTGCCTTTCTCCCTTTAATGTTCTCATATATTTTTAATGTGCTTGGGTATCAATGAAATTCACACACAAATCAAGAACCAATAGAATAAAGAGTTGTTTTCCAGGAAATCATATTTTTAAAATGTCATGGCTAGCACAGTCATTCTCTGCCTAAACCAAGACATAGAAAGTTTGAGTCCCATTGCTTAAAAAAAATACACCTCCCCTTCCCCACTGCTAAATCAATGTTCACTGTTTTGGATCATTTCCCACTATCAGGAAATAAATCTTTCTTTCACTGGAGATAACAATAGATGTCATCTATGAATTCAATATCTAATTGTTCATCTTACCACTTCGCTCTGTCTTTATCTACATTTATCATATAGATACCCCACAAAGAAATGCCCTATCCTTCCCTCTCTTACTGTTTACAATTATTTATTGTAAATCTTAAATATTATGTAAGATGTTACTTACAGGCTACAAGTTCTTATATGATGACCCCCCCTGCCTGAGTACACATTTATGATCATAAACTTATATCTTATATATCACTTAGCAATAAATATTAATACTCACTCATTGATAACTTGGGGATTGATAAGGAAAAGTTAATAAATTGTATGATTGTCATTTGGTAAATGGACCAAGATCTCCATCCACCCCTTTTTTCCACATCTCAAGTTGGAAACCTTTGAGAAGTAAGAGGAAAGAAGCAGGGCCTCATATAGGAGGCAGACAGGAGAGGCTGTGCACAACCTGCCATTAGGATTTGGACTGCTAGTCTAAAAGGTTTCCATTCTCTGGGATGCTCCAGTGAAGCAAATAAATAAAGTCACACATTGATTCTCCCAATGGTAGAAGGCCATGCTGCTCAATGTGCCACCAATGCTGCAGATTAGCAGCGACACTGGCAGCGCTGGCTAGCAAGGAGGAAACTGTGCCGCCTGTATCTTCTGAGGAATCTCTGTCCAGCTTTGGAGTACCTTTAATGGACACTGTTCTTAGTCCAGGCCCCATTGTTGGGGTCCTGGTAAATCTCAAACAAAGGGCTCCCTAAGAAGTTAAAGTTTAAAAGCAGTGAGTGTGAGGAAAGGTAAAAAGCATTCTGAGACAGGGAGTGAAGATTATCACCAGGTGGTCCTGTTTAAAAAGTGAAAGAGAAAGAGATTTAATATAGTTTAATGCAAAATGGCTGGGAGGAGAAACAATTGTATTTATATAACATATACTGTGTCCTCCAGCACATGCTTGATGTGTTCCTGACTTCAGGTTTCTCTAGCCTGATGTGGTTACTATACACATTATATTACACTGGGCTAAAAGAAGTGTTTTCATGAAATAGAAGCTAAAACAGCAGCAGCAGCAGCAAAATCAACAGGCAAACTAGTCACTGTAACCACTGTCCTTGGCCTTGGAAGAAACCTAGAGACGTATGAGTCGTCGTCGTCGTCGTCGGCAGCCGTCCGTCTCGAGAGACGATGGTGTAGCTTCTTAAGAGTCTATCTGCACCGCCGAGAATGGCTGTGCAGTCCGACTCAGGAGTGACACGGTATCTGTCTCCTCCCGTGTTGAATCGACATCTTGTGATGATGCTGGAGTGTCCTCTCCAGTGAAGCTGAAGCTACAGAGCCTGGGCAGGGTGATATGGAGGGTCTGCTGTTGCCCATGCAGCAGACCCCCCCTCTCTTCGCAGCTGAAGGGTCCAAGGGAAAGACGGAGTCGATACAGCTTGGCTTCAGGTGCGCCGCAGGAGTTGCCGGTGTTGACTACAACGTCAAACCGCCTTAGGGACTCCGGCTCCGGATTTTCTGTCGGGGTTTACTCCCTTAGCCTTTCCCCTGAAGAGGTATGCCGCAAGGCAGCGGAGGTTTTTTGGAGTCAGAGTTTTCCTTCTCTGATGTGCCCTGACTGGAAGATCGAACCAGCGACACTTAGCTCGCAGGCCGATGCTCAATCCACTGAGCCAAACCAGCCAGGGTATAAAGACGTATGAGTAAATCAGATCATTCCATCTATACACAGTGAAACTCTGGTGTTTCGGAACTTGCGTCCATCATGCCTGGCATTAGGCAGTGTGAACTCTCAGGATTGTTTGGTGAGAAGTAACATAGCTTTAATGTCTATAACCACGAGCTCCAACCCACTCTGCTAGAGTCTCTGGCCATTTCTACCAATAGGTGGTTGATTGACCTTGGGAAAGATGATTAGGCTTTCAGTACCATGGCTTCCTCATCTATACAATTGAAATGATGATGATGATGATGACTCCAGTTTATAGGGACGTTAGAAAGATTATGAAGAAATGCGATGTCCTCAAACAGTGCTTGACCTATAGTCATCACTTAATAAATGTCTCTCATTGTGATCAGCAGCACCTATCAAAACAGGGCTTCACTAAGTGTTCGTGGGGCCACAGAATCACAAGGGGCTGCTTATTTCTGAAAAGAGTTCCTGGATCCTGCTCCACACTCCCTGAATCTCTGTGTATTGTACCTAGGAGTTCACAATCTTGATAAACTCTCTCAAAGGTTGAAGCTTGAGAATCAATGAACTTGGGGAAAGGTGAAAAACATTCAGACAAAGGATTGGAGGCGATCACCAGGTGGTCCTATTTAATAGCGAGGGAGAGCCAGGAGAGCTGCTAGAGTCTTTAATTCAGAATGGCAGGGAGCTGAAGCATTACCCAATTCTGAAGCAGTAACAGCTCCAGACCCCTGATGCTTAAATAGGAAGCCCAGATAACAGCCCCAGTTCTAACTGCAGGCGTGTTAACCAAGATAGCAGCTGTCCCCATTCAAAGACACATATATCTGTGCTTGGTTGACTAGTGCCTTTTATTTCTGTGGCCAGAACTAATGTGCTATTGTGGCTTTAATTTTGTACTTTTAACTAATTAAATTGTACAGGGGAGCTAAAATATTTATATGCCAAGGTACTAAAAATAATCTGTGATAAATAGAACAAATGGAGTAAAAATAAAGTAGATTTAGTGGCACCATAATTTTGAAGCATCTGTGATTGGATTGTGCTCCCCAGTATGCTTTGGGGACTGTAATTCAATCTGAAGTTTGAGCTGATGACTCTTATTTTCTGTAGAAGTTTTTGAGCAGGGGATGGGGTGGGCTAGAACTCTTGTTTAAAGCATCTCAAGTTTCTCTTTAATGGGCATTTGTTCAATTTTGGAGTGAGAGGGGATTTTTTTACTTAGGGTAAAGAAAAATGAGCTCATTTTGATGCCATCCTGGAGGGGGGCAGAGAAAGAGGCTGGGGCATTTGGGACCACATGATCTACCATGTGGCTAACCATCTCTGTTTACTGAGATTGTTCCTGTTTTAGCCCCCAGGACTTAAAACTTACCATCCTGGAAACACTTTTGTCCTGGGGTAATCCAGGAGGTATTTTTGTTCTTTATGTAATAGCTGAAGGAAGTGGTTCTTTTACTCTAGTATAGTGATTCTCAAATTTTAATGTACAGAAGTATCACCTAGGGATTTCATTCAGTGCAAATTCTGACTCAATAGGACTAGGTGGGACCCTGAGATTCTGCATTTATGACAAGTTTCTAGGTGCTGCAGAAGCTGCCCACCCAATGCACTGCCCTTTAAATAACAAGCTTCTAGAGAGCACGGTGATAACTTGGCAGGCTTGTTAAAGAGCAAGAGCAAAGTCAGAACACTTGCTCATTCTAATTCTTCCCAGTTCTTTTCCTTTCTCTCCCCAGAATTTTGCCTTTTAAATAAGCACCAGAGTTGGCCCATGAACCATCCAGTTTTAACTTAAAAAAGGTTCTCTTTACCTTTTGGATAAAATACTAAGTTAGGGTCTCCAGAAACTAGTGAATGACAAAGTAGCTTTTTAAACTAAACTCTCGAGTGAGTGATTCTATATAAATGGAATGCCAAATACAGAGATTTTTCATTTTCTTCTGCTTCTTTTGCCATGAAGCTGGATGTTATTTCACTTCTTCAAGTGGAAATCTTGAAAATAGTTTGCTATCAGTCTGTGCCTGTTTGAGTGTCTCCCAACGGTAACTGACAACAGTGTGGGTGATTGATACACATTTATTAAATAAATGAAAAATGGGAGGTTCATCTAGAGCAGCACTTCTCAAATTTGAACTTGTAGAGGAATTACATGAAGATTTTGTTAAAAATATAGATTCTGATTTAGTTGGTATGGGGAATGACCTGATATTAGGCATTTTCAACATCCTCCTGGGCAATTGCAAGGTCGTGGACAACACT
Organism: Furipterus horrens; assembly: GCF_987537825.1. Taxonomy (NCBI): domain Eukaryota; kingdom Metazoa; phylum Chordata; class Mammalia; order Chiroptera; family Furipteridae; genus Furipterus; species Furipterus horrens. Next base: position 113,253,542 of record NW_028327175.1, on the reverse strand, counting down.
TTGAGTAGCAAGAATCTGGGTTAATCTTGCAAGACACATTTAAAGCTTTATAACCACATGTACAATATTTCACCATATCATTAAATCACTAGGCAGTGTGATGGTAATTGTGACATTCAGAACATACACATGGAAACTAAAGTTGAAGTATAACCATTCAAATCTCTTGGTTATGGTAAGCATGTATTTTGAAAATACAATTGTATTTAGTTTATGATATCTTCTTTCCACTAGGCTCTTCCAATTCAAGTAAATATGCAAAACAAATATATATATATAGCTCAATTGTCCTCAAATATAAAGATTATTGAGCCAGGTCACATTGATTCAATAAATTATTTGTCATATACAGGTGAAAATTGGTGCCCTTTTAAGTTGAGGGTGAAACAAATGTAGACTCATAATTGGAGTGCAAGCTGGGGTGAGGGCCATGGGATGCACACACATGTCCAAACTGAGCCAGCTAATCAAGCTGGAAAGAGTTCACTTGTGCACCTCTGGGGGATTTTATCATGTAGGTTTTATGTGATGTTTATTTTTAACATTTATGTGATAGTTTTAATTTTTTCATTAGATTATGTGAATCATTTTCTTCCTCTTGTTGCAAGGATCTGCTTGTTAAATGATATCAAGCTATTGAAGAAGGTTCACTCGAGATATTTTCAGAAACTCAGCTATAAAGACTTTTATAAACTCTCTTAGTGATCTTTCTTTTCACAAACTAAAAAGATGGGATTGTGCAACAAATATTTGAGGTTCTAAAATAAATTCCAAGCACCCAATTCCAGTGTTTATGTGGAGTGATTGTGCCCCACATCTTCAACAAGCAATTCTTGACACCAACTGGGTGTCCTACAATTCAACTCAATCCTGACACTATCTTCCTGGAGAGGCATCAGATCCCACCGGTTAAGGTCTCAGCTCCACAAGACTGTTTCCTCTTCAGATGCCAATGGTAATTCCCATTTATCATCTCTGCAGCAACAGTTTGAAGGTTCCAACAACCCCCTGCCTCAATTAATTTGCTAGAGCAACTCATAAAACTCAGGTTAACATTTTGCTTACTAGATTACAAATTTATTATGAAAGAATATAACTTAGGAACAGACCCATGGAAAAGATGCTTAGGAGAATGTATTGGAAAGGGTGCAGAGCTTCAAACCTCTCAGTACCCCACTACCCTCCCCCAATCCTTACATGTTCATCATTTCAGAAGCTCTATGAATACAGAGACCAAATATTTTGACAAAGGATGCTCCCATTGCTCTTATCACTCAGGAAATCCCAAGGGGTTTGGGAGCTATAATTATAAAAATTTCTGTCTTATCCAATATTCCTGCTATTTTAAGTACTGGGGATATCACAGTGGACAAAAGAGACAAAAGTCCCTTCCTTCATGGAGGCTAAATTCTAATTAGATCCCTAGCAACTCATCTAGCCCTGATACATTGTGGGTAAACAATAACTATTTTTTGATTAAAGATTGACTGGATTATCCATATTACCAACAGGACTAGCAAGGCCATCAGCTCTAGACACATAAACAATTTTCCTTCTACAGATAAAAAAAACTTGAGACTGGCCTCTAGATATTGTATGTGGCTACTTTGGAAGTTGAGAGATACTAATTGGGTAAAAAATATCAGGTTTCACAATGTGTTCTTTCATTAGCATGCCAGTAATGAGAATAAACTATTTATTAGAAGAACTAGCTTCCTGAAGAGTAAAAAGTTTTGACAATGTATGTGGCTGGGCGTAAATATGGTAGTACTTGTTCAAGGAGAGCCCTAGAATGGAGACAGGAACTTGGGGTTCACTCCATCCCCTATTGCCAACTATGTGTGCTTGTCACTCTGACTTCTTGTAGGTAAAGTGTGGGAACTGAAATTATGTCCTTCATAGTCCATTTCATCTCTTAAAAAGTGCGTATATTCCAAATGTTGAGACTTTGTCTCAACCAGAAAACAAAAAGTCAGACCGAGTAACTTCTTGCCTCAATTATGGTCACATTCATAGAATTACAGACTATCAGATATTAAGAGAAACTCAATTGTCCTTGGTATCTCTTGAAGGATGTTTACAAAAGGGGGCATAGATTATTAATATATGCTAAAAACATCTTTAAAATCTCTTTACCCATCTTGTCCACATTTCACATCCTTCATACCATGTCCCTTACTCCTCTAAGAATGATTTAGTTTTTCCTTCATTGTCAGTTCCAAATCTCCAACAGTCAACCCACGAGAAGCTCTTTTCCATCCTCTTTTGCTCTGTTGTATTCATCTTCTCTTCCATCCTTTCTGCTTTTTTCTTGATGGTAAAACTTGGCTCTTTGAACATGAGTCCTTAATCTTTTTCTCTTCAGTTCTTTTTGACTCACTGCACTAGTTCTGAGCAATCAAGTTCCAGAAACCAAGCTGGTCAAGGAGTTATCTTTGGTGGATGAGGATGGGGAAAGCTGTGAATATTCACATAATATTTTCTACAGCTATATAAGATATCCTCTAGCACCTTGGAGAAGTGTATGGTTCACAAAGATTACCCATCCAAGAACCAGAGTATTTAGATGATTTAGAATAAAATTAATTAGAATAGGAATTGCTATAGAATTGCCACAGGTCACAATATAAGAGAATAATTGGTGAATTAATTAATTGGGTGGTGAATTAATTAATTGGGTGCTGTTCTATAGCTAGTATTTGTTTCAAAGATTTTTATGAGTATTTTCCTTTCCTAAAGTCATTATAAGGCTTTATATTATCCCAATGATATTGAATTCTTAGTTTGATATCATCTAGGAAAACAATGTTTTGAAAGATAGAATGGAAAACTACCCCACAATAAGGAAAACCCAAAATGATTATAATGTTCTAAAAATGCATTTGCATTATTTTCACATTCATATACCAACTTGAGTAAATAAATGTTAAATAAGTTCAGAAAGAATCTCTTTGCTAAGCCTATTCTGACAAGTAAATGAAACTACTTGTATAGTCTTTGAAAATAAATGTGTTTAAGAAACCCAGGCTTGTTTCCTGCAAACATTATCATGATTATGTTTTGACATATTCTTTAATTATATATAGTACTGAATTTGAATTATGATATGGGCTTAAATGGTAAAGTTTATATTGAGATAACATTGTTTACTTGTATAACCAAAAATATATCTTTTTAACTTTATTATACATATATTTTATGAAGCACTTGTTATAATATAAGGAATAGTTTAAAGAGTAGAGAAAAAAGACCAGTTAGAGTCTGTCACAATAGTTCTTTACTTCATTTTATTTTAGTTTATTGTTGTTCAATTATAGTTGTCCCAATTTTTCCTCCATTGCTCCTTTCTCTCCCCTGCCCTGCCCACCCCCTTCCCACAGTCAATCCCCACCCTGTTGTCCATGTCCATGGTTTCTTTTGTTTCTTGGTTAGACCCTTCCCTTTCTTTCCCCTGTTATCCCCCTCCCCTCTCCCCTCTGGTCACTGTCAGTTTGTTCCTTATTTCCACATCTCTGGTTCTATTTTGCCTGTTTGTTTGTTTTGTTGTTACAATAGTGCAAACAAGAAGTCATGCCATTTTAGAGTAAGATATTGGGGGAGATGGAGAGATGTGAATGAACAGATTCAAGTGATCTAATGAGTAAAATCAAGAAATTTTGTTGACCAATTTATATAATAAGGATTTTGGGAGAAATATAAATAAAAATTGACTTCTATCTTCCTGGTTTGTTTAAGTGAATAGTGGTGCCATTCACTGAGATAGGAAATACTTGAAGAATGTCAGGGTTGAGTACAGAGTTGGGATTATGAGTTCATGTGCTTATTAATTGTTGGGAATTAGCTTGGCATGTGATATCAAGATGCATATTATATATATAATTCTACTGAGTGTCTACTAGTTTCCAGCAGGTAGTTTCTATATTTTCCTGATGTCTCAGACTTTTGGAATCACCTTATCATTTTTTTTCTCTCTGTCCCTGCTACTACAACTCTAGCCCTGAGTTTCTTCTGATTATGAAAGCAGCCTTTTAGTTTTCCTCTTGCAGAAATCCTTCCTAAAAGCTATAGAAGTAGAGTTTCTTTTTGTCAAGTGAATGAAACTGTATCCTGATGATCTTACCCCCTACTTCTCCAATTAGTAACTCTCAGAGGGCAATGGCAATAGTATTGTTTCTCTCTGAGAGTGTTAGGAGTGACTTTTGTGAATACTCAATAAATATTGCCTGATGGAGAATGACTGCCAAATTCATCATTCCATTTTGGGGCCTGTGGTGGTTGTTATTTTAACTTAATTTAAATTTTTCATGGCTGATACATTCATATAGATATAATTTCACAAGGTATAAATAGAGATCAGTTCTTCCTTCACCCCTGCCCCAAGTATTCCTATGTCTCTTATCAGAGATTAACACTCTTAATTCTGTGTCCGTATCTTCTTGAAGAAATAATATGGAGAATCTCCAAAATAAAAAATACTACCATCCCTTACAATTTGTAGTCAGCCAGGTGAATATTTACTGTAACACCTTTGGTAGGGAACAATGTCAGAGAATCCCAAACCATGAAAGAAAGAAACTGATATCTATTTCCTCTAAGCACCAAGAACTATGTCAGGCACTCTCTGTATGATCTTACACTTAATTTGGTACAATTGATATCTTATGAAAGAGGAAACTGAGGCTCATAGGTTGAGGTCACAGTGAGGAAGGAGAGAAAGCAACATGGTAATCTATGTCTGTCTCACTCCCACACCCGTTGCCTTCCCCATCGACATTGCAGACCCGTGTTTCATCCCAGGAGACAGAGTTCGGTATATTTCTCTGCACTCGGCATTTTTTTCTATTGTATATAAAGCCTTAAAACAAAAGTGGCGAGCCCCTGGGTACAGAATTTCCACCCCTTCAGAAGTCCTTTGGAACCCAGTGGTGAACAAACCTAAATCTTAGAAGTGTAGGTGGAATTTGTGAAGCTGTAGGAAAGGAGTTTTGCATTGTCTCTGAATTGGTCATTCTCAGCGACAGAGTCATTTACGAGATGGGGGCAATCATAGAAAGCAGTGGCTTTTAAAAAACACTTTAGCTGCCAAAAATCTCATTCCAATTCTCTGGAAGAGTGCTGTCGTACCAAGTGTAATTCACCAGCCCAGTGCCTTTCTGGAAGTTGTGAAATTGGAGAGAGTTGCTTTTGTCCAAATGAATAAACACCACCGAGATGAGTCGACAGGCTTGTCCTGAGTTGAGCCTGATGTGATCAGACATCTAGAGCTTCTTCCCTGGTGGTCTCTGAGATCTCTGTCTCTCTTTTTTCCTCAGCTTTCCATTTTTCTTCTAATAATCGAATAAGGTCGGTGATGAAGGAGTCCCAGGAAACAGGTTTTCTACCTTTCTTAACAGTGATGGCAGTTAACAGCAAATGTGTCTTTTATGTACATAATTAGGGATTATGGATCAATCACCCTCATTATCTTACATGTATTTGTCCATACAGCTTGGAGTAGATTTTGATTTTGTTTTTTTCTTTTTAACCATCCAAAAAGTAGCCATCTATCCTTTTAAAATTTTTCTGAGAAATTACCTTTCTCTCACACTGTGATCCAAATGGGCCTGTCAGCAAAGATATCCTAAACAGCAGCGGGTCCCCTGAGGACCATGCGGACACCTCTCTGAGTTCCTTCTCCTCCTTGACCAAATATGGTGATAAGGTCAGGACATATATTAAGCCTTGTCAGTTGTCCTGTCTCTCGGGGCCATGGCTCTTTAGAATGACTAATGTAATGATGAAGCAATGCTGTTTATTTTTGCATTAATGGTACCCTGCTATGAGTATTGATTTTGTGACTTTCCCATATCTTCCCTGCAAAAACCACCTTTTTTTTTTTTTTTTTTTTTTAATTCTCACCCAAGGACATTTTTTCATTGTTTTCTAGAGAGGGGGCGGGGGGAGAGAGAGAGAGAGAGAGAGAGAGAGAGAGAGAGAGAGAGAGAGAGAGAGAGAGAGAGAGAGGTGAGACAGAAACATCAATGGGATGCTTCTTGTACGACTCCCAACCAGGGCTCAAACCCGCAGCCTTGCTGTCTATGGGACAACGTTCCAAACGAGCCCCACCAGCCAGGACAAAATCACTTATTCTTTTAAGTTAGCTAGTTATATATTTTGTTGCTTGCAACCATAGAACTACCAGATAATTTACTAAGTCTCATTCCAAACTATATTTACACAAGTTCAGGAAATAATTACAATATATACACAGAAAAAAACTAAAGTAACAAAATGACACAAAAACATCTGAGTACTTCTGTCTGGGATACTGTGGCTGAGAAGCCTATATGGGAAACACGATTTTACTGAATATTTTCTAAGGCCTCACTATTCTGAGAGAAATTACACCAGGGTTTAGAAAAGAATTTTACAGACCTACCTTTGTAGGAATTGCCTTAAGGCAGGGAAAACTTGAGATGTCTCTAAAATGAATAAAATGGGGGAAAAAAAAGAATGTGCAATAGAATTATCATTCAACTCTCTAATAATAGAATTGGACCCAATGATATTGGACAAGATGATAAATGGCATTGGATAATATCACCTCTTTTAATATGATTAGGTTTTAGCCAGGTAACATTTCATATTTTTATCTTTTGGTAAATATTATAAAATATTTTTTCTCTTCAAGACTATTATAGAATCCCTACTTGTTCAGTGTAGGAGAAAAGGATATTAAGTGATTACATAGCTTGTCTTCATATGAGTCCAAAAGTAGCAAGGCCATATCTGATTTGCGGAAGATTTACAACTTGGGTGCTAACATTTTTAAGACACGGAGGAAATATTGAAATAGGTTGTAGATCGGAACTTCCCTTATGTATTAGTTCTTTTCAACATGAATAGAGAGAGCCAGGCCATTTGTCCAAACACATAGTGAGTGCAATACAAGTTTGTTGGTTTGCTTTTTGGATCAATATATAAATTTTTTTTCATCAGTCTCCATGTGATGTAGCCTTTATGAGGAACTTGCTGTCAAAGCAAAGTCATTGAAAATTAATTAATTGATGAGTTTTAAAAGTAAGGCCCCAAGAGATAAATTATGTTCCTTCTCGTTCAAATGAATGTCTGTGAATATTAACAACTGCCTTACACTTCCTATTTTGTTTGGAAATCCATTCAAAATAGATGTTTCTCCCTGCAGAACAAGCAAGAATATTCTATTAATAGAATCTAAGGAATGACAACATAAGGAGTAAAGTGCTAGTTTGCACTGCAATGACTTGGTTCAGCATTTAATGTCCAGCTTTTGTCTGCATATTTTAGGAGTAAGTGTGACTCTGGGCAACCTGAAGATTGAGGGACTGGTCCCTCATTTGTGCATATGACTGACATTTTCCCTGTGGATCTACTTATTTTACCATATAAGGTTTCCCATTCAGCAGCGTGGAAGAGAGAGCATGGCACTATGTTTGAATGTCTCTGAGTCCTTGGCCATTCATGTCAGGGTTAAGATATTTCCAAAAGTCATTGGTGTCTTTTTTTTTGAGCCCAGAAAAGTAGGGAAGGAAGGAAGGAATTTAAAAGGTTCCCTCCATCTGTTCTCTTTGTTCTTATTAAATTTTTAAAATAAAAATTATACTTGTATTTCAGAAAAATGACACACTGTCATGGCAGCCAGATAATGCTAGTATATATATATATATATATATATATATATATATATATATATATATATATATATTCACTCTCATTAAAAAAAAAATACAAGCTATCTCTCCAGGCTTCACCATTTTATGGCTAAAAATCACGTTACAATTACTTTGTTATACCAAAATTATGATTATAGGAAAAATCATTAGCTTGTTACTAAAAATCAGACTTCCACCATACCTTATGAAGTATTCAAATTCTTCCTGGCAGTCTTCCAAGGGTGCTCATTTATGCCCGTAGTTCATGGATCACAGATTTCCTTTCTGCTTCCAGTTGACCACACCCATGCAACTGTTTACAGAGTCTCACCATGGCCACTTATTATCTTGAGAACCATTGTCTATTTCCAGATGTCATCTCTGGGTGCTCCCCTGGCTCTAGTTTTGGGAACCCAGATCATCCTTAGGTTTTCTTTAGAGACAGGGAAGTGACCCCATTCCCAGTTCTATGCTATCATTTGTCACCAGGTTTTCAAAGAAGCTTAGCTTGTGTTGACACTAAGTCTCTCTTTTATCTTCTGCATCTAATCCCAATGCCCCAGGTGGCCCAAAATCCACCTGAGGAGTCAAGTAAGGAGAGGGCAAATACAATTTCATTCTATTTTAAAATTTCTCATCACCTTTCCCAAACTTCCTCTTCTTACCAAACTCCTCTCTCTCCTTCACTAGTTGTAAGAGAAAACTTCCTTGGTGCATGCAGCTTGTGTGAAAGATCAGCTGGGAGCAAATGCAGGAAAGAGCAGAGCAAGAACCTCCCCACACATTCACTGCCTCCTTTCAGCTCAGCGAAACACTGTGGTATGTAAAAGAAGAGAAATAATGGCCCAGACTAGTTGCATTTCCTCCATGAAGTTACCCAGCAAATCATTAAACAGTCCCCACTACTAACACTCTCATCTTGGCACTGGCAATATGTGCGATTCGGCTCAGTGATCTATACAAAGGGAAATTAGATTCAGACAAACATTACAACTTGTCCTGCAGTGGAAAGCAGATGCATAATGTCTCTCATTTGTCCCTACTTTACTTAATAGCCCACATAGGGAGCTTATTTAAAACTACAAAACAGCAACACACCAAACCAGCCAATATTTTGAGATGATCCCATTGAGTCATCATTACAATAATAATAATTAATTTTTTCTGCGATATAAAGTAAAGGGGAAATAAAGGGGGGTCTGAAAGAGAGTTGAAAATTTCCCTTTTTGCTATTTAGATTAAAAGCAAGAAAGTCAAGACAAAGCTTGTGGACATGTCCTAAATGTTTTTACTTCTTTTTTCTGATGTTGTTTTTCATTCATTCATTCAATAACTGACTATTGAATACCCACCATGTGTCAGACCTGATGCTGGCGGGAGGGACAGTTTAAGGAGCAAGTCAGATAGAGTGTCTAGCTTCATGGAGCTTAGAGTCTAATGAGGGTAGGGAGACAGGCATTAATCAAATAAATCAGTCATTACAATCTTTACTAAGTAATGTAAAGGGAAGGTACACTAGGCCCACAGGGGAGAAAACAGAGATGATGGATGCAAACCCAGAGACATTTCCTCAAGGAGGTGACATCCGAGAAGACGTCTAAAGAATGAGTAGGAGTTCACTAGGCTAACTTGGAAGGGGAAAGCTGAGAAAAAAAAGGCACCTGGCAGATCTTGGAAACCTGAGGAAATGAAATAAAATGTCCTAAAGGATGCAACATGGGAGGCGAGATGGGGTTGGGGGTGAAGTTGGAGAGTGAAGCAGCTGGGCATTGCAGGGGCCACATCAAAGGTCTTGGACTGTGTCCCATTAGCAGGGAATCCACTGAAAGATGTTAAGTATGAGTTATGTAATCTATTTGCATTTTTAGACCATCACTCCAACATTCTCTGTCAAAACGTGGTTCAGTCTCTATCCATATCATTGAATCCTCCTACAAATGAGTAAACTGAGTGTTAGTGGCATTAAATGACTTGCCCATGGCTACCCACAGTGACTTGCCAGAGCCAGTATTTTAAACCCATGTCTGCTGGACTCCAGAACACTCACTCTCCACCATTACACTCCATTGCCTCTAGAGCTAAGCAAAATCTCTCATTGTTCGCAGCAAAGTCTCATTCAACGTCTAATTACCTAATATTCCACTCTTAATAATTATGTTAGGAGGAAAAAAAATCCAATTCTCGCCGAATTTGTCAACACTGCATCTATGCCAATGGGCATAATTAGAGAAATTATTTCACTCCACTGCTGCCAAGGGTGATGCTGGGACTTTAGAAGTAAAATGCTTGAAGATCTTGAGATCTAAAATCTTAGCAATATTCAGATAAGGAAATACTTTAGGGGAAAAGCTCCTGACTGGATATTGTACCATTTTAAAAGAATCATGGCACCTCTGCCTGTTGAAAAAGCCTTCTAGGTGATGGTCAGTCATGGATTCCACTGTGGCAAGACTGGCCCCAGTCTGCCTTCACATAATTTTTGTGCAGCAATCAACTGGACTTCAAATTGAGGGGGCTCTGGCTGTAAAGGGGAAGTCCTGGCCCTGAAGAACAAAGCCCTGATGTGTCAGCATATGTATTGCTAAGTAGGGGTTTGGAGCAAGGGCTAACCCATGAGTCGAGGCAAGGAACTCTGTCTGTAGATTTGAAAGTGAAAGCAGACACCGGAGTGTAATGCATTCCTGGTCACTTTTCTCATGTAGACGCTTGCTGCTTAGCTGCCACCTGCAGGTGTCACCACTTTTTTGTGTCTTGTAATGGAAATAATTTCATTTTAAACTTACTTTGGAGTAAACACCACTGAGGTTGGGTGCTTTAAGCACATTTCTATTGCATGAGGTCTTTTCTTTTGAAGTCTTTTCCTGGCTACAGAAATCCTGTTATTGACAATAACTTGAGCATTCATAAAACACTCTTTGAATGTGACTCATCTCAGACAACAGGGGCCATGCCCTGCATGCAGGTTTGTTTCATATCCCATTCCTGCACTGTTCCCCAGAAATCTCACTGTGTCCCTTTATTGTGTTTGAAAATTAGATGACCTGGTTTAAAACTCAGCTCTGCCATTTTCAAGCTAAATGGTCTTGGGACAATTGCTATATCTTTTGTGTCTGCTTCGCTGTCTTTAAAATGGTGATACAAATATCGTGGCTCTCATGATCTATTTGTGTTGCCAATTCAAAATTGCTACCCCTCTCTCTGTGTCCTTTGCCATGTTCCTCTCACTAGAGCACTGGGCATACACTCTCTGTCCCATTTATGCTGATCTTGGTCATGTGACTTAATTTAACCAATAACTTGTTAACATATATGATGTAAGCAGAGGCTTTAGAAGTACTTGTGCAGCTGGGTTTGCCATCATAATGCTTTATTCATCACCATTAAGATACTGGTCTCTAGGTAGTTCACTAGCCGCAGGAAGAGACACATGGATTTGATCTTTGTCATTTTTGGTAGCTTTGACCACACATCCCATGCATAATGATTAAATGATATTGAAAGCTACTATTTATTGGATACTTATATCTTTTACACAGTGACATACAACAGAACTTTGCAATCATTCTCATTTGATTCTTGAAGCAACTCAACAACAACAAAAAATTCTATATATTCTCAATAAGGACAACAAGGCTCAGAAATGTTGAGTACCTGACACTACACAGATAGAAAATGTTAGCACTGAGATTCAATGCCAGGTCCACCCGCCGGTGTTGATGACCCCTTTACTCTTAAGTCCACCCCTGTGGACCCTTATAACTGTTTTAGACTCAGTGTCTCTTAACACCAAACCAGGGTCATGATTTTCATCTCTGGTTTTATTCTTCTTTCCTTCATTACTTGGTTTTGGTACCTGGCCTAATTTATACCAAAATTGGAAAACTATTTAGTCTTTGATGGTTTTTTTAGTTATTCAAAATTTTTATTGAGATGAATTTCACATAGCATAAAATTAACTATGTTTAGTGGCACATAATCGTCGTCGGCAGCCGTCCGTCTCGAGAGACGATGGTGTAGCTTCTTAAGAGTCTATCTGCACCGCCGAGAATGGTGTGCAGTCCGACTCAGGAGTGACACGGTATCTGTCTCCTCCCGTGTTGAATCGACATCTTGCGATGACGCTGGAGTGTCCTCTCCAGTGAAGCTGAAGCTACAGAGCCTGGGCAGGGTGATATGGAGGGTCTGCTGTTGCCCATGCAGCAGACACCCCCTCTCTTCGCAGCTGAAGGGTCCAAGGGAAAGACGGAGTCAATACAGCTTGGCTTCAGGTGCGCCGCAGGAGTTGCCGGTGTTGACTACAACGTCAAACCGCTTTAGGGACTCCGGCTCCGGATTTTCTGTCGGGGTTTAGTCCCTTAGCCTTTCCCCTGAAGAGGTATGCCGCAAGGCAGCGGAGGTTTTTTGGAGTCAGAGTTTTCCTTCTCTGTAATCGTTATATAGGTTTAGATTATTTGCAGATTTCTGCCGTTAAGTCTTCTGTTTCTTAAAACATCCACAAACACATAATTCAGCCTCCCCTTACCAAACCAGGCTAGTTTTAGAAAAGTTAGAGATACCATTTCCCTACTTCCTAGGCACAGTTCAGATTTCCAAAACCACAAAAGTATTTCCCCTTCTCAAAACCACATGGTATGTATACCTTCTCAAAACCGCACGAAGTACCAGTGGCACATAATACATTCATACTATTATGCAACTACTATCTTCATTTAATTCCAAGACATTTTTATCACCCAAAATAAAACCCCATACCCATTAAGCAGATACTCTCCATTTACCCTTCTCGTAGGCCCTGTCAACCACACAGTCCCAACTCTCCTATGAGGTAGGCACTATTACCTACTTTCTGTCTATATGGACTTGCCTCTTGGATATTTTACATAAATGTAGTCATATAATATGACTTTCTGTGTCTGATGTCTTTCACTGAGCATAACGTTTTTAAGGTCTATCCATGTTGTAGCACATGTCAGTGCATCTTCCATTGTTATGGCTGAATAATATTCCATTTTATGGATAGACCGCAATTTAATTTTTTTTCATTCATGCATTGATGGGCATTTGGGTTGTTTAACTTTGGCTATTGTAAACAGTGCAGCTATGAACTTGTGTGTGCATGTTCTCGTTGGACACCTGTTTCAGTTATTTGGCGTATATCCCTAGAAATGGAATTGCTGAGTCCATGGTAACATTATGTTTAGTTTTTTGAGGAACTGGTGGGCCATTTTCCATAGCTCTAGTGTTTGATTTAGCTGTCTCTGCTACTTGGGATTCATGACTCTTGGCTAACATGCCTTTTATAGGATCAAATTGGGCAGCATGGATGTATAGAAATGAGAAATGGTTACCAAACTCAGAGTACTGATTCATGAATGGTTTTGTGTGTTTTGCCTGCAGCCACTTGAGGAGATAGGTTGGGAAGGAATAGATGGAAATAAAAAGGGGGCTCTTGTCATGCTCAGAGTCTAGGTGATGTTAGAGTGGAGAAGGACCTATGGTTGGATGACAGTCAGTTTGAAAAGCTGGTATGGTAGGCTTAGTCTGAGGATCCACATTCAGTAGTTACCCTCTTTGCCTTTCCCATTCCACCACCATTATTCTTCCTCACACACACACGTTCTTCAGTGCCTGTGGTCTGTTACTACCACTTGCAAGAATTTGGCTGTGAGGAAAGATGCCAAAAGGTCTTTTAAAAGCCAATGCAAACTTTCATTGCTAACTTGTAACTTGGAGGAACTTTGAGAGAAAGGGTTATAAATAAAACACATGCATCAATCTGAGTTTCACAACAGGAATGCAATTCCACTTCGTGGCTAGAGATAAAACATGTCTTGCCGTGCACAGTGAGCTCTTCGCCATGCTTGCATTTTATTTCCCATCACAATCTAAGTTATGGCAGATGAAGCTGCTCATAAGGTATGAGGTTAAATAACCCTATGCTAATTCACACTTAAACATTATAGTGTTAAACATTATGATGTGTTTTTAAAGGTCCAAGTGCTACCTTCTTTGGCAACACAGGCTTGAAGGAAGGAAGAGGGATTAAAAAATCCCCATGGAACAGGGAGAGTGTCGTCTGACTCTGCAACTAGGTTAATCCTTTTGAAATCCATGGCTGAATCATAGATCTCTTTTTGTCTTAAAATGCCTGGCAGAGTCAGCCACGTAAAGGGTCTGTGTTAGTATAAATGAGTGCGCTGTTGCTGCTGAGAATTGTTCTGATAACCATTAAAATTCATAGCCAAAATTTAAGGATCTCCAATAGCCACTCAACATGTAGGCCCTATGCTCAGTGCTTTTTATGTATTAATCTGATTTCATGTTCATAATCATCATATGAATTCACTACTACTGTTAATTCCATTTTGCTGATGCAAACTGAGCACCAGAGGGTACAGTGGTTCCTTTCCACTTATCGCGGCCTCACTGTATCACGGGATTTTTAAAAATATTGTATTTAATTATTTACCATGGATTTTTCGCTATATCGCAGGATTTTGCAGCATTGTATACGTATGTTGTTCAAGTTACGTAGGTTTAAGAGTGTAGAATATGTCTAAGAACATAAGTAGTGTTTATAAAAGTGTGGAAAAGGCTAATAAGGGAGCGGGAAAGGTTAATAAGGGACTGGGAATGATTTATAAGTGTGTGGGAAGGGTTTATAAAGCCTTAAAATATATATAAATACTAAAATAAATGTAAGATTCCTACTTCGTGGATTTTCACCTATGTGGGGGGGTTGTCTAGAACATAATACCTGCAATAAGTGAGGGAATACTGTAAGGACCATTTTTAGCTGGTGTAAGACAGGATCAGCATTTGGCCCTGGGATGGTCAGAAGCAATGTTTTTTTTTAATCCCTCCTCCATATTCCCTGTCTGCCCACCTCAAATTACACATACAGCAGTATGTTATCTCTCTCCTTCCTAGGATGCATAATGCCTCCCTCGCAGCCCTTGCTTTTGAGTTTTTCTGTTCTCCATTCCTTAGACTTACTAGAAGCCATTCTTGTTCCTTTTCTTATTCACTTGTCTACTCATTCATTCACTCGTTCATTTGTTCAACTATTTACCATTCAATCAGTGTTTTGAATATCTATTAAGTATCAAGCACTGTGCTAGTTGCTTCAGATACAAAAGATAAATAATAGAAGATTCGTGCCTTAGGGGACCTAGACAGTAATCAGAGAAATACAGGGCCCTGTGCTCTGGGCTAGAGATGAGAGGATGGCAGGATGCTACAGGAAGGAGCACCCTGAAGGTGCACCCAGCAGACCAGGACAAGAAGCAACACCCTGGAAGAGGTGGCATCTGGTCTGGATCTTGAAAGATAAGGAGCTGACCATGTGCAGAAGAGCATGGATAGAATGTTGATTTCTCTCTCATCTGTATTTACAAATTTTGGTCTGCATCTTATATTTTGAAGTAATGGAATGGTTAAAAGAAAGTTGACAAATGTAAATAGCTCTCTGACCAACAAGGCAGCAACTCCAGATATCAACTTGCCTTAAACACTGAACTCTGATTTGTAGTAAATTCTGGATTTTATTTTTTTAAGTTAACATGCTGAGCAGATCTCAATAATCATAATACATAATGAAACTCTATAGGTGGAAGTCATCTTGTTTTGTCAGCACAATACTGAGGAGAGAAAATTGATTGGTTCCCTAACAAAGGAACTTCCTTTTTGGATTCATCACCCACTACCACAAAAGTAACCTTTCTTGCATTTACTCTTTGTTTTGCCTTCCTTTAAAAATTTCACTTGAACATTGTTTTTACCTTTTTCTAAAGAGAACATTTAAAATATAGTATGATATACATGTACACACACACACACACATAGACACACACACACATAGACACACACACATGTTTTTAGTTTTGTAATAACCTTCCAAAAACAATACATGTGGATTGTAAAGAAAAACTATTAACTATTCAGAAGTGAAAGAATTAAAAAATGATATTGGCCTCTTATTCCCATTGCCTCCCCTGGAGGCAGCCATTGTCAACAGCTGTAAGTGTACCCCAGATCAGGGGTTCCCAAGTTCACTGCTGCACTATTGACATTCTGGGTCAGATAATCGTTTGTTGTGGAACCATTGTGTGTATTGTAGGATATTTAAAAGAAAAATCAATGGAAATGTGAGAAATCACCTGGCACAAGGATGGTGTTTTGGAAATGGAGAGGAGATGTAATTATCACAAGAGAGTTAGATGCCTACAGCTAGCAAATTGAAAACATGAAAAGGACCTTACTTTACAAACAGTCTATTTTGATAGGGAAGGTCCAAATACCAACATAAATGAAGCATTTCTGAGTTCCATTTTAGTCTTCCTTTTTAAGACTGCAATTTAATTTCCCAGTTAGTATTTATTCACTATATCACTACAGAAAGCCTAAGTCCTTGATCCATAACACAAAGGAAGAAACCAGTTGGAGATGCAGAGGGGGGAAGAGAGGTAGGATGTTCCATGCAGTGAGAATGTGATGGAGATCTTGAAGACACTGGCGGCTAAAGAAGGTGGTGGTGGCAGGGGTCCCAAATGGGGGGCGCAGTCATCCTGATCCTACTCAGGAACTTGGATCTTCAATGCAGAGGGGGCCACTTATATCCTTGGAGAATTCTCTGATGCAGCTATAATCAAGGTCTTAGGAATCAGGCAAATCTGAACTCAAATCCCTGCTGTACCATGGAGTGTTTAACTTTTGGGGATGTGAGTTGCTGCATCTGCAAAAATATTATACCTTCCTTACATTTTTGGTAGGCACAGCACATCTTGGGCTCATTGCTCACATTTCCCACTTGCAATTTATTTCAACTGGATCTTGTCATTTAATGTCTCCCCATCTCATTTTTCTTACCTGGGGAGGACAGGAGTCATCTCACCACATCAGATTGTAAAGATTGAGCCAGTTAAAGCACAGAAAGAACTTACTACACTGTCTGACTTACTAATTATCAGCTAGTATTATTATCAGTGGAGTAATTCCCTTTGGTTTTTGTGATGCTTAGAGACATGAAAGACCCTAGAAGGCTGCGTGGCATACTGTAAACCTTTGGTAAATGGTAGTCTCTCTCTCTCTCTCCCCCCACCCCTCCTCTTGTCATCCCTCTCCCCCTTTCATTTTTTCTATCTTCTGTCTCCCTATTTGCTACAAGCTTCAGAGCTCACACAGGAGAGAACTAACCCTAAGACTATGTGATTTATTTTTCTCATGCTCATTTCTGTTTTAATAATTATCATATTGACTCTGAATTTATTACACTACAAGAATGACTTTATACAGAATCTCATGAATTTAAACATTAATGTAAGATAAATTAGTTTTAAATTGAATTCCTCAAATACAATTGAATGTGTTTCCTTATGATGAATAAGGAATTTTCCAAATAAAATCTAAATCTCTGATGTTCTATTTTTGAGCAGATGGAACAAATATGTGGGGATATTTGATAAGGTTAAAATACGATTGCACTGCAATAGATTAGTCATGCTAAAAACTAACTTTTTAGTTTAAGGAGAATGCAGTCTGGGGGCAAAGTTAAGTAGATAAAATGTGAATATTTCTGCACACATGTTTATTCAGTCTCTTAGCTACCTTTAATTTAACATATTATTATAAAATATAATACCTTTGTAAAGTGGACACTCTTTTTTACACCTTTATTAATCAATTCCCTTGTTAGTGGTTAATTAAATATAAAACTAGCATCAGCTTTAATTCCATTTTTCTGAAATCTGTTCCCTACAATATGCTCTCCAAAGGGCCCTCAGTGCTGTCCTCCAGAGCAGGCCAATCACAAGTGCTCACAGATGAAGAGTCATCCCATTAAAGAAGAGAGGGGAAAATATGTTCTATCTCTTGTCAGACCCAGAATTGTCACTGGATGAGGAGTATTTATGAAACAGTGGTACAGTTATTCCCCACAGCCTATGGTTTGGAGAATGGGGGAAGGAGATAATACAGCTTTTAATGTACTTTGCATATCTGTGGCAAGTGATAGCTAGATAATAGCATGCCCTACACCCTGCAACAAAATGTGTCTGTGACTTTCAAGATTTAAAAGAAGGGTGGGAAGCCTTGAGAGAAGGAACAGCTTGGAGAAGCATGATGGAGGGGTGCCATGATGTAGGAGGATGTTGTAGCAGCCATGTGGGAAGTGGGAAGCAGCTATGGAGTTTGTACTCAGGATATGGCCATGCGGCCTGGGCTAGTAAGAAAGCAGGCCTGCTGCTGTTGTGATCGTGCCTGCTCCAGCTGACTCCAAAGCCACCAAGGACTCTGCCTGGCAGACCTAAACTCTGTCTGGACTCTTGGAACTTGGGACATACAGAGAGGACAATCTCTTAGGACTTGGGCTTTTCCTGAACTTCACCATGATCCAGTGGAACATGGCACATGCTTTCCTGGACTATTATAAAGAGGCTGAAGACAATATCCCCACATCCTGAAGGAGAGAGCTGACAGATAAGGAATGGGGAACTATTGGGCTTGGTTTTGGTTTATAGCCTTTTGGGTAACAAATGAAGTGCTAAGTTTCATGGGAAAACAGGGC
The DNA here is from genome assembly GCF_987537825.1 of Furipterus horrens. Taxonomy (NCBI): domain Eukaryota; kingdom Metazoa; phylum Chordata; class Mammalia; order Chiroptera; family Furipteridae; genus Furipterus; species Furipterus horrens. Next base: position 113,235,308 of record NW_028327175.1, on the reverse strand, counting down.
CCTAAATGAAAATGCTCTCAGCCCCAAGGGTTGGAATATTGTAAATAAGGACCTGTTTTTCTCAACACTAACTGTTGGGTCATACACCAAGGTGAAACATGAATGAGCTCCGCTTTGCTCCGTAACACTTACAGAAAGGGCAGAGGAGTTTTTCTCAGTTCAAGGACGCCTCTCTATGGTGACAGCCAGTGACATCTGGACTGTTATCCATCATATTTCAACAGGTTGATCATGTCAAAGCCTGAACACAGTTGTGTCACATGCCTGCTCACTAGCACTTTCCAAATAAAGCCGAAACCATTTCTCAGCCTACAAGGGTCACAGCCTCATCCTCCACTATAAATTACCTCTCTTCTTATTCTCCACCTTTACTGAGATCCCTTCTGATCTCCAAGAGTCGTTTCTCCTCCCACAGGAGAGCATTTGCTTATGTTGAACTCTGACATGGATCTTGCTGCCTCATTCACCCTCAGCTGGTCTTTGGATCTCACATAAACTTCAATCCCTTCAGGAATGTGCACCCCCAAATCTCAGATTTTGTCAGGCCCCCATTGTTATCCCCCAAAGAGCATTGGATTTCTCTCTTGATGGTATAATTTCAGTTGTAATTTTACATGTATTTCTAAGCAGTTTTGATGAATGCCTTTTTTTATGACTGTAGGAGACAAATCTTGCCTGCATTTTGCTCATCAATTCCTCCCCAGCACTTAGCTCAATACTGGCACACTATAGACCCTCAAGAAAATAAAGGGTTCTAAGCTATGCAGATATAAAGATGCAGAAGAAAAGGAGAAGGTGCATGGGACATGGGACAGCAGCCAGGGAGTAATTTGGCATACAGAGGGATGGCAATGACTCGGGGTGGGATGTTAGCATTGTCCCTTGCTCCTAACAGTCCCTCTTTGTAATTCTCTACTGAATGGAAGATAATAAGTCCCAAGTAACTAAAAAAAGCGCTAGATATAGTATCTGACCTAAAAGGGGAGAGTACTTAAAAGGGAGTTATTGAAATGTACTCAGAAAAAATTATATTAAAGAAAGAAAAAGCTGAGAAGTTTCACTGTAGGAATTTAATCTACATAATTATGTACATAAGGGAACAAGCAAGAATATATAAAAAAGTAAATTAGTAAATTCAATGTAGTGGTTTGTGTGTGTGTGTGTAAAACAGAAGTATATATATGAGGAATGAAGCTAAAAACCTATCAATAGATTGCCTGGTACATTTTGGTCCATCCAAACAGTGAAACTCCAATCAACCATTAAAAAAAAATAAGATTAATTTTATAGGTATGAGTATGGAAAAGTGTTAATACTATTTATTAAATGAAAGCAGATATTTGCATAATCATGTCATGGTATATATGAATGTCTAGGAAGAGATACATATGCACTGTAAGGTTCACAACAGGGAAAGCCAAAAATGATAACAGCTATTACTCCTGGTTAGCTTCTGAAATTAAAGTTGACAAGGGGATCTTTCTTTTTTTCCCTCTGTCTATGTATGAATTATAATACCTAACAAAGGGGTAATAGTAGATCAACGAAGAAAATGTCACAGAAACACTAGGAGGGAGATCTTAGAAACATAAGGAACACAAAACCATCCTCTATGCCAATGGTTTTCTGAGATGGTTTTGTTTCCCAGGGACTTTGGGGACTGTATAGAGGCACCTACTGGGTACAGAACAGAGACACTACTCAACATTTTACAGAACATAGGATAGTCCTCATAACAAAGAGTGATCCAGGCTACAATGTCAACAACATAAAGGTTGAGAAACTCTGTTCTCTGCTGACTCTCTGCCCTTCCCAGTTGGGTAATTCTTGGAGAAAGAGTTCCTCTCTCCTGAAAGCAAGAAGCAAAGACAGTTATGGAGGTAAAAAGGGAATGCCAGTACTGCAGAATAGCCAGGCTGCTCCCCAAAGCCATCAGGACGGTAGCGGTCAGGTAGAACCCATAAGGCAGTGCGTTGTGGATCCAGAGCTATTTTATTTCATTTTAATATCTAAGAAATTCTGTAAAGGTGGGTGCCATGTAGACCTTTGATTTATCTAAAACTTTTCCCAGTTCATCGCACTCTTTGTCCTCTAGTAAAATTTATCTCAAACTCAGCTTCAACGTAATGGTGAGCAGATTCATACTACTCAGCTCTCGTTAAAGTTCACTTAGTGTGCCTGCCGTCTTGCGCACAATTTCATTAGCATCATTGAGAGTCTGGGATGAAAGAGGAGCTGGCACAGTTTGTCTTACCTTAAACCTTGGCTTGGTGTCATCAAAACTTAATTGTATTCTAAACTCACCCAAGTCTTGTGGTCCAAGATGTAAACATTCACAAACTTTCCTTGGACTCAACAAATTCTCCCAGTGCCTTGCTCAGTGACACATACTGTCTAGGTATTACTGAGTTAATGTATTTTAGTTCTATTATCTAAGCATAAAATAGAATAGCCCTGAAAACTGTTTAAACACATAATAATACCTAGACAAACCCTCTAACCAAATGCCTATTATATACTCTTTACTTAGCCTAATAAAATTTCCTTATCAATTATAAGCATCCAGAATGCAGTGAGTGTTTAATATAATTATCTGGGTAACTCAGGGAAATTATTTTTCAGCCAGAGTCAGTGTTGTGGAGAGTATCCTCAAATGGAAGGACATTAAGTATTTTTTCTTTTAATAAAATTTTGTTATTGTTATTCTATTACAGTTGTCCCAATCCTCCCCCCTTTGCCCTCCCCACCCAGTTCACCCCCCGCTCCCACAGTCAATCTCCACACTGTTGTCCAGGTCCATGGGTCATTCTTTCATATTCTTTGACTAGTATTTTTCTATACAAAGATGATCACTAACACCTCAGTTCTATTTTTCCTGACCTCTGACTCCTTCATTAATCTCTTGGGGTTGGAAAAGATCTGGTCCTTTGGGCAATATTTTTCTTCCATTTCCACATATTTGGGAAGAAGAGATGATGAGAAGAAAAAGACCAGAACATGGGGGATTTTTATAATCATCATGGCTGAATGCCCAGGGAGCAACACTTAGTAAGTGAAGAGACCAGGATACGCAAAGTCTTATTTCTAAAAGAGAACCTAACGTTCTCTAAAAAGAGGTGGAATAAAATTGCTGTTGTAAAAATGGGGAACTATAGCTAATGGGAATACACTGAATGGTGTCACTAATTAAATTAGGCACTTTGGAATTAATTGACAACCTGCACTTAAGACTATAATTGCATAGTAATCAACCATTTGCATATAAAACAATGCCATTTATTATGTGAGGATAAAACTTTTTCCTGATATTTCAAAACCAGGAACTCAACTTTGTTTCTAAATTTATCTCCAGGAATAAATATACTGTATGTGTGTGTTTGTGAGGGACCCACGTGAATAAGTGAGTTGGAGTTTCTGAGGGGAACAACACAGTGGGATTTATCTTGAAAAGAGCAATTGCAGATACATGTCATGTGTCATTACCAGAGAGTTGGTGACAGTATTATTCATTATGTGGTTTCAGAGTGTTCTAAATTAGAGAAACGGATTATTGGGAGTAGATGATTTCCCCAGATTGCACTTAATAGTGAGTAAGGGGTCTGCGTTACTCGTATTTGCGATGAAAATGGTGCCAAAACCCAGCAGTGGTTGACTAAAATGAACTGTAAGGCCTATTGGGTATTATCTTGAGATGCTGCGTAATTTTCTGCCTCTTGCTTAGTATAAATGTCCCGGGGTCTCAGAGGCTGGGGTTCTTACGGCAGCTGCAGACAGAAGTGAGGCTGCCACATTATTTACCTCTTTGTTTCTTCCTGCTTCCTTGCTGCTCTGCACACTGCAGTGATTACTGCAAGTAAACATACATTTCTCCATTTGCCCTTTTCTATTAACAGAAACTATCTACCTTTGCATCGTTCCATAACCCTTCTTACCTGTTTTGAGCTGCCGAGCAAGCTTCCCATAGGAAGCAGGCAGCCAGCTGCTGTGTTCATTCATTTATTTACTCGTTAGAATCCCCACTAAGTGCCATGGCCTGTACTAGATCCTGATGGTGGGTTGATCATCAAACTAGTGTCTCTGCACTCTTGGGGCTTTTAATCTTCTGGGGAGACATATTAAATGTAGAGTCACATACATCTCTATGTAATTCCAATGTACGTCTTTCACGGCATTGCTTACACTTGCTCACTGGACTCCAGGCGTACCGACCGTCTCTCTCTTATTTGAATAGTCCTAGCCATTTTGCACCTCAGAGCCTTTGTTTTCTCTCCTGTCTTCTACTTGTTCTTCGAAACTTATTTTAACTCTCACCTTCCTTGCCTATCCAGTCTGGAATGCTACCCCTCCCAGTGGCTCCCCATCAGTCAGTCACTCTGATCATTTCCATCACTGACCCTATGCATCTGTCAGTATCTTATTTATGTACACATGTGTTGCCTTTTCTCCCTCTAGAAGGTGTGTGTCCTAGGGGAAAGGGTTTCTTGTATTTTATCATCAGCACCTGGAATTGAGTGGTTGCTCAATAAACCTTCATTGTTGATGGACACAGCTGCCAGCCATGGTAAGTGCAATGGAAGGAAAACACCAGATGCTATGGACATTACAATATGAAGACCTAATTTAGACGGAGGGTGCAGAGGAGACCTCTGTAAGAAATTAACATTGAAGTTGATAGGTATGCAGGAGTAGATAGGAAGACAGAGGTGGAATAGTGGTGCAGACAGAGGCAACTATGCAGGCACAGCCTGAGAAGGAAAGGAGGTGGGCAAGTTCAGTGAGGTGGCAGATGAGGATATCTGTAGTGCAGGCAGTGAGGGAGAGAACAGTGTGAAAAGGGGCTGGAGAAGTCAGCCTTGGAGGCTGCAGGAGAGTTTGGACTTTGGGAAACCATTGAGGATGTGACGTGATCCTATAAATATTTACTAAGATCTTTTTATCTACTGTGGGCAAGAGTAAAAGGATGCCTAGAGCACTGCCTGGCACAGAGTAAGTGCCTGGTACCAAGCTGTTAGGTGATGACAGAAACTATCCGAATGAATTAATTAATGAGCAGGGGAGATCGGTAGGAGGCGATTTGTTTTTAAAAGAATCCTTGCAAAGGTTTGAAGTTCTTTGTTTGAGATGAAAAGGCAAGGGAGAATGTTGTCAGTCACAACTCTGAACCATATCTACGAGTAAACTCGGGCATCCTCTTTTCTTGACTTGCAAGTATTAGCAAGACATAGTTGCATATCACCTGACTCCCAGGTTCATTATGGGTTTTTTTCCTGGTCTCTCTGGTTTTGTCCATCTGGAAGCCAAATTTTATTTATTTTCTGTTAGTTGGCTTCAAAAGCCCAACCTCTCATGTAAAGATAGCCCCGTCAGCAGGAACTGTGGATCATCCTCTACAAATATAGTCTTCTGTGGTGGATCCTTTTCTTTCTCTTTCTGAGTTTCAATGTCCAAAGAAAACCTGATGTAGGAATGGACTCTTCTGTATTTTATCCTGCATAATCAAAACCAAGAAAGAAGTAGGGCTAGTATTAGTTAAAGTTATATAAGTTTCAGTAACAAACCCTCAAATCTCAGTGACTTAACACAATCCAGGTTTATGTCTTCTTACCTGATAGCTCAAAATGGGTGTTCCTGAAGAATGGGCATCTCTCCTTCATGCAGCGATATAGAGAGCCAAGCTCCTTCCATCTGTAGCTCTGCCATCATGGTCACCAAGGACAGGAAGGAACATGTGCGCCAAGCCTAACATGATAGAGATTAGTGCCTTCACTTACATGCCATTGGCCAAAAGCAGTCACATGGTCACATCCAGCTGAAAGGGAAGCCAGGAAATGCAGTCTTTGTTTCTAGAGAAAAAGAAGAAACATGCTATTGAACAGCTAGCCAAACTCTGCCCCAGAACAACCTCTATAGATATTTGAGATAACCACAGATTCCTTTCTTACAATTTACAATATTTACTGGCTGAACTACATTACTTGGTAAAACATTACTGAGCATTTTAAGAAGGTTTTTGGTTTTTTGTTTTTGTTTTTTTACAAATTCCAGAAAAAAAAAGTAGTTGTACCACAGTTCTACCTTCCCACTCACTCCTTAGAATCTGTTTTATATACAATGGAATAGTTAAGGATTTCAGCTCTGCAGTTGAATTAGGATGCAGAAAGAAAACAGCTTTTGAAGTTAGGAACTAAAACACAGTAACGAAGCAACCAGAACCTCATGGGGTTTTAACCTTGTTTTGTCACATCTCCCAACTAATTCCTGGTTTTTTGAGGATTCTGCTTAGCTTGTTTCAGAGGTATCTTGACTTCTCTATAGTTTCAAACCTTCCTTCTATGTGAGTTACTCTTCAGGTGTTACCAGATAGCAACTCAAAACAGGAAGCTTAGTACTTGGGGATACCACATTATCTTTCAAGAACTGGCTTAAGAGGCATCTCTTCCATGAAGCTCTTTCCGGCTTTCTCACCCTCTTCCAGATACAACAGGTTGTTTCTTTCTTTTGTCCCTAATTTACTCTGTGTAGCCTTCTATAATAACACATATTCTATTGTTATTCAGTTCTTTGTTTTTGTTTTCTCATTAAAAATTCAATACAAGTTTGTTTCAGAGCCTTTAGCAATTGAAGACTTTTTTAAAGCAACAAGTGAAAATCATGCAATTTCACTGTACACAGAACACATTGCTACATCACACCCTCTCTGTCATTAGATTGAAAGCATGTTGAAGGCAGGGACTGTGTCTCTCTCTTGCCCTTGTTGTTGAATCCCCATTGCTGAGCCAGACATACAGGAGACCCTCCATAATAGAAGAGTGGAAATATGGCTAGCTATTCACAGATGAGCACTCCTACCTATGCTCTTTTTTTAGAATGAACCTAGGTAAGGTAAGGATGAGTTGTGTATGATAAATGCAGGTTAGCCAGCACCATCACACTGCTGAGGTTAGAATTCTGTGGTTCTCAAACAATTCAACTTGAATTTTTTCAGTAAAGTTGGTTTTCTGAACACAAATAATTGTAAAATGAGGTTACCTAGGCTGCAGTAGGTTATATACAAACTATTCATCTCAATGTTCTAACACTTTCAAGTGTATCCCTCAGTCATGTAAGTATGCTGATGCTCTCTTCCATGAGGCACCTCAGGATCCAGCCTAGTTCCGTGCTGTAGCTGCACAACCCGGCTGACTCTGCAGGGAAGAGAGAATTGCTTCTGGGTTTCCTGCAGTAGAAGAGACTTCCATTCAGAGTGGCAGTCAGAACTCGTCACCTGACCTCAGCAACTGTAAGGACCTTTTGAGTGACTAAAACTTATAGGAGAACTAGTTATGGATGAATGCTAGTAAAGTCTGTCAAAGTGTCCATCCCTTACGTGGTATAAATGCATTAGGGGCAGAGATTGAGTCGTGGACACAGACTGCCAGACTCTGAGCCTTTACTGGAAACCATTTGTACAATCTTGGGCAAGTCACTCCAACTCTCTAAGCCTCACTGGCCTCACTGAAAATTGAGAATAATAATAGTTTTAATTAAATAATATGCAGATCAATCAACCTGGGCATTGTGCATACACACTAAATGTTAGTTATCTTTAAATGTTTGCTAATACTTGATTATCATTATTACAATCCTATTATCATTATTATTAATATTAGTCATCATAAAGCTGCTTTACATCCTCACGTGCTTTCAATCAGGCATACACATGTATAATACATACCTTGAAAGGGTGCACCAAAAGATTCCACTATCAATCTCAGGTGCTGCAATCAAACTCTGAAAACTGCACTGAGAATCCTGTTCATAAAGTGTTCATTATTGAACAACCATGCAAGATACTGCATCCTTTTTTTTTCCCAGAAAAAATAGGGGTGGGGTATATCCATCATTTTCATCGCAGCTGCCTCAGTCTAAAAGTGATTACAGCATGTGCCATCATTAACCCCATTGACTCCATCCCACAGAAAGGCTGATGAGGCATTCTCAGCTACCATGCTGCAGAAACGTCAACAGACTCAGTAAACATCTGAAATTTAACATGCGTCTGCTGTCTGCTGAACAGCTCTGGGCACAGATAGGTTTCTTTTATTATGGACAGAAAGGCCAAGTGAAATTTTAATCAGACAGACAAGGAGGGTATCTAAGAACACTGAAATGCCAGCCCTGCTGGTATTTCCACAATATTGAACTTGTCGTTTTGGGGGCCTTTGTAGCTATTTCAATTAGCTGTGAGACACACAGCCTGTGTTTTTGCAGACGCTCCTCTTTTTAATTAAGCTACTGTTCACCGGGATATTAGAAGGCACACAATTCTTCTTGTAATATGCAAAACACTGAAGAGAAAATTAAGCAGTTGAAATGTTTGGTTTTAAAAAGTGCACAGTTATTTCAATCAATGTAGTCATAGTACTACTTTTACTGGATATTCTGGGCATCTCTCTCTCTATTCCAGTCTCTAGATTTCTGGACCTTCAAATTCAATTATAATACACATTTGCTTTCACATATGGTAATTCTACTTTCTTGTTTTTCTTTTTAAAATTGTGTAATATTCGGTAAAAACAAAAGAATATCTGTAACAAATGTGAACACTAGAAAATGTGATAGAACAAAACTCCATGAACCTACCACCCAACTTAAAATTAAAATATTTATTAATACCTTTGAAATTACCTGTTTGCTTCTTAGTGAGTTTATTTTTCATGAAAATACGTAATCAAGTACCATTTTGTCTGTTAAGGTACATCAAAGCACCATAAATCATTGGAAATGCAATATAAAAAGAAGCAGTTCTTTAAAATAAAGTATTACCAATCTTTTAGTCATGTAGACTACACTGGAAGTTAATCCTTAAAATAAAAATGTAACCTTAGGGTGTGAGGAGCTATATTGCCATATGACATTGATTAATTGATTCATTCATTTATTTGTTCCTGCATTCAGGAATCTTGAGCTTATTCTTCCATTCCTTCACTAAATATTGACCATAATCACAATCTTCTTTATCATATAATTAATATTATCATTATTATAATATTTAATTATAACATTACAATTAAATCATCCCGACCATAATACTGAGGTTCTGTTGAGAATTTCCTGTGAGATTGAAGGAGGATGTGGAGATTTATTTACATTCTAATGATTTTAAAAAGCAATAATACATTTCCTTCAAGAGGCAGGAATCCACTTGAAATCCACTGGTTCACACGAAAAAGGCAATAAGGCAACTGCAAGGTGTTTGCACTGACATCCTGTTTTCCAGGTTTTTTTCCACTTTAGTTTGCTTACAGGTAAAACTGACTTGGAGGATTCCTGGAATTGTAGAGTCAGTAATTCCATAGCTCTTGATGATTTTCTGAGCTGTCTAACCTCAGGCTAATGAGGCAAGTCTTACCATGGGCTCCATTCCTGCGAGCTGTCCACCCACAGTTCCAGAGCTAATTTTACTCTGAGAACGCTCATGAATGCTTTCAGTTGACTGCTGACTCCTGAGTAGTAAGGAGTGCCATAGCACTCTGGGGGAGACAACAGAGGGAACCTCAGGGCCCCTGAACCTTCCAGGAAGTAGATGGCATCCCACATACACGTACCAGGGAAGATGCAGCTCCAGTGTTCCCGTTTCAAGGCAATGAACTTGACTGTCTTCATTTGAATATTCTTTAAGTACAATTTTTTCAGCGTAAAAATTACATCTCAATGTTAGCTCTTTGAGTAGTTTCAGTTAAGAAATATGAAAGATATGCCATAATTTCAGTAGCAAATCTTTTTCTTCACACAGGTAAAAATATATTATCGTTGTTTTTTCTAATCGGAGAAACAACACATGCCTATATTTGCAAAGACATGTGTAGAGAAATTATGTCCTCCTCACTTAATCCAACCACTTAGAGATTGTTCAATGTGCAGGACAGGTTTGCTGACCTTATTGTCTCCCTCTGTGTGTGTGTGTGTGTGTGTGTGTGTGTGTGTGTGTGTTTAGGAAAAAATTAAATCATCCATTCTGTTCTGCCTTTTCAACTTGACAAATATTGTAGGCATTTTTCCATGGTAGCACATGTGTATACATTTCCTTCTTTTCAATGGCTCTACAATATTTCATTGTATGGCCATACCATAATTTAGTTAACTAGTCCTCTTCTGATGAGCATTCATGTTGTCTCTATTTTTGTTTTATTTTTTTAACACATTCTTAGGAAATTATTTTCTGAGTGAAATTTTCCATTAGATTAGATGCCTCTTGGATTTAAACGATGAATGAAAAGTTCTCCTTGCTTTGTGAACCTTTTGCTAAGTTTGGCAGAAGTATCCAGTTTGCTCATGCAGTGTGGTTGTGATAAGCTTCATAGAGCAAGATGTGGTTAAAAAAACATATATCCCAGGAAGAAAAGGAAGTAGTCCATAATTTTTAGGTGACCTACTATTACTCCCAAATAATAAAGATTTCCTGGTGCCCTCTCTTTGCATAGAGATAAATTAAAATAGTGAACTTGGGAATGTAATCCTTAACTCTTCTGGTCTGTGCCCAATAAGTAACAGAAGCAATATTTGAATCCAAGGTTAAAGCTCTGCTGTACTGCTTATTGCTTCAATACTGTCATGACCCCCTAGATTTGTCTGCAATGTCTGAGAATAAGGGGGAAAAAATCACCCAAGTTCTCATCTATTTCATTCAAATTGCAGGACTTGCTTGAATCATGATGGCTAGGATTCACCATTAACAAAGGCTGTACCACTTTTTGTCTGAGCTGTTTTCCAGTAATCTGTCCACTACTTACTGGTCTCTGTCGCTTTCTCCCCATCTCACCCCCCACCATACACACAGATACCGATCTCTCTCTCCTCCTCTCTCTCCCCCCATCCACCCTCTCCCCTTTTCCCTTGTTTAAGCCATCATCACCTTGTCCCTAGATGACTGCAGGGGCCTCCTAACTGCTCTCCTTAAGCCCACCCTTGTTCCTATGACCCATTCTTCTCATTGATGGCTTCTGGAGGAACATTATTAAATCATATATTTCATCTGTTCACTATTTGGCTGACAACACTTCAGTGGTTTCTCATTCTACCTGGGGAATATTAGGAAATATTTTAGAGATTTCACTCAAACTTTCTAGCCCCTGCTTCTCCAACAGGACCCTATGTACTTTCTCCCTGCCCCTAGACCTTCTTCACACTGACTTTCTATCAGGTCTTCAAACAATGAAATTCTTTAGTGTTTCAGAGTCTTTGCACATGTTTGCTACCCCGATTTGTACCATCTCAGCCTATGTTTCTCATGAATGTTTCTTCTCAGTCTTTGTATATCACCTTAAATATAACCTTCTCAAATAGGCTAACCTAACTCTTCCCATCAAACATTGATGCTCATCCCTCAGGTGTCATTGACGTCAGGCTGTGTTTGTAACTTGCATTAGTCACATCACAGATTGCAATCTGTGCCTTTCCATGTTTTCTGTCTGTCTCTCCCACTAAAATACAAGGTCAATGAAGGTAAAGTCCACATTTTTCATGCTTATATTATACTCATTGCCTAGTCCAGTACTTCCTATCTAGTGACCCCTCAATAAATATTTGCTGAATTAAAGAATGAAGAGATGGTATGGGATGTGTATATTTTTTTGAGTTTTTATGATCGTTTTACATTCTATTAGATAACTAGTTTGGATGGTCCCCAATTCTGTACTACAAGCAAAGATAGATGCCTCCCAGGTCTGGAATCACTTAGCCAGCAAAGAGTGACCCCCAAAACAACAAGCTATGTTGCCTTAAAGCTAAGACTTTTCACTTATGTCCATGGGGCTGCACTGTGTTCCATGAGAAGACAGCTGAGTCATAATCAGAAAGAGAAAAGTAAGCCCCCAGCAAATGGCATATAAACTGTGTGACACAGCAGGTGGGGGAGGAGCCAAGGGAGAGGTTCTGAGAGCTGCTGCAGTGTCAGATTTGAGCTATGACATGGAAATGGTCAAAGATCTCTGTCCCTATGAATCATGTATCGGGGGAAACAGTTGAACATATACAGACGCAAAATAACCAATAAAATTTCATGAATGGTAATGCTTGCCAGGATCCAGGAGAATAAGGCTGACCTTACAATGTGGTCCACTAACAAAATTAGGTCATTTGTCTTTGATGGAAGATGGCCACTTTCTTATTCTTTATTCATTTGTAAGCAACTGCTTTAATAAGCCTGCAGGATCTTGGACAGAATGCCCATAAGTTTTCATAAAGCCTGGAAGGAAATTACCAAAGGGAAGGCTGCCTCTAATTTATCCCCAGAAGAAAGGGGTGATAGCTGACACTTTCAAGAGTTGCACTTCTACCATGTCTGTGGAACAAGGCAATTTCCTTTGTGTGTGTGTGTGTGGATTTGTAGCAGAAAAGGAGAAGTTCTCAAATCACACAGTTGTAAAATAGGTTCATGTCTGCCTCTCTTGGTAAGAGAAGTGCTTTCTTTTCCCTGAGCCTAGAACTTTATTTTTCCTCAAGCAGCCCCCTCATAGATGCTTCACCCACAGCTGTTTTGCAGATGGTGAATGTGATGCCTCAAGCCCTCATTCCCAGAACTGTAATATCAGTCGCCTGTGACTGCATAACAATGACAGCATGCCACAACATACAATTAACATGCATTCATTATCTCTCTCTGGGTCAGCTGAGAGTTGGCTGACTCAGGCTGGGTTCAGCTGGGCAGCTCTACTTCATGTTGTGGGTCCACTCTATGGGGTTGGCTCAAGTCTGCTAGATATATGCTCATTCTGGAGCAGACATCTGCAGGTGCTGATTAGTGCTCCATCCTCACCTCTATGGTGATGGGAAGCACAATAAGGTGAGCTCGGCCCATATTTTGTTGGCAAGAACAAGTCATATGGCTCATGCCAAAGTCAAGGTTCAGCAGGTTCCTCCACTGACATTTCATTCATTGTTGTTTTGTTAAAATGTTGAGGGAGGAAAAAAATCAACTCCTGGCTGGGGCCACTATGTGTGTGGTATTCTCAAGCTTTCCCCATGTCTGAATGGATTTTCTGTGGAGACCGACCCCGGCTTCCTCCAACATCCCAAAGATGTGCACACAGGGTGAATTGTTGTGTCTCAATGGTCCCAGTCTGAGTGAGTGTGGGTGTGTGTGTAAGTGTTCCTAAGATGGAAGGGGGTTTGGTAGTGGGTGGGTGCCTGCCTTGTGCTCTGAGCTGCAAGAACAGGTTCCAGCCACCTGCAATGCTGAACTGGAATAAGCAGGTTGGGAAGTAATTGTCTTGTTTGTTTTGATTAATCTTTCTCAAATGTATGTACAGCTCTTTTTTTTTTTCAATGTTTAATATTAAGAAATGCTTGGGTCTTTATTTACAGTTTAGTATTATTTTAAATTTTGATTTATTGATTTGAGAGCAGGTGGAGAGACATTAATTTTTTTTGTTCCACTTATTTATACACTCATTGGTTGATTCTTGTATGTGCCCTGACTGGGGATTGAACCTGCAACCTTGGTGTACTGAGATGATACTCTTAACTAACTGAGCTACCTGGCCAGGGCCTAGAAATTTAGTGATGTTTTCGTGATTAGAATTATGCCATAAGAACTCAAGTCTTGTTTGTATCCATTAGCCTATGGTAAACTTTGACTTTCAGTCCAAGTTTCCAAGAATCTATGCATGATGTTCGTGAGGACTTCCTGCATAGGGGAGAGCAGGCGTTCTCCAGTTCTGGAGCTGCCACATTGCCTGGTGAGGGGCAGTAACATGAGTGGCCTGAAGAGCTGGTTACACAGGTGAACCATAGGAAGCTGACTCGGTTAGTAGCAGGATTGCCACTATCAGAGCACTGGTCAAATTGTGAATGCTTATGTATCTGTATTCTTTGTTTTAAAACAATCATGTGTCGTTGTAATAATTAAACAAAACCTAATGACACAACTGTACCAAGTAAAAGAATGAAGAGACCAAGTTACTCCCCTGCAGATTTTCTTATGCCAAACAAACAGCAGTCTGTAGCCTCCAACCGGAGTGGCTGATCCCATGGCGAAATGAAACGGAAAGCCCATGACCATTCTCACAGGGGGACCCCACAGCTGCAGCTGTTTGTGACCACATAGAAATGTGGGAGCCCTGGCTGCTGTGGCTCAGTGGATTGAGTGTCGGCCTGTGAACCAAGTGTCACTGGTTCGATTCCTAGTTAGGGTATATGCCTATGTTTCACTCCAGGTCCCCAGTTTGGGGGCACATGAGAGGCAACCACACACTGATGTTTCTCTCCCTCTCTTTCTCCTTTACCCTCTCTCTAAAAGCAAATAAATAAAACAAAATAAAATAATAAAAATATTTAAAAAATAAAATAAAAGGAAAAGAAAAGTGAGTCTTGTGTAGCCAGACCTTTCAATTTTCCCAGGGAAGTCTGGCATCTGTATTTCTTAAATGTAAAATTTCCAATTTTTTTAATGTTGGCCATGAAGTCAAAATTTCATAAAAACACTTTGTGTGCCAAAAACAAAAACAGAAACAGAAACAAAACAAACCCTCTGAACACTTCTGTTGACCACCCACAGCCTGCAGGCACCAGGTGACAACCTATCCTAGGCTGAAAGTAGTTTGATGCTGTGAATACAGATCAAATCTAGTTAGATGGTTAATGGTAGATGATAGATGATAGATAGACAGATAGGCTAAGTA